>NC_030677.2:206468372-206798372 GCF_000004195.4 Xenopus tropicalis
ACTGTCTGTGGCACCTTACAGCCCCCCTGGCATTCCCAGTACCCAGAGGCACAAACAGCCCCCCCAGCCCAATAAATAGTGACTGTCTGTGGCACCTTACAGCCCCCCTGGCATTCCCAGTACCCAGAGGCACAAACAGCCCCCCCAGCCCAATAAATAGTGACTGTCTGTGGCACCTTACAGCCCCCCTGGCATTCCCAGTACCCAGAGGCACAAACAGCCCCCCCCAGCCCAATAAATAGTGAGTGTCTGTGGCACCTTACAGCCCCCCTGGCATTCCCAGTACCCAGAGGCACAAACAGCCCCCCCTCCCAGCCCAATAAATAGTGACTGTCTGTGGCACCTTACAGCCCCCCTGGCATTCCCAGTACCCAGAGCACAAACAGCCCCCCCAGCCCAATAAATAGTGACTGTCTGTGGCACCTTACAGCCCCCCTGGCATTCCCAGTACCCAGAGGCACAAACAGCCCCCCCAGCCCAATAAATAGTGACTATCTGTGGCACCTTATAGCCCCCCTGGCATTCCCAGTACCCAGAGGCACAAACAGCCCCCCCAGCCCAATAAATAGTGACTGTCTGTGGCACCTTACAGCCCCCCTGGCATTCCCAGTACCCAGAGGCACAAAACAGCCCCCCCAGCCCAATAAATAGTGAGTGTCTGTGGCACCTTACAGCCCCCCTGGCATTCCCAGTACCCAGAGGCACAAACAGCCCCCCCAGCCCAATAAATAGTGAGTGTCTGTGGCACCTTACAGCCCCCCTGGCATTCCCAGTACCCAGAGGCACAAACAGCCCCCCCAGCCCAATAAATAGTGAGTGTCTGTGGCACCTTACAGCCCCCCTGGCATTCCCAGTACCCAGAGGCACAAACAGCCCCCCCAGCCCAATAAATAGTGAGTGTCTGTGGCACCTTAGAGCTCTGCTTTGCACTTTGCACCCTGCCCTACACTTAGTAAATGACCCTTTTATCTTTCTAATAAACGCACATACAAATATCAGTGATATCAACATGCTAAACATACATGAAACATGGACTTCTTTAGTTGGCCTTGTCTGTTCTCATTGGTCAGACCCATTAGTCAGTAGAGGTGTTGGGGCCGATGCGGTCCCCGATCCGACTGAATTTTCTAACCTGGCCAATCAAGATCTGGCCAATTTCAGGCCAGATATTGGTCGGCCAGGCCCCTCGTTTCTGCCCCTACAGGGGCAGATAAGCTGCCGAATCGGCTACAATCTGCCCGTGTATGGGGACCTTTAGTTAAACAAGGGGTGCCAGTCCTTACGGGGGTTGCTAGCAGGGTTGACTGCCCATGAGGTTTCCAAGTGGCAGTTACAGTTAAAGGGAAAGTAAAGACTTTACATTGCACATTAATATATCAGGTCTTCCGCCATCAGCTTAACGGCGACTGTCTCTCTAAGGCAGTCACTAACATCAGCAGAGCCAATGGGGACGCTCTTCCCTGGGTTCCTCCATGATTAAGGACAGCCCGGCCCCCTAGGAGCGCTCACATCCTGAATAGCGGATTGAGCAGGGGCTTCTATAATAAGCAGCAGTCAGAGCTTTCCTGGAGGGGCTCAGACGAGGTGGGGGGCAGGCAGGTAGGTGGGTCAGCACCCACAGGGCTAAGGGGGCACCTCATTTCATCATTAGACGCCAATATATTCCTCCCTCCTGGGCAATCTTCATAAAGGCCCCCGTTAAACAGGGACACTAAGCTGAACTGCCAAACGTTATTACCCTTAAGTCCTCTGAACATTCCATTAACCCAGGGGAAGGGGGGGGGGATTTTGTCAGATTGTAGGGGGGGGCAGCAAAAATACGTGGGAGAGAGTCACGAGGGGTCTGTCATTGACTTTCAGCTTCAATGTCACATGTGGCGATTTGCTCCAGAATTAGCCCTCAATCACCAGTTACAGCAGCTCCCACATATCTGTAGCATTAAAGTCATCTACGAAGGAACAGTCTGTAAATACAATACCCCCTACTGTACTCTCTAAGGGAAGCACTATGGCACCTCCTACCCATATGTATAAATACAAATATACAGAGAAGGAATGTTCTGGGCACACAATAAGCTGTACCCCCATACTGTACTGTCTAAGGGAAACACTATGGCACCTCCCTCCCATATGTATAAATACAAATATACAGAGAAGGAATGTTCTGGGCACACAATAAGCTGTACCCCCATACTGTACTGTCTAAGGGAAACACTATAGCACCTCCTACCCATATGTATAAATACAAATATACAGAGAAGGAATGTTCTGGGCACACAATAAGCTGTACCCCCATACTGTACTGTCTAAGGGAAACACTATGGCACCCCCTACCCATATGTATAAATACAAATATACAGAGAAGGAATGTTCTGGGCACACAATAAGCTGTACCCCCATACTGTACTGTCTAAGGGAAACACTATGGCACCTCCTACCCATATGTATAAATACAAATATACAGAGAAGGAATGTTCTGGGCACACAATAAGCTGTACCCCCATACTGTACTGGCTAGGGGAAACACTATGGCACCTCCTACCCATATGTATAAATACAAATATACAGAGAAGGAATGTTCTGGGCACACAATAATCTGTACCCCCATACTGTACTGTCTAAGGGAAGCACTAAGGCACCTCCTACCCATATGTATAAATACAAATATACAGAGAAGGAATGTTCTGGGCACACAATAATCTGTACCCCCATACTGTACTGTCTAATGGAAACACTATGGCACCTCCTACCCATATGTATAAATACAAATATACAGAGAAGGAATGTTCTGGGCACACAATAAGCTGTACCCCCATACTGTACTGTCTAAGGGAAACACTATTGCACCTCCTACCCATATGTATAAATACAAATATACAGAGAAGGAATGTTCTGGGCACACAATAAGCTGTACCCCCATACTGTACTGTCTAAGGGAAACACTATGGCACCTCCTACCCATATGTATAAATACAAATATACAGAGAAGGAATGTTCTGGGCACACAATAAGCTGTACCCCCATACTGTACTGTCTAAGGGAAACACTATGGCACCTCCTACCCATATGTATAAATACAAATATACAGAGAAGGAATGCTCTGGGCAGAGTTAGTTTTGCAGCACAGTTGGAAAGCTAGGTAAGGGTTAAAGGCAGGGAGATACAAAGGGATGAGGGAGAGGAAGGAATATCTGGCCCATAAAGCTTGTAATTAACTTCTGTATCATATTCCCAGCGTGCGACACACAAATTTGCGTTTGCTGATTCGCTGCGATTTTCATTTTAATAACTTGTTGAAACGTGGCCCTGAGAGCCGCGCAATAAAATTGCAACGCTCCCCCCCCCCCTCCGCTCGGCGCACAAACAGATGTTGGGTTTTTGTTCGTCTATTCGAGACGCCAGTAAAACCCGCAAAACCCACCCAGGAGATAATGGGTTAATCCCCCAAGGCCCTGGGGCCGGTAGTAAAGTTCTGCACCAAATGGGCCTTTATTGTGACATTTATGGCGGTTTTTTTCCCCCCATAGGAGCAGCCAATCAGGACAGCAGCACAGCCCACTCCCTGAAGAAGGATGTTGGAAGCATGGGAAAAGGTAACTTTACTTTGCCTTTAAATGTTTCCAGCTGCATTGGGCCCCCATCAAGTCTTTGATGCCCATTGTTGTACTTTGCCTTTAAACCTGACAGGCGCTGGGAGTTGGACTTCACTGACACCCAAAGATATAAAGGGACACCAATGGAATTCTGGGGGGGGTGGAAATGCCCATTGTGGGTAAAAAGCCCTTAGCACCTTTGCAACTGACATAAATTATTTTCCTGGTTTTCAAGATATTAGCCATTTTTTACACTGCTATTAAAATGCATTTGAAACAACCTGCTCTGCGGTTGGCAGTCGTCGCAAAAATTAAGCAATATGATTGGTTGTTACGGGTGACTGTTTTTTGTAAATAAGCCCCACTATGTTCAATTCGGCCAACCAACCACAGTCGGCAGAAAATTAGATTAGTGAGCAGAGAATTCTTGTGATGTTTTGCTCAGAAAATTACATTAGAGAACAGAGAAGACTCTGCTCAGTGATCCGATTGGTTGCTATGGGCATTGGATCATGCACTGGGGCCTATGAGGGGCCGGATCAATGTACCAATGCTCTCCTCATACAATGGGATTTTCAAGCCCGTTTGATTGACATCTGCCCAATTTTTGGACATATTTTAGTCAGACAGGTCTGTCAGGCGTGCCCCATAAACAGGCCAATAAGCTGTCTAGGTTTGCTTCCATAGGCCCCCAACAACTAATGGGGGATGATAATGTGGCTGCAGGATAGCGAGTTTCTTGGGCAGCATAGCAACAGCATAGCAACCTTATATCAGAACCAACAACTCCCAGCACCCCCTGACAGCCTCCAGCTGAGGGGCCACATGTTGGGGTCTCAACAATTTCCCTCTATGAAACTGCTTATCCCCCCCCCCCTATTATTCCAAGTGCCAGAGTCCATTAGACCTCTTTATTAACTCATTCATTGCCCTAGAGACTTTCTCAGGATTTTCAAGCCCGTTTGATTGACATCTGCCCGATTTTTGGACAGATGTTAGTCAGACAGGTCTGTCAGGGGTGATCCATAAACAGGCCAATAGGCTGTCTAAGTTTGCTTCCATAGGCCCCCAACAACTAATGGGGCCATTGGCGGGATGGGAATGTGGCTGCAGGATACCGAGTTTCGTAGGGCAGCATAGCAACAGCATAGCAACCTTATATCAGAACCAACAACTCCCAGCACCCCCTGACAGCCCTCAGCTAAGGGGCCACATGTCTCAATAATTTCCCTTTATGAAACTGCTTATCCCCCCCCCCCATAATTCCAAGTGCCAGAGTCCATCGGGCCTCTTTATTAACCCCTTCATTGCCCCAGGCAAGCCTCCATCAAGCCAAGCAGCCCTACCAGCAGGAAAGGGTTAGCGGCCATGTTAGGTGGATATCTGGCTTTTGAACCATATTTTACGCTTGACAAGCGCCATATGAATAATATATGGACCCGGGGTGGGTATAATTGAGATTAATGCATGCATATCAATCAATACCTGACACGGTAATATAATACTTTAAAATAATATATTGCATTGATTTATATTCATGGATTTCTGCATCGGATCTACCCCCACCCCCCCCCTTCACACGGAACAGTTTAAAGCCGGCAAAATATTTTGTCTTCTGATAATAAACGACCGCATTTAACAGCCGCACGTGTGGCACCTTTAACATGGAGCCCTTCTGGCACTTATTATACAGATATAATGCTGAATAATACAGCAGGAAAGGAAGCTGTTTGTCTGCTTGACTTACTTCCTGCTTTCCTGCTGATCACATGACTTCCTTTTTGCTTTTCAGTGGTTTAAAAGCCTTTCTTGTTAGTGTTTTTATATTTAAATATTAATATATGTATTTATACAATTATATATATTATATATATTTTCATCTATTTTCAGAGGAACTTCAGAAAGTCCTGTTTGAGCAGATCGACCTGAGGAGAAGGCTGGAGCAAGAATTCCAGGTTTTGAAAGGCACGCCATCTTTCCCTGTGTTCAGTAAGAACCATTTAATTTCTCAGTCTTCATATCATTATGGCTATGGGGGAAAATATAAAAAAAAAAACTATATTGCAATGGCACTCGTAGGGGGGATCGAACCTCAGGGGAAGGCGGGGCTTAGATTGAAGGTCAGTTAGGGTGAACTTTGAGGCAGGGGAAGGACTGTAATAATCATGGTTTCTCTATATCTGGGCCCTTTTTAATAGCTGGAGTGGGGGGGTCACTATCAAAGATGGGAATGGAACCCCAATTGTCTGAAGACCCAATGTGTAGGAGACCCTTAGATCAGGAGCAACGCCAAGTATAATGGAGAAAACTCCACTAGTGGTTCCCAAACTTTAGACGCAAGGGGCTCAGATTAACATGATAATTGGGGGGGTAGGTCCATTTTCTCTCCTAGATACACCAGAAAGCCCAGCTTGAAGGTCAGTCAGGGTGAAATTTGAGGTAAATATCTCAAACTTTGCCCTAAGGAAAGCCAACCATAGGTCAGACCTTCAAGAAGGTGAGACTGGACCTTCAAATGGAGCTTCAACTGCCCCAAAGCTTTTGGCCCCAGTGACCATCCAAAAAGGGATAGTTTGGCCCTACTGATTATACCCCTATTGTTTCCCACCCTCAAGTTCCTTAGCAACAAATGACTTTCAGAGTAGCTACTCAACCCCTCAGAAAAAAAACCTGGTCTTCTCTAAGCAAGACTGGAATCAAGTACTCCATAGCGGATAAGCCCATACAGTGCACCATGGTACTTGCCTGTACTTACCCCGGGCTGGTGGGGTATTTCCAGTGTCCCCAGTAATACCAGAAATTGGTTAAAGTGAGTCTTGGCACATATGTATGTATGTATGTATGTATATCTTTATTTATTTATAAAGTGCTACTTATGTACCCAGCGCTGTACAGTAGAATACATTAATACAAACAGGGGGTTATTAAGATAATAATAGATAGATACAAACAGGGTCGGACTGGGCCGCCAGGACACCGGGAAAATACCCAGTCGGCCCCAGTGGCCCAGACCCGACCCTGTTGCTGCTTCCTCTGGCCTCCGATGTCCTTCCCTGACGCGTTTCACATACACATGTTCAGAGGAGGACATCGGACAGGGGCCCCTGCCGGAATGGGGGGGTTAGGGGTGCGCGGCGGGGGCCCCTGCTGGAGGAGGCACCTTGGGGGGTGTAGGGGCCCTGGGGCGGTAGCCCGGTGTGCCCTGCACCCCCCAGTCCGACCCTGAATACAAAGTATAACAATAAATACAAATAAATACAAGATACAGTTGCAATAAGTTAAGAGTCAAAGACACAAGAGGATGGAGGTCCCTGCCCTGTAGAGCTTACAATCTATATGATACAATCTAGACATATAATTTATTTATTGGTCATTTATCCTCCGTATACAGATGCCTTTACCCTAGGATGCCCTTTGCTGTTGAAAAACTGCCCCTAAGGCTGCGTGCAAATCCCTATAGCGCTGAAACCAGGAATGTATAGACAGTAATAGGTGCCTGGCCGATCCATTTAAAGGGGAAGTCCACCCAAAGACTGACAGAAAGGCAACTTCTTTATTCTGATTGCACTAGGCCATCAAAGCTTATTGGATGATGTAGGTTAATTCACTAGTTTTATGGGGGGGGGTGCGTCTGTAAGACTGGGGAAATGCCAGAAATATTTCTGTATGTAATTTTCTTATTACGGATATGAGTTCATTCGTGATGCCGAGAGCGGCCTGGAGACAACGTATGGATTAAAGAGAGAATATTGCGCACAGACGGCTCTTTACAGAGGGGACATTGGGTTCCATATCTGAGCCTTTGGCTGATTTAAAATGGGGGAAGGCGTGGCTTATTGTTTGGGGGGGTGGCCATGATGTGGGAGCCCATTTGCCAGAAGTCATGCCAGTCTGGGGGGGGGGGTTGTTTAACTTCAGGCTTTTAGGATTGTAAACTCTTTTAGCATCACCTCCATTAGCTCAGAGCTTATTATATCAGACATTAGACTGCAAGCTCACCTGGTGCAAGCATTTACTCTTTAGGCTTTAGCGCTGGGCCTAGACTGTAAGCTCTTCAGTAGCACCCTCAGCCTCTTTAGTGACGCTCTCTAACTGCCTCTGCAGGGAACTTTTAACCCCCACTTCTTAGGGGCGGGGCACCTTGCAGAGCAGGAGAACGTCCTGATTGGTGGATTGTGTACAAATACATAATAATATGTTTACAAGGTGCAATTTCACTCAATTTGTCTCATTTGTTTCCAGATAATTTCCACGATCAGATGAAGAGGGAGCTGGCGTACAGGGAAGAAATGGTGCAGCAATTGCAAATAGTAAGTTATATATATATATTATATTGTATTACATACATTACAGGAAAGAGCAGCTTATGGCGCACACACATTAATATTTCAATGTAAAAATCAATGCACATTTATTTAGTCTATTCTGAGGCAATGGATTCAATGGGCTTTATTACATTATTTATAGATAAACCTTGCAGTAAACTGCCCGCATTACCGACTCCATTTGCTTATACCGGCACCTTTGGTAGATTGTAAGCTCTTAGGGACAGAGTCCCTTCATTCATTTGTCTGTATTTGTAAGTTTGGTTTATTAGTAACAATATGTAACAATAACACACGCACATATATATATTAACACTTAACAAAAGGCAATAAACAGTTTGTCAGAAACAGCTTAGTATCATAGAAAAGGAAAGTACAACAGCTCCATCTGCTGGTCACTCTGGCAACTGCAGCTGAATGAATAAATAAAACAATTGTTTCTAAACAATTATATTTACTGTACATACCTTATATATTATTGATGGTTTATGCCCCAAATGAAAGTGCTAAAGGACTGAAGTGCTACAATGATCATGTTGAATCTGTTTTGCAGATCCCCTATGCAGCCAATTTGATAAGAAAAGAAAAACTCGGGACTCATCTCAGTAAGAGCTAAAAGGTAAGATCACACTCCTGGCTATGAGAGTAAAATATAAATAAATATAAATAAAATATTAAAACCCCTAGGGGGGCTCAGACCAGAGGAAGGTGGGGCTTAACCTAAAGGTCAGTTAGGGTGAACGTTAAGGTCAGGCCAGGCCTGGAATCTGATTGGCTGCTGGGGTTCCACTATCAAAAAGGGGGTACAGACTACCAATGGCTGAAGACCTAATGTGTAGGAGGCACTTAGATCAGTAGCACCGCCAAGGCCAAGGTATGTGCTCCCCTCTCAATACCAACAGTTCTCCCCAAACTGTGGGGCTGCCCCCCTTGGGGACTTTAAAACAGTGGCAGGGGGGCTCAGCTTAAGGCAAATAAAGGTAATAAGTGGGGAGAACGGCCATTTCCTCTCCTAGTTACACCTGAAACCCAACTAGAGGGTCAGTCAGGGTGAGAATTTGGGGAGCGGAGGATCCTTACTGAGTGCTCAGTGTCAGTCTCCTGTATAGGGACACATAGGGGATATGAGTGATATGCACGGGGGATACATGGACAGATGCACAGACTAAAAATAATAATATACATTATTCTTTATGAGTGGGAGCTGCCATATTGATTACCATGACTAACAAACTGCATCTGGCACCCATATCTTATGTATAGTATTTATAGTATATAGCGTTTGCTGCATTGCATTTACTGACTTATACCATATGACATACACATATAGAATCAAGGGTAAGTGGCAACTTTAGAGCTGATTGGGCCCCATATGCACCCCTTGCCGGGCTCCAGCCAGTGCCCATTACCCCCCTGACCCTCCATAGGGGCCACATCCCTCAGTGATTGGATGATTGCAATTAATGTTTTATAAAATAAACTACAAAACAGCAGCTGCTACTGAACTACAACTCCCAGGATCCTCTGACAGCTGGATGAGAAAACTCACTGGTTCTGCACAGTGGACATTCAGCCTTTAAGCTAAGAACCATATGCACTGAATGCCAGCCAGGCAACTGAGAGTTAACAAGCCGGGGGGCCCCGAGAAGTGGCGTTTGATTTGAATGAGGGGAATGAGCTGTCAGCCCCCCATCAGCATGGGAAGGGAGCCGCTCAGGGCCGTAACCTTCTCGTATTCTTTATCCGTGTGATTGGGAGGCGCCTTTAGCTCCGGGGGCTCAGATCCTTTGTTATCAGACATACGGCTTTGCCTTTGTTCAGTCCAGCCGGCAGCTGTGAGATTCTGGGAGTTACAGTTCAACAACATCCCTAGTGCTGCATACAACATAACATGCCTTGAGTACTTTTATACCCAAGGGGCCCATGATACTGAGAGCTCTAGGAACTTGTGTTATACTGGCCAACCCCGGAAGAGACCATAATGCCTATAGTTGGGGGGGGGGAGTCATCAAGTTCTCCCAGTTTTGGCCAAGGGGCCCCATGATACTGAGAGCTCTAGGCACATGTGTTATACTGGCCAACCCTGGAAGAGACCATAATGCCCATAGTTGGCGGGGGGGAGTCATCAAGTTCTCCCAGTTTTGGCCAAGGGGCCCCATGATACTGAGGGCTCTAGGAACTTGTGTTATACTGGCCAACCCCGGAAGAGACCATAATGCCCATAGTTGGCGGGGGGAAGTCATCAAGTTCTCCCAGTTTTGGCCAAGGGGCCCCATGATACTGAGAGCTCTAGGAACATGTGTTATACTAGCCAACCCTGGAAGAGACCATAATGCCCATAGTTGGCGGGGGGGAGTCATCAAGTTCTCCCAGTTTTGGCCAAGAGGCCCCATGATACTGAGAGCTCTAGGAACTTGTGTTATATTGGCCAACCCCGGAAGAGACCATAATGCCCATAGTTGACAGGGGGGAGTCATCAATTTCTCCCAGTTTTGGCCAAGGGGCCCCGTGATACTGAGAGCTCTAGGCACATGTGTTATACTGGCCAACCCTGGAAGAGACCATAATGCCCATAGTTGGCGGGGGGGAGTCATCAAGTTCTCCCAGTTTTGGCCAAGGGGCCCCATGATACTGAGAGCTCTAGGAACATGTGTTATACTGGCCAACCCCGGAAGAGACCATAATGCCTATAGTTGGGGGGGGAGTCATCAAGTTCTCCCAGTTTTGGCCAAGGGGCCCCATGATACTGAGAGCTCTAGGAACTTGTGTTATACTGGCCAACCCCGGAAGAGACCATAATGCCCATAGTTGACAGGGGGGAGTCATCAATTTCTCCCAGTTTTGGCCAAGGGGCCCCGTGATACTGAGAGCTCTAGGCACATGTGTTATACTGGCCAACCCCGGAAGAGACCATAATGCCTATAGTTGGGGGGGGGAGTCATCAATTTCTCCCAGTTTTGGCCAAGGGGCCCCATGATACTGAGAGCTCTAGGCACATGTGTTATACTGGCCAACCCCGGAAGAGACCATAATGCCTATAGTTGGGGGGGAGTCATCAAGTTCTCCCAGTTTTGGCCAAGGGGCCCCATGATACTGAGAGCTTTATGAACTTGTGTTATACTGGCCAAGAGACCATAATGCCCATAGTTGGGGGGGGGGGGAAGTCATCAAGTTCTCCCAGTTTTGGCCAAGGGGCCCCATGATACTGAGAGCTCTAGGAACATGTGTTATACTGGCCAACCCTGGAAGAGACCATAATGCCCATAGTTGGCGGGGGGAGTCATCAAGTTCTCCCAGTTTTGGCCAAGGGGCCCCATGATACTGAGAGCTCTAGGAACATGTGTTATACTGGCCAACCCCGGAAGAGACCATAATGCCTATAGTTGGGGGGGGAGTCATCAAGTTCTCCCAGTTTTGGCCAAGGGGCCCCATGATACTGAGAGCTCTAGGAACTTGTGTTATACTGGCCAACCCCGGAAGAGACCATAATGCCCATAGTTGACAGGGGGGAGTCATCAATTTCTCCCAGTTTTGGCCAAGGGGCCCCGTGATACTGAGAGCTCTAGGCACATGTGTTATACTGGCCAACCCCGGAAGAGACCATAATGCCTATAGTTGGGGGGGGGAGTCATCAATTTCTCCCAGTTTTGGCCAAGGGGCCCCATGATACTGAGAGCTCTAGGCACATGTGTTTATACTGGCCAACCCCGGAAGAGACCATAATGCCTATAGTTGGGGGGGGAGTCATCAAGTTCTCCCAGTTTTGGCCAAGGGGCCCCATGATACTGAGAGCTTTATGAACTTGTGTTATACTGGCCAAGAGACCATAATGCCCATAGTTGGGGGGGGGGAAGTCATCAAGTTCTCCCAGTTTTGGCCAAGGGGCCCCATGATACTGAGAGCTCTAGGAACATGTGTTATACTGGCCAACCCTGGAAGAGACCATAATGCCCATAGTTGGCGGGGGGAGTCATCAAGTTCTCCCAGTTTTGGCCAAGGGGCCCCATGATACTGAGAGCTCTAGGAACTTGTGTTATACTGGCCAACCCCGGAAGAGACCATAATGCCCATAGTTGACAGGGGGGAGTCATCAATTTCTCCCAGTTTTGGCCAAGGGGCCCCGTGATACTGAGAGCTCTAGGAACTTGTGTTATACTGGCCAACCCCGGAAGAGACCATAATGCCCACAGTTGACAGGGGGGAGTCATCAATTTCTCCCAGTTTTGGCCAAGGGGCCCCGTGATACTGAGAGCTCTAGGAACTTGTGTTATACTGGCCAACCCTGGAAGAGACCATAATGCCCATAGTTGGGGGGGGGGGAGTCATCAAGTTCTCCCAGTTTTGGCCAAGGGGCCCCATGATACTGAGAGCTCTAGGAACTTGTGTTTTACTGGCCAACCCCGGAAGAGACCATAATGCCCATAGTTGGGGGGGGGGAGTCATCAAGTTCTCCCAGTTTTGGCCAAGGGGCCCCATGATACTGAGAGCTCTAGGAACTTGTGTTATACTGGCCAACCCTGGAAGAGACCATAATGCCCATAGTTGGGGGGGGGAGTCATCAAGTTCTCCCAGTTTTGGCCAAGGGGCCCCATGATACTGAGAGCTCTAGGAACTTGTGTTATACTGGCCAACCCCGGAAGAGACCATAATGCCCATAGTTGGGGGGGAAGTCGGCAAGTTTCCCAGTTTTGGCCATACTGCCCAACTGCCTGGACATATATCTTTAAGCTGGCCATAACGATAAGCTCGATTGGCGAAGTCGACTGGACCTCTCCCCGATATGCCCAACTTGAGCTGGATGGTATCTGATTGGTCCAATTGTTATGGCCGCCGGGAGAGGAATGTGTAAACACATCAATTTGGTCCTTGCCCCAGTGGGAAAATTAAACCTGCCCGACAGGGGCCAGTAAGATTCCGACTTTGGTTGTCCCACCTTAGGTTGGCGGGTAACTAATTGGGGAGAAGGTAAATAATGGAGCACAGAGCCACACATGATAAAATGCCTAGCCAATCAGATCTTTGCTTTTATTCTCTCCTTCCTTATACACTGATCAAATCTTATTGTTCATTGGTTGCTACGGGTAACTGCACTAGTGCAATTTAGCCCCTGTATTAGTAAATAAGCCCATGTGACACACGTCATTGCCTTTGGGGCAGGACATGGGTACTAATTAACAATGATCATTAAGACTGGGATATACTAACGAGCAAGCTTCTTAATGAATGGCACAAAGTAACGACTTTTCTTTCTGTTCCGCAGCGGAGCCCCGGTGACCCCCAAGTCTTCTGTAAAGTCACATGACCAATAACTCTGTATAAAGACTGAGCCTTTGGGATAACAAGCCCGACGGATAATGCGGACAACTTTGTACCGTAGATTCAAGCAGCCAATGGGAGGATTTGAGTAACCACGGACAGACCTGCCCAACAAGGAAAGGGGCAGAGCCTCAGCTTCAAATCTGATTTGTTTCTCCTGCCGCTGCTTAGGGGACCGAGCCCGACTCTGTGTTCAATGCTGTGAATAGGGAGGTTCGGCCCAAGGATGGGTTTTGTTTGGGACTGGACACTGATTGACTCTTGCGCCTTCTGTTCATTGACTCTGCCTGCTGTATGGATGAAACTGTAGCCCCACCCCCCAGGGGGCGTATTTTACAGTTTAATATTATGTGTAATTATAAATATAATCTCTGGTCGAAAAAGGTCATTTATCATTATGTTCTGGTAGTTTCTTTCGCATTTCTGTGGATACAAAAGTCTATAATAAACACTATCCAGTGACGCCCGGGCAGTGTGCCTTGCTTCCCTGTAGGGTACCACTAGGGGGCAGCACATCCCACAGCCAACAGGGAACTGGGGAGGAGAAATGGTGAGTGGGGGGGGGGAATTGGTTACAACTAGGAGCAGGGGCCCCAGATATATATATTGTTGTATATATAAAGTTTAACTTATGCCCCCAGCAACATTTTATCTAGTAGGGCTGCTTTACAAGACCACATGTACAGCAGCCCTATGGCATTAAGATTAGAACTTTGAAACAAGCCCTTGGCCCCTGCTTCAGTCCTAACAGGGGCCCCTGGGTGGGTAAAACCAAGACAAAGGTAGGGGGTTTTAGTGCATAAATCAAGGATTCCAACCTTTAACCCTCCTGCTGTTATTGGCCACAGATTCAACATCCATAATTGTTGGTTTTTTTCCCAATTCAGATGAGGGACCCCAATATTCTACATTGCCAGGGGCCCCTCTCCCATAACAGCAAACTCACCAGTCTATCCTTTATTCATACAGAACATTGTATTCAATTGATTTTGCTATTTAGGGGGCCCAGTGAATAATTTATTATTTTTATTCTTCTTGGCTGGCTTTATTTATGCAAGGGGAAGTTAAAGGGGCATTTTCTGCTTTTAACCCTTTTCCACCCTATAAAAGGCAATGGGACTGGCCCAGCCATCAGTCTCTCTGTTATAACCTTCTTGTGCAATAACACTCCATGGCCAGAGAGGTCACTGTTGCACCACTAATACTGTAGTTCTCTTCCCCATGAAATGACCCTGTACATACAGCACTGCTCTCCAGATGTTGCTAAGCTACAACTCCCAGTATCTGCCAGCTACTTTCATCTGTCAGAACAATCTAGCAATACGGACCTTGCTGACATACTTCCTACTGGGCGTAGGAGTCCATGTTGATGACATAATGTGGTTTAATCTGCTCTGTTCTAGGGTATAGGTGGGATGCTGGGAGTTACAGCACAGGAGCAGCCTGGGGGATGCTGATTGGCCACGGCGGATGTACCATTTTTATGTATAATTACTATAACCTTGTCTGTCTGTTACATAACAAAACATTTTATTATAAATGAGGCCCCGGTTCCTCTCATCTCATTGGTCAATGCCATATTCTCTGCCAGTTTTATTCCTCAGCAACTTTTAACTGTTGAGTTGCCAGACACACGCTACATGGGCACCACTGGCAGCAATAACTGTAATTAACTCAATGTGTGCCCTTTTGGTGCAACTTTAGCCTCTCTTGGTTCACTGAGGCCTCTTCCCCTTGGTTTCCCCTAATTTTAGGTGTTAGGGATCTTCCCAAAAAAAGCCGTTAGGTCCCTAGATGAGCTGTTTGGGGAGATCCATCGGCTGTCTAGTGACACCCTGAAACCATTCAACTACACCCTACCCCGAGCAGTCGCCTTAAGCACCCTAATCACCCCCTTAGGGTGGATCCATATGGCAATGGCACAAGGGACTTTCAGCCCCCACAATAAGGGGCCCATTTAATAACCATTGATTTTGGTTTATAAAGTCAAATCAAATTTTTAGTGCTAAAAGTCGCAAAGTAAAGTCGCCGAGACTTTACCAAGATATAAGGGCACATTTATTAATGTATGAATTAGTACGACTACAAAGTTGGGCCGGGTTGGAGCTGCAGAGTGCCATTGAGCCCTATGGGAGACTTTCCTTGGGCCGGGTTGGAGCTGCAGAGTGCCATTGAGCTCTATGGGAGACTTTCCTTGGGCCGGGTTGGAGCTGCAGAGTGCCATTGAGCCCTATGGGAGACTTTCCTTGGGCCAGGTTGGAGCTGCAGAGTGCCATTGAGCCTATGGGAGACTTTCCTTGGGCCAGGTTGGAGCTGCAGAGTGCCATTGAGCCCTATGGGAGGCTTTCCTTGGGCCCAGGTTGGAGCTGCAGAGTGCCATTGAGCCCTATGGGAGACTTTCCTTGGGCCGGGTTGGAGCTGCAGAGTGCCATTGAGCCCTATGGGAGGACTTTCCTTGGGCCAGGTTGGAGCTGCAGAGTGCCATTGAGCCCTATGGGAGACTTTCCTTGGGCCAGGTTGGAGCTGCAGAGTGCCATTGAGCCCTATGGGAGGCTTTCCTTGGGCCAGGTTGGAGCTGCAGAGTGCCATTGAGCCCTATGGGAGGCTTTCCTTGGGCCAGGTTGGAGCTGCAGAGTGCCATTGAGCCCTATGGGAGACTTTCCTTGGGCCAGGTTGGAGCTGCAGAGTGCCATTGAGCCCTATGGGAGCTTTCCTTGGGCCGGGTTGGAGCTGCAGAGTGCCATTGAGCCCTATGGGAGACTTTCCTTGGGCCAGGTTGGAGCTGCAGAGTGCCATTGAGCCCTATGGGAGGCTTTCCTTGGGCCAGGTTGGAGCTGCAGAGTGCCATTGAGCCCTATGGGAGGCTTTCCTTGGGCCGGGTTGGAGCTGCAGAGTGCCATTGAGCCCTATGGGAGACTTTCCTTGGGGCCAGGCTTGGAGCTGCAGAGTGCCATTGAGCCCTATGGGAGGCTTTTCCTTGGCCGGGTTGGAGCTGCAGAGTGCCATTTGAGCCCTATGGGAGGACTTTCCTTTGGGCCGCGTTGGAGCTGCAGAGTGCCATTGAGCCCTATGGGAGGACTTTCCTTGGGCCGGGTTGGAGCTTGCAGAGTGCCATTGAAGCCCTATGGGAGACTTTCCTTGGGCCGGGTTGGAGCTGCAGAGTTGCCATTGAGCCTATGGGAGACTTTTCCTTGGGGCCGGGTTGGAGCTGCAAGAGTGCCATTGAGCCCTATGGGAGACCTTTCCTTGGGCCGGGTTGGAGCTGCTGAGTGCCATTGAGCCCTATGGGAGGACTTTCCTTGGGCCAGGTTGGAGCTGCAGAGTGCCATTGGAGCCCTATGGGAGACTTTCCTTGGGCCAGGTTGGAGCTGCAGAGTGCCATTGAGCCCTATGGGAGACTTTCCTTGGGTCGGGTTGGAGCTGCAGAGTGCCATTGAGCCCTATGGGAGACTTTCCTTGGGCCGGGTTGGAGCTGCAGAGTGCCATTGAGCCCTATGGGGAGGACTTTCCTTGGGCCGGGTTGGAGCTGCAGAGTGCCATTGAGCCCTATGGGAGACTTTCCTTGGCCGGGTTGGAGCTGCAGAGTGCCATTGAGCCCTATGGGAGACTTTCCTTGGGCCGGGTTGGAGCTGCAGAGTGCCATTGAGCCCTATGGGAGACTTTCCTGGGCCGGGTTTGGAGCTGCAGAGTGCCATTGAGCCCTATGGGGAGCTTTCCTTGGGCCAGGTTGGAGCTGCAGAGTGCCATTGAGCCCTATGGGAGGCTTTCCTTGGGCCGGGTTGGAGCTGCAGAGTGCCATTGAGCCCTATGGGAGACTTTCCTTGGGCCGGGTTGGAGCTGCAGAGTGCCATTGAGCCCTATGGGAGGCTTTCCTTGGGCCGTGTTGGAGCTGCAGAGTGCCATTGAGCCCTATGGGAGACTTTCCTTGGGCCGGGTTGGAGCTGCAGAGTGCCATTGAGCCCTATGGGAGGCTTTCCTTGGGCCGGGTTGGAGCTGCAGAGTGCCATTGAGCCCTATGGGAGACTTTCCTTGGGCCGGGTTGGAGCTGCAGAGTGCCATTGAGCCCTATTGGGAGGCTTTCCTTGGGCCGGGTTGGAGCTGCAGAGTGCCATTGAGCCTATGGGAGACTTTCCTTGGGCCGGGTTGGAGCTGCAGAGTGCCATTGAGCCCTATGGGAGACTTTCCTTTGGGCCGGGTTGGAGCTGCAGAAGTGCCATTGAGCCCTATGGGAGACTTTCTTGGGCGGGTTGGAGCTGCAGAGTGCCATTGAGCCCTATGGGAGACTTTCCCTTGGGCCGGGTTGGAGCTGCAGAGTGCCATTGAGCCCTAATGGGAGACTTTCCTTGGGCCGGGTTGGAGCTGCAGAGTGCCATTGAGCCCTATGGGAGACTTTCCTTGGGCCGGGTTGGAGCTGCAGAGTGCCATTGAGCCCTATGGGAGACTTTCCTTGGCCGGGTTGGAGCTGCAGAGTGCCATTGAGCCTTATGGGAGACTTTCCTGGGCCGGGTTGGAGCTGCAGGGTGCCATTGAGCCCTATGGGAGACTTTCCTTGGGCCGGGTTGGAGCTGCAGAGTGCCATTGAGCCCTATGGGAGGCTTTCCCTTTGGGCCGGGTTGGAGCTGCAGAGTGCCATTGAGCCCTATGGGAGGCTTTCCTTGGGCCCGGGTTGGAGCTGCAGAGTGCCATTGAGCCCTATGGGAGACTTTCCTTGGGCCGGGTTGGAGCTGCAGAGTGCCATTGAGCCCTATGGGAGACTTTCCTTGGGCCGGGTTGGAGCTGCAGAGTGCCATTGAGCCCTATGGGAGACTTTCCTTGGGCTGGGTTGGAGCTGCAGAGTGCCATTGAGCCCTATGGGAGGCTTTCCTTGGGCCGGGTTGGAGCTGCAGAGTGCCATTGAGCCCTATGGGAGGCTTTCCTTGGGCCGGGTTGGAGCTGCAGAGTGCCATTGAGCCCTATGGGAGGCTTTCCTTGGGCCAGGTTGGAGCTGCAGAGTGCCATTGAGCCCTATGGGAGGCTTTCCTTGGGCCGGGTTGGAGCTGCAGAGTGCCATTGAGCCCTATGGGAGGCTTTCCTTGGGCCGGGTTGGAGCTGCAAATTTTTGGGAAAGTTAAAGCATAAACACACATTTGCTATTTATTATTATTATTATTATTAACATTTATTTATAAAGCGCCAACATATCCCGCAGCGCTGTACAATAAGTGGGTTACATACATTGGACATACAGAGTAACATATAAAGCAATCAGTAACCGATACAAGAGGGGAAGGGAGCCCTGCCCAAAAGAGCTTACACTCTACAAGGAGTAACATATAAAGCAATCAGTAACCGATACAAGAGGGGAAGAGGGCCCTGCCCAAAAGAGCTTACACTCTACAAGGAGTAACATATAAAGCAATCAATAACCGATACAGGAGGGGAAGAGAGCCCTGCCCAAAAGAGCTTACAATCTACAAGGAGTAACATATAAAGCAATCAATAACCGATACAGGAGGGGAAGAGAGCCCTGCCCAAAAGAGCTTACAATCTACAAGGAGTAACATATAAAGCAATCAATAACCGATACAAGAGGGGAAGGGAGCCCTGCCCAAAAGAGCTTACACTCTACAAGGAGTAACATATAAAGCAACCAATAACCGATACAAGAGGGGAAGAGGGCCCTGCCCAAAAGAGCTTACAATCTACAAGGAGAAAGGGCTGAGACAAATTGACTAAACTGACTGGTACTTTGGTTCCAGGAATAAAAGTAACTGTCGGATTAAGGAGATTATGGGGTCGAGGCCCAAGTCAGTTCTTAGCGTGTCTCCGTCTCACATACGCACATTACATGCTTAGAGATCGGATTATTGCGCCGCTGGAAGCCCCCCCCTCCTCGCTATATTTAGTGCGACTTTTCCAATCAGATTTAAGTACTTTCTACTGGAAAGTTCCAATCCCTCTGGTATAAACCTTAGTAAATAACTTGGGTATCGGAGCGCACATTAAATACTGCCATATGGCCGCCTTTGCTTTTATTTGCTTTTATTACAGATTATTGCAGGGAATGTGAGATGGAATAAAAACCTAAAGGAAAAAGCTTGCGATTATCTTTAAAAGCTTTAAACAAACGAGGGCCCTTTCTCCCCCAGTCTGCGCTCGTCTGAATACTTTCTCTCTTACAGGATCATAGATACTCACTACTACTGACTGCAACAGCTACAGTCATCTATTTTTTTTTTAGGAGAAAAATGCGCAATGTCTTTACAACATAAGTATTTTATGACGACCAAGAGGTAACTCATATATAACGCAGTCCTGCCCTGCTTTATGGCTGAGATTCTAGCTATCTGTATAACAGAGCATTCTGTCACAGTGGCACAGATCCTATCTGATCCCCCCATTGTAAGCAGCAGTCCTGCCCTGCTTTATGGCTGAGATTCTAGCTATCTGTATAACAGAGCATTCTGTCACAGTGGCACAGATCCTATCTGATCCCCCCCATTGTAAGCAGCAGTCCTGCCCTGCTTTATGGCTGAGATTCTAGCTATCTGTATAACAGAGCATTCTGTCACAGTGGCACAGATCCTATCTGATCCCCCCATTGTAAGCAGCAGTCCTGCCCTGCTTTATGGCTGAGATTCTAGCTATCTGTATAACAGAGCATTCTGGCACAGATCCTATCTGATCCCCCCATTGTAATACAGTAAGACTTGCCTGAGCTCTGAGCATGGAGACACATTCACAGATTTTGTTTCTCCATCACCACTAGATGGAGTTCCCATCACAATCAGAATGCCACTGCCTTCCAAAGGAATTTTGAACAAAAATGCAGAGGGGAAGACACTTGTCATTCCAAAAGATCCAATGTGTAATGTCAGTGTCATAAACATAAATCATAAATTAAACATAATCATAAATCTGTCTTTATAAATAGGGGAAGCCACAATGTAAGAGACAGGCAGGTGTAAGAGGCACGGGAATCTCTCTCTTCAAGGTAAAGGCTTTCCCTATAGAAATCTATATTGTTTCCTTTAGAAATATATATTGGGGAAAATGAACATTTAGAAGCACTGGTACTGTAACTGTACAGGTAGCAGAACAGCACCTGTATTATCAGCATGAACAGGTATAGTAGGGAGAGATGGTGCCTATAGTAGCAGTGGGGGGGATAATAGCCTCTGGGAAGGGACTGGGGCTGTGGGATAGCAGGTATAGTAGGGAGAGATGGTGCCTATAGTAGCAGTGGGGGGATAATAGCCTCTGGGAAGGGACTGGGGCTGTGGGATAGCAGGTATAGTAGGGAGAGATGGTGCCTATAGTAGCAGTGGGGGATAATAGCCTCTGGGAAGGGACTGGGGCTGTGGGATAGCAGGTATAGTAGGGAGAGATGGTGCCTATAGTATCAGTGGGGGGATAATAGCCTCTGGGAAGGGACTGGGGCTGTGGGATAGCAGGTATAGTAGGGAGAGATGGTGCCTATAGTAGCAGTGGGGGGATAATAGCCTCTGGGAAGGGACTGGGGCTGTGGGATAGCAGGTATAGTAGGGAGAGACGGTGCCTATAGTAGCAGTGGGGGGATAATAGCCTCTGGGAAGGGACTGGGGCTGTGGGATAGCAGGTATAGTAGGGAGAGATGGTGCCTATAGTAGCAGTGGGGGGATAATAGCCTCTGGGAAGGGACTGGGGCTGTGGGATAGCAGGTATAGTAGGGAGAGATGGTGCCTATAGTAGCAGTGGGGGGATAATAGCCTCTGGGAAGGGACTGGGGCTGTGGGATAGCAGGTATAGTAGGGAGAGATGGTGCCTATAGTAGCAGTGGGGGGATAATAGCCTCTGGGAAGGGACTGGGGCTGTGGGATAGCAGGTATAGTAGGGAGAGATGGTGCCTATAGTAGCAGTGGGGGGATAATAGCCTCTGGGAAGGGACTGGGGCTGTGGGATAGCAGGTATAGTAGGGAGAGATGGTGCCTATAGTAGCAGTGGGGGGATAATAGCCTCTGGGAAGGGACTGGGGCTGTGGGATAGCAGGTATAGTAGGGAGAGATGGTGCCTATAGTAGCAGTGGGGGGATAATAGCCTGTGGGGATAAGTACTGCATTGATTTGGGCATTTGTAATGTTTCTGAGCTGTATGGAATGTTGAATTCTAGATTAAAAATTGGGATTTTTTTGTCATTTGTGAATGGGTTGTTGTACTTGGGGTTGGGTTGTAACTGTGGGTTATGGTAGCGAGTAATATAGAATCCATAACTGCACATTCTGTAGCTCAGACACATCAGAGATGGATTGGGTGTCTCCTGGTTATATAATATACTGTACAAAGAGACCTGAAAGCCTTTTTCTGTTATTTCTAATAAAGGCCGAAATGGGACACTTATAGTGCTACACATTTGCTCCCCTGTGACAGTATTTCCGGGCTTGGTCGGCCGGCACTGCTCAATCAACAGTCTGTACTGGAAAGCGACATTCCTATAGGAAGCCAGTGATGATTATTATTATTATCTGAGCAGTTCATATGGAAAGCCATGTTTCTGTGCTCCTTAACTCTACCAATTCTACAAGCTGCACTGTATGAACAAATGGAGCCCTGCCTTGAAGTGCAATGTATAATAAATAATATGTGATACTGAAAACTGGAATTTGGTTGCAGTTAATGTTAAAGGGGAATTACAACTTCCAAACCAAAATGTGTTAAAGAGCCCGCACAACACAGAAACCCCTAATATCCCTATCACTGTAATCTGTTCCTTCAAAAAGAAGGAATAAATCCCATGTTTATATGCTGAAATCCAGCTGCAAAACAGTTTTTCCCTTTCTGCATCATTTCAAATCCTGGCAGGGGAGGAGGGACTAAAACATTAATGTTACAAATTGTAACAACTTCTCCACAGCTCACAGCCCACTGCCTGGGTTAAAACAAGGGGTTTGGGTAATGTTTCTTTAACATTGTTTCTGAGATTTCTCGGTCGCTGTCTGTACCCCTTGTGAGCGAGGGTCTGTAGCTGCCGCACTCTCCTGCACTCTTATACCTGATATTTTATATGACTCTGTTACAGAATGATCACCGACAGAACTGCTGACGAGATGTCTACACATGCTGACTCCTCCAAAGGTAAAGAGAGTTTCTTGGGGGGGGGGTCTCACAAAACTCTCTTAATAAAGTTTTATAGAACAAGGTTGCCCCCATATAGAATAAAAGGCTTTATGTTTGCCCAGGAACAGTAACCCATAGCAACCAATACAGGGCAAATGTAGTGCCTTTTATTATATAACCACTATATCTAACCTAATATATCAGTCCCTATAAAAACAATGCAATCATGTGCTCAACATGGGACTTATTATGAATTTCATATTGTACAGGTATGGGACCTGTTATCCAGAATGCTCGGGACCCGGGGTATTCCAGATAAGGGATCTTTCCGTAATTTGGATCTCCATAACTTAAGTTTGCTAAAAATCATTTAAATATTAAATAAACCCAATAGGGTTGTTTTGCCCCCAATAAGGGGTAATTATATCTTAGTTGGGATCAAGTACAGATACTGTTTTATTATTACAGAGAAAAGGGAATCATTTAACCATTAAATAAACCCAATAGGGCTGTTCTGCCCCCAATAAGGGGTAATTATATCTTAGTTGGGATCAAGTACAGGTACTGTTTTATTATTACAGAGAAAAGGGAATCATTTAACCATTAAATAAACCCAATAGGGCTGTTCTGCCCCCAATAATGGGTAATTATATCTTAGTTGGGATCAAGTACAGGTACTGTTTTATTATTACAGAGAAAAGGGAATCATTTAACCATGAAATAAACCCAATAGGACTGTTCTGCCCCCAATAAGGGGTAATTATATCTTAGTTGGGATCAAGTACAGGTACTGTTTTATTATTACAGAGTAAAGGGAATCATTTAACCATGAAATAAACCCAATAGGACTGTTCTGCCCCAATAAGGGGTAATTATATCTTAGTTGGGATCAAGTACAGGTACTGTTTTATTATTACAGAGAAAAGGGAATCATTTAACCATGAAATAAACCCAATAGGGCTGTTCTGCCCCCAATAAGGGGTAATTATATCTTAGTTGGGATCAAGTACAGGTACTGTTTTATTATTACAGAGAAAAGGGAATCATTTAACCATTAAATAAACCCAATAGGGCTGTTCTGCCCCAATAAGGGGTAATTATATCTTAGTTGAGATAAAGTACAGGTACTGTTTTATTATTACAGAGAAAAGGGAATCCTTTTTAAAAATTAGAATTATTTGCTTATGATGGAGTGAATGGGAGATGGCCTTCCCGTAATTTGGAACTTTCTGGATAACGGGTTTCCGGATAAGGGATCCCACACCTGTATGTTTAAATAATATTGTGAGTAATTCCCTAAGCTCGGGTAAGTGACCGCAGCCCAAAGTATATGCTGGAAATCAGCAGGAAAGAAGATGGGAGCAACTGGGGGCATCTTTGGAGGCACAGACCTTCCCTGCTAAAGGGGTGTGAGGGCTTTGGGCTGGTACATTATCCCCATACTGTATATAATGTGCAGCATTATGTATTATCACCAAAATTTCTCCAAAATGAACTTTAATCACAGCTCCCTCCTTTACCCAACAGAATATTCACTCTGAGGCCGTTTTGATTTCCGTGCCATTATATCGATAATACACTTAGAATGTTCCTTGCCGAGTGTATTAGGAACATCCATTATATTAATATATTTCTATTTTTTTAAAAATTGGATCTTTCTTTAAACTGATATATTGATGCCATTTTGCCCAGTTCATTCTGCTTATCTATTGCACCGGTTATTCACTGATATCATTTTGTTTATCCTGTTTACCCATTACAATATCTATTTCTCAATGGATATATGAATCTGTTTGCTTATCCTGTACACAATCTGTTTTCCTGTAATATATTTTGTAATACCATCTGCCGTTAATGTGCATTGATTTAGCTTTAAAGGCAAAGGCACTTGTGGGTTTTTAATCACTGCAGTGCAACCAGGGACCCGCCCCCTGCGGTCAATTTCCCCTTTAACATCTTTATTATTAGAGCTCTGCACCCCAATGACTTTATGTGGAGCAAGTATAGAATAATTGTATCCCTTTATGTCTTCTTCTTGGGTCAGCCTGTTAAATAATAATAATAAAAGTGACTTTTAAAAAAGAATATAAATTATTTCTCATCTCGCAACGTTTGAGATGCTTTTTTTGGATGATAGTGATGATTTAATAAATGGGGTAATCTTCCTTCTCTGTTCTAGGCTCCACAAGCACTGTGTATGAGATCGTTGTGGTCTCTGTTGCTGGGACAATGCTATTGGCATCGGCACTGATCTTTCTTCTGGCTGTCGCACGAAAGTAAGTTTCATTTAAAGGGGAAGTTTAACCGAAAATGTAGGGTTTTTTTGACTAATGAAAGAGGGAGAACCATACAGCAGATTGGGCGACCCTCCAGCCCCATTCTTCCCCCAGACCACCCCCCATTTGATGTATGGTAGTTACACCACTGCTGCCAACAGAGGAAGCAGACACTGTGGGGGTCGTTTATCAACACTGGGCAAAATTGCCTGTGGGCAGTAACCCATGACAACCAACTAGGTACCCCCCCCCACAGGGGCCCCTGCTGAGCCTTCCTTACCCCCCTGCCGGGCCCCCCGTTGAGCCCCCTACCCCCCGCAGGGTCCCCAACCCGATGTCCTCCCCTGAGCACATAGAAGTTTAATGCGAACGGTCATCCGAGGGAGCACCGGCATGGGCCGGGTCTGGGCCGCCGGGGCCCACCAGGCTTTTTCCCGGTGTTCCAGCGGCCCAGTCCAACCCTGACAACCAATCAAACAGTTGCATTCATCGTTCTACCTGCAGCTGGCTGAAAAGGCAATCACTGATTAGTTGCTATGGGTTACTGCCCATGTGCAAATTTGCCCAGTGTTAATAAATGACCCCCAGTGAGTTTTCAGAATTCACTCATGCAGTCTGTTACCTCCTAAACACTGTTATAAATTGCTGCAAATATCGTTCTACTCAGGGCCATGAGGGGGGGTAACTTCAGTAAAGGGTCTACTGGAAGAGGGGCGGCCAAAGAGGGACGATTAGCAGGTGGCATAGGGGGCAGGGGTTGGCAGATCATGGGTGCAGTTTGGAATGATGGGGGTGTATCAGGGGCAAAAAAAAAAAAAATTTTTAAGATTTTCTGTGGACATGATGTCATGTGCACTGGAAGTGACATCACACACAGGAATTGCATGATGTCACTTCCGCAGGAAAGGGGGGGGCACAGCTAGGGTAGCCCCAGACCTAAATACTGAGTAGTATAGGGCCCCTACAGGCACTAGAATAGAAATGGCGCATTCGGGTGGGTTTCCATCTGAGAATCCAAGAGAATTCTCTATGACTTCAGATGCTATAGCATGTATAATGCAGCCCTAGCAGTGCAAATAAGGTAGCCAGGCTGGGGCCTGTATTACAAACTTATCAGCAGTTTACTTGCCAGTATATTTGCCCCTACTCCCCCTTCCTCCCGTGACCCACCCCCCTTCCTGGTCATAGCCCCACCCCCACAAAATAGCCCTGCCCATTTTCAGTCCTGCCCCCCACCTCCATGTCACTGGTCAGTAAGGGGCCACAGAATAGGTAGCAACTAAGGCTGTGTATTTCTATAACTGGAAGATGGGGATACTGTCTGCTACCGCTTTAGAGATTCCCAAAGAGTTCCTTGCCCAAATAACATATAAGCCGAGATACCTAATTTTACCTAAGAAAAGCTACTGCTAAGTTTTAATAATCAAAATAAATACCAATAAATTACATTAATTGAGGCATCACTGGGGTATATGTTTTTCAATATTTATTTCAAAGAAAAACAGTAAAGTAGCTCTGTAAGCGGAGAAGAGGGTCAACAAAACCAATATGAGTACTACCCCACGCTCATTGCACATTGGCAAACTGGCAGCAGACCCAGTCCCGGAGGGATGTAAGGGCAAATAAGTATTGCTAGTGGGAGCCTAGGCCGGGGCACTGGAGGGTCTGGGTGCGGGGGGCCTAATTTGCACACTAAGGACAGAGGGTGCTAGTCTGGAGGGACCCATGGCACCCGACTCGAGTATAAGCCGAGGGTGACTTTTTCAACACATTTTGGGTGCTGAAAAACTAGGCTTATACTCGAGTATATACAGTAAAAGTATCTCTTCTATCTCTTCATACAGGCGCGGCTACAACTGTGTCTTCTACGGAATGTGCACCGAAGAGAAAGAAACTCCAAATATCAACGTCAGTCGGAACACACAGGACACCATTTCCACCATAGATTTGCCCGGCCCAGTCCATATCACTTATGTCAATGAGAAAGAGATTCCCATCACCAGAGTGAAGCTCTCGAGGGACGCTCTCCTCTACATTTCCCTCATCACTTGCATGAACCTGCCGGATGATATCGAATCGGAGGAAAGTCTCTGAACCCCGAGGGGGAGGGCTGATTAATGGACCGTCCCACTATCTGTGCTGTCACTCACACAGCCGACCAACCCACGCTTGGTTCCCATAGGGATACAAATAGGATAAAGGGCTTCATCCATGATAAATGCCTTCTATCAGATATATTTATTCTCACAAGCTCCTGAAACCATTACGTTATGGCTGTGAATTGTAGGATTGGGAGTCTTTCTTCTTCAGGAAACAATGGAAACCTTGAGGCTTGCAGAACAGGAAGAGAGCAATGGACTATGGGAAGAAAAGTAGTTCATGAAGAGAGTGCCCAAGTAATGGCCTCTAAATAAATGCAATGGCCATGAAGCCTCCTTCAACCTGCCCTTAGCTTCTGATCAATGCAGGATGAAAAACCTGTTAGTAGCCATTGGACAATAATAATACTACTGGCACTGTTTGTGAACTGTACAAAGAAAAGGAATCCTGAGCTATTCTGATCACTGATAGTAAAGGGGAACTACAACTTCCAAACCTAAATGTGTTAAAGAGCCCCACACACACAGAAACCTTTAATATCCATATCCCTGTAATCTGTTCCTTCAAAAACTATCAATAAATACCATTTTTATACGCTGAAATCCAGCTGCAAAACTGTTCTTCTCTTTCTGCATCATTTGAAATCCTGGCAGGGGAGGAGGGACTAAAACATTGATGTTACAGCTTACAGACAGCATGCAGGAACTACATAACCCACAATGCATTGTACTGGAATGTTCCTTTCCTTACTGACATCACGTGTGCAGCAGGGGATTGTGGGATGGGAAGGAGGCAGGCTGAGGAATTTCCCTTTAACCCTTGATGGCATGCATTGCAGGTTAGTGAATGAGCCCCAGAGACACAAGCAGTGGCTAGAGCCAAGGGGGGCAGTTTGTAGAAAGAAAGGGTCACAGATTGTACACTTTGTGCCTTCACATCATGTTCATGTGCAATAAAGAAGCTTGATATCTGCTCACATTGGTATGTTTTCTACCTTGTATATTGGGTGCTAAACCCCACCTGGAGCTACTTCCATTCCAGCCAATCAACAACAAGCTTTTACTGGTCTAATGCTGTTAGAACAATGAAATCAAATGTGGGAATGGTAGATTATAGGGCTAGCAGAAACTCATGAAACATAACCTCTGCATTCTCAAATTCTTAAAAGGGACACTGACATGATGTTTATGGGGCACTTTTTATTTCTAAATGACACTGTTACACAGCAAATAATTCCCTCTGCCATTTAACCTTTTATTCTTGAACCAACAAATGTATTTGTAGCTGTAATATTGGTGTGTAGGCGCCATCTCAGTGCCTTGTGCCTGAGTCTGAGCTTTCAGCCAGCGCTACACATTAGAACTGCTTTCAGCTAACCTATTGTTTCTCCTACTCCCATGTAACTGGAGGAGTCCCAAGCCGGACTTGGATTTCTTACTATTGAGTGCTATTCTGATACCTACTGGGAGCTGCTATCTTGCTCCCTTCCCATTGTTCTGCTGATCGGCTGCTGGGGGTGAGGGGGGGGATATCACTCCAACTTGCAGCGCAGCAGTAAAGTGTGACTAAAGTTTATCAGAGCACAGGTCACATGGCTGTGGCACCCTGGGAAATGAAGAATATGGCTAGCCTATGTCAAATTTCAAAATTAAATATAAATATATTGCATATGTAAAACCCTGCTTCATCTAAATAAACCATTTCCATAAAAATATACTTTTTAGCAGTATGTGCCATTGGGTAATCCTAAATAGGAAACTGCCATTTTAAGAATTAAGGGCTGCCCCCTGGGATCATAGGATTCACAGTGCACACAAACAAGCCAAGGCACACATACATGCTAGGCCCCATCAGCCAATGAATGGGCAGAGTTCTGCCTTTTGCTCCCACACTACTTCCTGTTACAGTTAGAGCTGCATCACTTCCTGTCAGCTGATCTCTGAGGGAGCACACAGCCCATCACTAAATGGCGGCTCAAGGGAAAGGATGTAAAAGGGCAATATTTACTGATATATATATTCCAGTTTGGCGAGATTCTTTAATAGGCCAATTAATATAATATAAACTGTCTGTTGGTTACGTATTATGCTCAAGGCTTTACACTCACCCACATACAAGTGGTTTATTCCAGGCAAAAGCAGGGCAGTCATGTATTCCAAGGGTTAAACCCCCATCAGCTTTGGAACTTCACATCCTGGCAAAGGAGGTGTTGGGAGTTTCAGTTCAGCAACAACAAAGGAGCCATAAACAGATCATTCTATACAGATCCATATGTGATATTTTTGTTATACTAAAGGCCAACTGTCCCATATTTCATGTTTAATAGGGTTTTCCTTTTGTCTCAGGGAAATACTAAGAGGATGAGTAATGATTCTGGTTCTTTTCTCCTGTTTCTAGAAAGGAGTCATTCACTTGCCCTGCATTTTAAGACCTAAGGGGCAGCAGGTTTTTGCTTACATAATACAATGGGAAGCAGCTCAGGTATGGAACCTGTTATCCAGAATGCTCGGGACCTGGGGTTGTCTGGTTAAGGGATCTGTAATTTGGATCTCCATAACTTAAGTCTACTAAAAATCTTTTAAATATCGAATAAACCCAATAGGCTTATTTTGCCCCCAATAAGGGGTAATTATATCTTAGTTGGGATCAAGTACAGGTACTGTTTTATTATTACAGAGAAAAGGGAATCATTTAACCATTAAATAAACCCAATAGGGCTGTTCTGCCCCCAATAAGGGGTAATTATATCTTAGTTGGGATCAAATACAGGTACTGTTTTATTATTACAGAGAAAAGGGAATCATTTAACCATTAAATAAACCCAATAGGGCTGTTCTGCCCCCAATAAGGGGTAATTATATCTTAGTTGGGATCAAGTACAGGTACTGTTTTATTATTACAGAGAAAAGGGAATCATTTAACCATTAAATAAACCCAATAGGGCTGTTCTGCCCCCAATAAGGGGTAATTATATCTTAGTTGGGATCAAGTACAGGTACTGTTTTATTATTACAGAGAAAAGGGAATCATTTAACCATGAAATAAACCCAATAGGGCTGTTCTGCCCCCAATAAGGGGTAATTATATCTTAGTTGGGATCAAGTACAGGTACTGTTTTATTATTACAGAGAAAAGGGAATCATTTAACCATTAAATAAACCCAATAGGGCTGTTCTGCCCCCAATAAGGGGTAATTATATCTTAGTTGGGATCAAGTACAGGTACTGTTTTATTATTACAGAGAAAAGGGAATCATTTAACCATTAAATAAACCCAATAGGGCTGTTCTGCCCCAATAAGGGGTAATTATATCTTAGTTGGGATCAAGTACAGGTACTGTTTTATTATTACAGAGAAAAGGGAATCATTTTTAAAAATTAGAATTATTTGCTTATAATAGAATCTATGGGAGATGGCCTTTCCATAATTCGGAACTTTCTGGATAATGGATTTCCGGATAAGGGACCCCATACCTGTACAACAATAATATTACCTAAATAGTAAATTAAACTAACATTTGACTATATTAAGGAAAAGGCACATATTTGAATATCTATCTCAGACAACATTAATAGCACTTGTAATAGGGAATTAAATTGCAGAATAACTCCCCAATATTCCCTTGTACTAAGCACAATTCAGCAGGAACAGCCCCCTAAGTTTGCCCATAGCCTGTACAGAGAGATACCATAAAACTATGGCAGCATAGGGATTCCCCTGTACTAAGCACAATTCAGCAGGAACAGCCCCCTAAGTTTGCTCATAGCCTGTACAGAGAGATACCATAAAACTATGGCACATAGGGATTCCCCTGTACTAAGCACAATTCAGCAGGAACAGCCCCCTAAGTTTGCTCATAGCCTGTACAGAGAGATACCATAAAACTATGGCAGCATAGGGATTCCCCTGTACTAAGCACAATTCAGCAGGAACAGCCCCCTGAATGCAACTCAACCTAAGAACCCTCGTATGACAAATTTCATACCATATACTCTTGAATTTCATTACATTACACCATTCGAAGCAAAAGTTAACACAACTCATGTGACATATTTGTTTCTGTATCATGTTTAGATTTTGCAATCAATAATTATAAATTGCTGCTTTGGTTTTTATACCCGGAACATATTAAAGCTCTGCTTTGCCAAAGGTCGCTGTTATCTCTGGCGTTAATCTCTGTTATCTCCACAATAAATCTGAAAATGTTGATCCTGCGCGATAAGTTTTCCCTGATACATTTTCTACTCTGGCACAGATTTTATTGATGTTTAATTCATTTACTTGTAGTCTAAATATAGGGGCCGGCCAGTCCAGGGGACTATAGGCCAGCGTTGGGCCACGGCACGAGGGGGCCCATCTATAGGGCTTGTTTGTGAATGTGAATAATATTGGTGCTGTTCTCAAAGTTTCATTATATGGCAAAAGTATTATTATCTAAACCAAGGGGATAATGTGAAGCTGCCCCCCTCCATTTGCTGCTATAACAGCCCCCACTCTTCCTACTAGATGGTGGAACATTGTTGCTGGGAGTCTGCATTCAGCTACAAGAGCGTTGGTCAGGTTGGGCACTGATGTTGGGGATCAGGCTCACAGTCGGGGTTTAGTTGGGTTGAGGACTCTGTGCCGTCAGGTTCTTCCATTCCCATTTCAGCAAACCCATTCTGTACGGGCCTGGTTTTGCAAATGGGGGTATCATTGTGCTGAAACAGGAAAGGGCCTCCCCCAAACTGTTTCACAAAGTAGGAAGTATGGAAGGTCCGTCTACCCTTTAGCCTTAACCAGGGGCCCAAACCACATACCTCCCAACATTTAAAAATTGAAAAGAGGGACAAAAAGATTTGGCGTGCGCAGCGAGACAAATTTTTTTGACCATGTCCTCCCCTACCACTTATTACCGTTGGGATTATGTATAAAAGCACATTGTGTTCTCCTGGCATCTGCCAAGAGAGGATGAGGGAGGAGGATTAATAGTTTAGAAAGTGGGCCTACTGTCCAAGGTTTTCTGGTGGGCCCCTGGCATCTCAGTCCGACACTGCCAGTGGGACACCACGGTGGGCCCCAGTGACCCAAACCTGATCCCCGCCTGCCTTCCTTTGTTCCTCCCCTGATCCCAGCAGAAGTATTTATAAGGTGCGGCAAGCGGTGAGGGTCTGGTGGTGAGGGGGGCCCTGGGCTAGCAGTGCCGGTGGGCCTCCCACACCCCAGTTGGACCCTGCACACAGTTGCACACGGTTGCACACAGTTGCACACATAGACATGGAGATGGATTTCAGAAGAGGCTTGAAAGCACTAAAATCAGCTTTGCAGTGACGCTGCCCCCATCACAGACTTATCTGCTGAGTTATCTGCCTGGGGGACTATAAAAAGATGGTATGTCAGATAATATTCCTCTCTGTGGGAGTCGATCCTTTTTCTTGTGTTTATTGCCACCAGCGTGACACTCATGTTGTGACATTGCCATGTGTTGTGTAACCCGCTCTGACTCACACCCCAGCTTTTCCTACTGCCCCCCTCAGGCTCAGGCTGGGAGTCAAAATCAGCCCTGGCATTTTAATTACACAAAACAGTCCCCCCCCCAGCCCAATAAATAGTGACTGCCTATGGCATCTTACAGCCCCCTGGCATTCCCAGTACCCAGAGGCACAAACAGCCCCCCCAGCCCAATAAATAGTGACTGCCTATGCCATCTTACAGCCCCCTGGCATTCCCAGTACCCAGAGGCACAAACAGCTCCCCCCCCCAGCCCAATAAATAGTGACTGTCTGTGGCACCTTACAGCCCCCCTGGCATTCCCAGTACCCAGAGGCACAAACAGCCCCCCCAGCCCAATAAATAGTGACTGTCTGTGGCACCTTACAGCCCCCCTGGCATTCCCAGTACCCAGAGGCACAAACAGCCCCCCCCCCCAGCCCAATAAATAGTGACTGTCTGTGGCACCTTACAGCCCCCCTGGCATTCCCAGTACCCAGAGGCACTAACAGCCCCCCCAGCCCAATAAATAGTGACTGTCTGTAGCACCTTACAGCCCCCCTGGCATTCCCAGTACCCAGAGGCACTAACAGCCCCCCCCCAGCCCAATAAATAGTGACTGTCTGTGGCACCTTACAGCCCCCCTGGCATTCCCAGTACCCAGAGGCCACAAACAGCCCCCCCAGCCCAATAAATAGTGACTGTCTGTGGCACCTTACAGCCCCCCTGGCATTCCCAGTACCCAGAGGCACAAACAGCCCCCCCCAGCCCAATAAATAGTGACTGTCTGTGGCACCTTACAGCCCCCCTGGCATTCCCAGTACCCAGAGGCACAAACAGCCCCCCCCCCAGCCCAATAAATAGTGACTGTCTGTGGCACCTTACAGCCCCCCTGGCATTCCCAGTACCCAGAGGCACAAACAGCCCCCCCCAGCCCAATAAATAGTGACTGCCTATGGCACCTTACAGCCCCCCTGGCATTCCCAGTACCCAGGGGCACAAACAGCCCCCCCCCCAGCCCAATAAATAGTGACTGTCTGTGGCACCTTACAGCCCCCCTGGCATTCCCAGTACCCAGAGGCACAAACAGCCCCCCAGCCCAATAAATAGTGACTGTCTGTGGCACCTTACAGCCCCCCTGGCATTCCCAGTACCCAGAGGCACAAACAGCCCCCCCAGCCCAATAAATAGTGACTGTCTGTGGCACCTTACAGCCCCCCTGGCATTCCCAGTACCCAGTGGCACAAACAGCCCCCAGCCCAATAAATAGTGACTGTCTGTGGCACCTTACAGCCCCCCTGGCATTCCCAGTACCCAGAGGCACAAACAGCCCCCCCCCCAGCCCAATAAATAGTGACTGCCTATGGCACCTTACAGCCCCCCTGGCATTCCCAGTACCCAGAGGCACAAACAGCCCCCCAGCCCAATAAATAGTGACTGTCTGTGGCACCTTACAGCCCCCCTGGCATTCCCAGTACCCAGAGGCACAAACAGCCCCCCCCCAGCCCAATAAATAGTGACTGTCTGTGGCACCTTACAGCCCCCCTGGCATTCCCAGTACCCAGAGGCACAAACAGCCCCCCCCCCAGCCCAATAAATAGTGACTGCCTATGGCACCTTACAGCCCCCCTGGCATTCCCAGTACCCAGAGGCACAAACAGCCCCCCAGCCCAATAAATAGTGACTGTCTGTGGCACCTTACAGCCCCCCTGGCATTCCCAGTACCCAGTGGCACAAACAGCCCCCCAGCCCAATAAATAGTGACTGCCTATGGCACCTTACAGCAGCCCCCCTGGCATTTGCCACAACTCAGTTTGCCAGTCCGGGCCTGCTGCTTGCTTCTCCCAATCAGAAACCAACCCTTTTTTCTTCCCTGATCCTTCTGGGGTCACCTGTGATGTCATAGCTACATCCCTTTTCATAATCAACCCACCCCCTTTGACATCACAAGTCGCCCCCCTGCTGGCCAGTTACATTTTTCTACTACGGTGGGAACCCTAGAGGCAGAGAGCTACAAGAGGAAAAGTGCCCTTGTTGTCCAAAATATTGATGGAGTTATTACTGACCTTGATGTTGACTGAAAAAAATGAAACTACTTACATGAGAGAAGAGAACAGAGATAAAACAAGGATCATAAAACCTCCTGATAAAGGTAATGGAATGGTCATTATGGAATAAGAAACACATCTATTGAATTAATTCAATTAATTCTTTATTGTAAGAGGAAGTTAATTATTTACATTGAAATTCTCTATTTCTATGGGATTTCTAGAGGAGTGTTTATCAGTGGGTGAAAGTAAGTGCCCTATTTGATACATACACCTCTAAAAATCACATAGAAATGAAGAGAGCAGTGGGATTGTACTGTGTGAGCGCTACCTTCACACTAAATCTGCCCCTGAGTATTGGGCAGAACTGGGAGTGATACAGTATGTCCCATCAGTAGGTTTGGGGGTGACAGCATCTGTGTAGCAGTTGAGTTATAGACACAGGGAGGGGGGGTAGAAGGCTGATCTGCTTGGTATAAATTCTGGTTTGTAATAATGATTGCACTTTGCTTACTTTACACCACTCTGATGTTGGCCTCAGTGTAGGCATAGGGTTGCTACCAGCCATTGGCCAGTAAATTAGCAGCCAAGGCCAGGGCCGGTATATTTGTAACAACGAGGCCTCTGCCCCCAGCCCACCTCAAATCTGTCTGAAGAGGCATGTGCCTAGGGGCAATGGTGGGGGCACTATACGCCTACCTAATCTGGCTGCCTAGGTTTGATTCACACCAATGCTGAAGCCTGTATCTCCTTCCTGTGTCTGCATGGGTTTCATCCAGGTACTCCGGTTCCCCTGCTCTCCAAACACATACAGGTAGGTTATTTGGTTCCTGATAAAACTGCCCCTAGTGTGTGAACGTGATTGGGACCTTAGATTGTAAGCTCACTGGGGCAGGGACTGATGGGAATGTGATAGGGACCTTAGATTGTAAGCTCACTGGGACAGGGGCTGATGGGAATGTGATAGGGACCTTAGATTGGAAGCTCACTGGGGCAGGGACTGATGGGAATGTGATAGGGACCTTAGATTGTAAGCTCACTGGGGCAGGGACTGATGGGAATGTGATAGGGACCTTAGATTGTAAGCTCATTGGGGCAGGGACTGATGGGAATGGGATAGGGACCTTAGATTGTAAGCTCACTGGGCAGGGACTGATGGGAATGGGATAGGGACCTTAGATTGTAAGGGACCTTAGATTGTAAGCTCACTGGGGCAGGGACTGATGGGAATGTGATCAGGGACCTTAGATTGTAAGCTCACTGGGGCAGGGACTGATGGGAATGGGATAGGGACCTTAGATTGTAAGCTCACTGGGGGCAGGGACTGATGGGAATGTGATAGGGACCTTAGATTGTAAGCTCACTGGGGCAGGGACTGATGGGAATGTGATAGGGACCTTAGATTGTAAGCTCAATGGGGCAGGGACTGATGGGAATGTGATGGGACCTTAGATTGTAAGCTCACTGGGGAGGGGCTGATGGGAATGTGATGGGACCTTAGATTGTAAGCTCCCACTGGGGCAGGGACTGATGGGAATGTGATAGGGACCTTAGATTGTAAGCTCACTGGGGCAGGGACTGATGGGAATGGGATAGGGACCTTAGATTGTAAGCTCACTGGGGCAGGGACTGATGGGAATGTGATAGGGACCTTAGATTGTAAGCTCACTGGGGCAGGGACTGATGGGAATGTGATAGGGACCTTAGATTGTAAGCTCACTGGGGCAGGGACTGAGTGGGAATCACGTATAATCCCAATACAGCGCTGCAGAATATGTCAGTGCAATTTCTTCTTAATATTACTTTGTTACGTTCTGTACCTGTGCCGGGCTGACTAGGTTGCTATATATGCACAACTGAATGAGGAGAAAAGGACAATGGTTTAATCAATGCAAATAGATCATTTCGGAGCAGAGTGAAATTGTGACCCAAGGCCCAGAGACACATGATATTGTACTGACCCGAGAAGCCACCCAGGTGATTTGATCAGTTCTGCTAATGTATCTTCGCTCTTCTGGGAATACTCAGCGCAGGCAGCAGGGACTGCTGGGTAATATTAACCCCCCAATTTAATAGCCAGTTATTCAGTCTGCGCCGGTGTCACCCCAGCCGTGCCCCAATAGGGAATTAATAAGGGAAAGGAATAAGGGTAACACACATACAGCTCTGTGTCTCTGGCTTCTCTGTTCTCTGGTGGGAGACACAGGAGAGTTGGTTTCCATTGGAAACAATGAGGTTTTTGCATAATACAAAACTAGGTACAAATGTGTATGGAAATATGGAATTCCTTTTATAATTGTTACAGTATAGAAAGGGAAAGAATTTTAAATATATGTAGGGTTTTTACATTCTGCATATAATGGCAAAATTACTGGGGTAATAATACAATACAGGTATGGGATTCATTATGTGGAAACCTGTAATCCAGAAAGCTCTGAATTACAGGAAGGCCATCTCCCATAGACTCCATTTTAGTCAAATAATTCAGATTTTTAAAAATGATTTCCTTTTCTCTGTAATAATAAAACAGTACCTGTACTTGATCCCAACTAAGATATAATTACCCCTTATTGGGGGCAGAACAGCCCTATTGGGTTTATTTCATGGTTAAATGATTCCCTTTTCTCTGTAATAATAAAACAGTACCTGTACTTGATCCCAATTAAGATATAATTACCCCTTATTGGGGGCAGAACAGCCCTATTGGGTTTATTTCATGGTTAAATGATTCCCTTTTCTCTGTAATAATAAAACAGTACCTGTACTTGATCCCAACTAAGATATAATTACCCCTTATTGGGGGCAGAACAGCCCTATTGGGTTTATTTAATGGTTAAATTATTCCCTTTTCTCTGTAATAATAAAACAGTACCTGTACTTGATCCCAACTAAGATATAATTGCCCCTTATTGGGGCAGAACAGCCCTATTGGGTTTATTTAATGGTTAAATTATTCCCTTTTCTCTGTAATAATAAAACAGTACCTGTACTTGATCCCAACTAAGATATAATTGCCCCTTATTGGGGCAGAACAGCCCTATTGGGTTTATTTCATGGTTAAATGATTCCCTTTTCTCTGTAATAATAAAACAGTACCTGTACTTGATCCCAACTAAGATATAATTGCCCCTTATTGTGGCAGAACAGCCCTATTGGGTTTATTTAATGGTTAAATGATTCCCTTTTCTCTGTAATAATAAAACAGTACCTGTACTTGATCCCAACTAAGATATAATTACCCCTTATTGGGGGCAGAACAATCCTATTGGGTTTATTTCATGGTTAAATGATTCCCTTTTCTCTGTAATAATAAAACAGTACCTGTACTTGATCCCAACTAAGATATAATTACCCCTTATTGGGGGCAGAACAATCCTATTGGGTTTATTTAATGGTTAAATGATTCCCTTTTCTCTGTAATAATAAAACAGTACCTGTACTTGATCCCAACTAAGATATAATTACCCCTTATTGGGGGCAGAACAATCCTATTGGGTTTATTTAATGGTTAAATTATTCCCTTTTCTCTGTAATAATAAAACAGTACCTGTACTTGATCCCAACTAAGATATACTTACCCCTTATTGGGGGCAGAACAGCCCTATTGGGTTTATTTCATGGTTAAATGATTCCCTTTTCTCTGTAATAATAAAACAGTACCTGTACTTGATCCCAACTAAGATATAATTACCCCTTATTGGGGGCAGAACAGCCCTATTGGGTTTATTTAATGGTTAAATGATTCCCTTTTCTCTGTAATAATAAAACAGTACCTGTACTTGATCCCAACTAAGATATAATTACCCCTTATTGGGGGCAGAACAGCCCTATTGGGTTTATTTAATGGTTAAATGATTCCCTTTTCTCTGTAATAATAAAACAGTACCTGTACTTGATCCCAACTAAGATATAATTACCCCTTATTGGGGCAGAACAATCCTATTGGGTTTATTTAATGGTTAAATGATTCCCTTTTCTCTGTAATAATAAAACAGTACCTGTACTTGATCCCAACTAAGATATAATTACCCCTTATTGGGGCAGAACAGCCCTATTGGGTTTATTTAATGGTTAAATGATTCCCTTTTCTCTGTAATAATAAAACAGTACTCCCTGCCGCTCCCTGTAATGGCCATACACCCTACAAATACGATATTTTGCTCATGTTTAGAAATAGGAACATTTACACACAGCTCTGACTGATTGGAGCAGAGATAAACAAGAAACACAGAAAAGTGGGGTGGAATTTTGTGCAAGCCGCTGGGGTGCCACATTTTCCCAAAATGAAAGAAAAAAAATACTAGTCCCCCTCATATCTTTCCTCAAGGCACACATTTATATGAGCTTAAATACTCTCTATATTTTCATTTTGCCCTTAGTGTCCCACTTTGTGGCAATGCCGTCTCGGGACTGCTGGAAGTAACTGGCAGAACAAATTGTCAGTAACACCTCAGCAGAGTAACACAGGAAGCAGAATGATTCCCACACAAACGTACGATTAGAACTTTCGACTGTAAACTCGTATCGATGTTTTGCCCTCTCCAGGTTTGGCCCTCTCCCCTCCCCGTACTACTATAGCAGCTACCGCTTCCGCCAGTCCGGCAGCAGCCACGTCACTCGCACTGGCAACATGGCGTTCACTCTGTACTCCCTGCTGCAGGCTGCCCTGCTTTGTGTCAATGCCGTGGCCGTGCTGCACGAAGAGCGATTCCTCAGCAAGAGTGAGTGGGGGGATGTAGGAAGCGACATGGTGGGGTTTGGGACTGGCGGGAATTGTGGGTAATGGGTTGAAGCGGAGGGGTGTGACTATGGGAGCTTAGCTAGATGGAGGGGGAAATGAATGGGTGCCAGGGGTGGTTCTGGGGGGAAATGAATGGGTGCCAGGGGTGGTTCTGGGGGAAATGAATGGGTGCCAGGGGTGGCTCTGGGGGGAAATGAATGGGTGCCAGGGGTGGTTCTGGGGGGAAATGAATGGGTGCCAGGGGTGGCTCTGGGGGGGAAATGAATGGGTGCCAGGGGTGGTTCTGGGGGGAAATGAATGGGTGCCAGGGGTGGTTCTGGGGGGAAATGAATGGGTGCCAGGGGTGGCTCTGGGGGGAAATGAATGGGTGCCAGGGGTGGTTCTGGGGGGAAATGAATGGGTGCCAGGGGTGGCTCTGGGGGGGAAATGAATGGGTGCCAGGGGTGGTTCTGGGGGGAAATGAATGGGTGCCAGGGTGGTTCTGGGGGGAAATGAATGGGTGCCAGGGGTGGCTCTGGGGGGAAATGGATGGGTGCCAGGGGTGGTTCTGGGGGGAAATGGATGGGTGCCAGGGGTGGTTCTGGGGGGAAATGAATGGGTGCCAGGGGTGGCACTGGGGGGGGGAAATGAATGGGTGCCAGGGGTGGCACTGGGGGGGGGAAATGAATGGGTGCCAGGGGTGGCACTGGGGGGGAAATGAATGGGTGCCAGGGGTGTCACTGGGGGGGAAATGAATGGGTGCCAGGGGTGGCACTGGGGGGGAAATGAATGGGTGCCAGGGGTGGCACTGGGGGGGGGGAAATGAATGGGTGCCAGGGGTGGCACTGGGGGGAAATGAATGGGTGCCAGGGGTGGGACTGGGGGGAAATGAATGGGTGCCAGGGGTGGCACTGGGGGGGGGGGAAATGAATGGGTGCCAGGGGTGGCACTGGGGGGGAAATGAATGGGTGCCAGGGGTGGCACTGGGGGGGGAAATGAATGGGTGCCAGGGGTGGCACTGGGGGGGGAAATGAATGGGTGCCAGGGGTGGCACTGGGGGGGGAAATGAATGGGTGCCAGGGGTGGCACTGGGGGGGGGAAATGAATGGGTGCCAGGGGTGTCACTGGGGGGGAAATGAATGGGTGCCAGGGGTGGGACTGGGGGGAAATGAATGGGTGCCAGGGGTGGCACTGGGGGGGAAATGAATGGGTGCCAGGGGTGGCACTGGGGGGAAATGAATGGGTGCCAGGGGTGGACCTGGGGGGAAAGGAATGGGTGCCAGGGGTGGGACTGGGGGAAATGAATGGGTGCCAGGGGTGGCACTGGGGGGGAAATGAATGGGTGCCAGGGGTGGCACTGGGGGGGGAAATGAATGGTGCCAGGGGTGGCACTGGGGGGAAATGAATGGGTGCCAGGGGTGGCACTGGGGGGGAAATGAATGGGTGCCAGGGTGGCACTGGGGGGAATGAATGGGTGCCAGGGGTGGCACTGGGGGGGAAATGAATGGGTGCCAGGGGTGGACCTGGGGGGAAAGGAATGGGTGCCAGGGGTGGGACTGGGGGGAAATGAATGGGTGCCAGGGGTGGGACTGGGGGGAAAGGAATGGGTGCCAGGGGTGGGACTGGGGGGAAATGAATGGGTGCCAGGGGTGGCACTGGGAGAAAATTATGTGAGAATGGTGGGGTGGCCAGCAGGAAACAGTTGGACTTCCCAGAATATTGGGTGTGGGGTGCTCATGGGTGGACCATGAGAAATAGAGGGGTGCCATATAGAATCATTTGGGGTTTTCAGTACTTGGACTGGGTGGAAATTAGTGATGAACAAGCTACAGAAATGGAACCCCTGACCTGCATTTAAGGTGGCCATACACGGGCAGATTGTAGCTGCCGATATCGCTCCCTTAAGGTGGCGAGGTCGCCAAGCGAGCGGATCTTCTCCCGATAGCCGGATATCGCCCTCCCCCCCAGAATCCCAATGGAGTCAGGACTTGCCACCCAAACACTCACAGGCAAAATGGCTTTTCAGTCTGAGCACTAAAATACATTTGCTAAACTTTCCTCAATAAATATTAAATTCACACTCTTAATCCTTAACACTAATTTGCCCATTCTGTGTAAGTGTGCGCTCATGTCTCCTTACCTGTTCTTGGCACAGTTGGCTGGGGAGCAGACCAAGGTATTGGAGGATTTGGAGAGGAACCGGGAATGAAATCACAGCTCATGAACCTCGTGCGATCAGTACGGACAGTGATGAGAGGTGAGGATATTCTCAACCTGTTTATAAGCAGTTTTCCAGTTATGTCTAAGTAGATTGCTGCTGCCCGACTTTATCAGTATAGCGGCCAATTATTTGACATAGTCAAGTGTCAGATTATGTATGTATATCTTTATTTATAAAGTGCTACTTATGTACGCAGCGCTGTACAGTAGAATACATTAATACAAACAGGGTGTTATTAAGATAATAGATAAATACAAAGTATAACAATAAATACAAATAAATAAATACAAGATACAGTTGCAATAAGTTAAGAGACACAAGAGGATGGAGGTCCCTGCCCCGTAGAGCTGACAATCTATATACTAAAATGGTGATGTTATACAAATTAAGGTAGCCATACATGGACAGATTTTAAAAAAGACAGACTGCGCAAAATAAAAATATTTGTAAAATAGTTAGTTAGGTAAAAATGTAATCTATAAAGGCTGGAGTGAGCAGATGTCTAACATAATAGCCAGAACACTGCTTCCTGCTTTACAGCTCTCTAAGCCGTTTGCAGTCAGTAAACAATCAGTGACTTGAGGGGGGGGGTATATGGGACATAACTGCTCAGTTAGTTTGCATTTGAATCTGACCTCCGTGCTCACAAACTAAGAAGTTAGAGAGCTAAAAGCAGGAAGTTCTGTTCTGGCTATTATGTAAGACATTTGCCCACTCCAGCCTTTATAGATTACATTTTTACCTAACTAACTATATTACAAATATTTTTTATTTTGCGCAGTCTGTCTGTTTTACCCAGTTTCTTTTTAACACTCCTTCAAGCTCTGATTTGGTACCTTCAGACCAATTCAGCAGCTTCTCTGTCCATGCATGGGGACCCCGAAGGACCTACTCCACCAATATCTGGCCTAAAATTGCCCAGATGTTCATTGATGCAGTCCTTGCGCCAACGGGTCCTATTCTCATAACTTCAATATCAGCCATATTGTCAAACTAGCGGACCTTATGGTGTATGGCTACCTTAAGTCTGTGGAGCTCTTGAACAGGCTGGGGGCCATAAACATTGTTTAGAGGGCCACATCTACTCTGAAGGCCTCCAGCTGGACAGCAGCTTGCTAGATATGTGCATATGGCAGATGTTGGTTTGCATTTTTCACTCACTTTCCCTTTATTTCTAGTGCCGCTGATTATAGTGAACTCCGTCACGATCGTGCTTCTCTTGCTATTCGGATAAAGCCCAGAGGGAAGATCCCAAAGTATCAAAAACTTGACTTCCACGCCTCAAGGAGCAGCTAGACCTCAAATGGACAATTCTCTGCTGCAAGCGATTCAGCTTTTGTAAAAAAAAAAACTTCTTGTTTTATGGTGGACCTTAAAAATGGATGTTCTGTTGTCCTGGAACAGTCGCTGTGCCTGTGCTCTCCCATTAGCTAACATATCCGCTTTATACGCTCCCGGGTTCTGTCAGCGCTGAGCTGCTCTTTGCTTCACACTAACCAACGCAACTATGGGGTTTATTTTGGCCTATTCGGACATCTCTTTTTGAATATTTCATAAGCAGATGGGTTTCACTATTGTAATAAATTGTTTAAAAAGAAGTTTTTTGTCTGTGAGCACAAATAGGGCTTGTGGTGTATCTCAGCTGGGATTGCTGCGCACCTTTTACACATACGCCTATTACGCATGTGTCTGCAAAGACAGTGAACCCATAATCATGCAACCTTTGTTTTGCTCTCTTCCTGGGTTCCCATCAGGGCCCGGGGCAGTTACGTACTTAAATGATATCCCAGGGGCACTCTATATTGTTAAACAACATAAATAAATTCTGTTAATTATACTAATAATTGTAGATATGATAACCGCTTAGCTCATTCAGTGTTCCCATGGGGCCACAGTAAAAAAAACTTTTACTGCCTATTTATTATTTTACTTAGACACAAAATAGAATAACCTAGGTCTCAGGAAACTAGTTGGGGGGCATCACCCACCCATTCATCATGCTGTTCGAATGTGTCCCATGATCAGTGCTGTATACAGGTCTGGTGCAACCCTAGTGCATCATATGTGTGTGTGATCATACTGTATGTGACATCACTTCCACATGAGTGATGTCACACAGTACAGTGATATGCTCCAGCACCTGATTTCTGCGAAAGAAAATCAAATATATAGGAACCCAATGCCTGCCTACAAAAGCTGCCACCCTAGTACATCATGTGTGTGATCATATGTGACATCACTTCCACATGAGTGATGTCACACAATGCAGTGACGTGCCCTACAAAAGCTGCCACCCTAGTACATCATGTGTGTGATCATATGTGACATCACTTCCACATGAGTGATGTCACACAATGCAGTGACGTGCTCCAGCACCAGATTTCTGCAAAAGAAAATCAAATATATAGGAACCCAATGCCTGTCTACAAAAGCTGCCACCCTATTACATCATGTGTGTGATCATATGTGACATCACTTCCACATGAGTGATGTCACACAATGCAGTGATGTGCACCAGATTTCTGCAAAAGAAAATCAAATATATAGGCACCCAATGCCTGCCTACAAAAGCTGCCACCCTAGTGCATCATGTGTGTGATCATATGTGACATCACTTCCACATGAGTGATGTCACACAATGCAGTGACGTGCCCCAGCTCTAGCACCAGATTTCTGCAAAAGAAAATCAAATATATAGGCACCCAATGCCCACCCTAGTGCATCATGCGTGTGATCATATGTGACATGCTCCAGCACCAGATTTCTGCAAAAGAAAAAGCTGCCACCCTAGGCAGAGGCCCTTAGATGCCTATATATATATATATATATGTTCAAATGCCCTGGGTGCTGGCTAAAATGAGGCAATATATGAACAGAGAGCCGCACACACAAGGACTTAGTAATGTAGTGAAAAAATGTAATTCAAAAAATATCCAACGTTTCGAGTACTGACTGTACTCTTCCTCAGGGACAAACCAAAAGACCAAACCCCTTCTAGGGGGGTGGAGGGGTTTGGTCTTTTGTTTTGTCCCTGAGGAAGAGTACAGTCAGTACTCGAAACGTTGGATATTTTTTGAATTACATTTTTTCACTACATTACTAAGTAATTACTAAAAATACGGCCCTGCTCACTCCACCAGATCTGGTGCAGGATTTCTGTAAAAATGCTAAATAAGAAGTTTTGGGTAATATAAATGTAGCAATTCAGCACAGCTGGGGGTATGCTATTAAATAATTAAAACTTTGTGATGTATTTTATTGTCCTATTCAAATATATAGGCACCCGAGGGCTGCCCCCCCCCCCCCCCCAAAAGCTGCTGCCCTAAGCACAGCCCATCGGGGGGGCATTACCAGCTATGTCCCCAGAGTGTCTCAAGAAAACTTATATTTATACTTGAAGCATGTTTTCCAGACATTGTTGGATTTTGAATTATATGTGTATCGGGCCTTTTGTATGTCTATATATTTATATAGTGCTACTTGTATACACAGTGCTGAACATTTTTACAGTATATTATTAGTACAGACAGGGAAACAAATAAAAAAATAATGTACACAAATACTAATGTTAAGGTCTACATTTCTTGTGTGTTAAGACACAGGAAGAGGGAGATCTCTGCCCCACAGAGCTTGCAATTTGCAATTTGTTTAAATAGTAGTACTGGGTAAAGTTCAGGAAACTTTTTTTTTTCCCCAGAACAAAGGGAGTGTGCCACTTTAGGTGCCATTGAACTGTGTTATTGATAGCTACAATGTGGTCCCAATCCTTTCCCTATTCTTTAGTGGGGCTTCCATTCACTGTACGTTCTAAGCCTGCTTACTGCATTCAGGAAAACCTTCTATCTAGACCTTGGGAAATAAAACACAGGTATAAAGCCTAAATAGTTTTCTGTTTTTTCATGTTATAGGATTCTTGCCCAGGTACAGTTCCACTGGGACCTGTTGAATACTAAACATAATATCTTCCCCCCAATCCTTTTGGCTTATAAAGTACAACTCTGAGCACCTATTATAAATCAGAGGGACCCATAGGTTGCTCAGTACAAGCTAAGCCCTAGCACAAAAACTGCTAAAGGCAGCCCTGGATATAGGGATGACAATATATTGCCCTGGCCAGTGTTGGAGGAGGGCAGGGTGGTGATGATAGGATGGCGTGGTCTGGTCTGAGCTGGGACTGGGGTGTACTATGAATTGAGGGGAAGGCTAGGAAGTATTACTGTATTGCACAGTTGGCAGGCTTTCCGCCAAACTGGGTTACTAATTTATGGTTCAGGTAGGTTTCCGAAGTACAAACCTGCCAATGTACAGATTTGGGCTATATTTTGAAACCTTAGTGGGTTTGTTCATTGAAAACTATCCAACTTCTTTTTCCCACTAGCGTTCCTGGCATGCCTCTCCCAGTGCATGTTGGGTAAGGTAGTTTGTATTTAACAATTAGCCTAAAGTCAAGGTTAATGTAAAACTACATTACCCAGGACTGATGTAGACAAGCTCCATTTTAGTTAGGGTGGCCTATCTTGAAAATGTATGGACGTATTAAAAAAATCCAGCTAGCAGGGCTGTTCTGCTTGCAGTTTATTTTAAATTCAGTCAGTGCTACCCTGCAACAAGTATTGCCCAGCATCGGACTGGGGTGCGCTGGGCCCACTAGGGCTGCCAACTTGAGCTTGAGGGCCCTCCAACCCAGCCACATTGGCCCCTATGTTGACAGGACCCGCCAACCTGGTCCAATATTGGACGTGACCCTGAATTTTCAAGTGATCTGGGCACCCCACAGTACATTGGCAGTAAGTTTGTAATAGCAAGCCTAGCCATTGCAGTTAACCTAACGTAGTACCTGCGGGGTTACAACCCTACCTGGATGTCCCAACCTTTAAATTAACTTTTAATATGATGCAGAGAATGATATTCCCAGACAGTTTGCAATTGGTCTTCATTTTTCATTTGCTGTTTTTGAATATTTAGCTATCTGTTCAGCAGCTCTCCAGTTTGGAATATCAGCGGCTGTCTGGTTGCTAGGGTCCAAATAACTAGCAACCAGGCAGTGGCTTGAAATAGAGACAGGAATGTGAATATCGGAGGGCCTAGCTAGAAAGATAAGTAATAAAAAGTTATAATAACTATAAAATTGTAGCCTCACAGACCAATATTTGTTTTTTTTCTTCTGCCGGGGTCAGTGACCCCTATTTAAAAGCTGGAAAGAGTCAGAAGAGGAAGGCAAATAATTCAAAAACAATAAAAAAAATGGAGACCAATTGAAAAGTTGCTAAGAATAGGCCATCCTATAACACATTAAAGGTTAAGCACCCCTCTAGCCAAAACACTTCCTTGGAATCTGCTTGGAAATGTTTCTGTTCACTATAAATGCAACAGTTGCAAGTTGTACTGGGGATTGTAACCCCAGAGATAGACCCCGCCTATAATGCAACAAAAGTGTCCAGCAGCAGAATAACTGCTGATTATCGCTTTTGTTGTGCCACAGCCTTCAGTGCGACTGTTTAAACCCTCATTATAAAGCGTATCTGCCCCTCGGAAGAAATTGCACAGCGAATAGCTTTCCCGTGCGTTCCACGACTCGTTTTGGTTTGACAGCCGCCTCAGGTTCTTATTGCAAAGCGGTGTTTAGGACCCAAAGGCCTGCAGCACTGGTTAGCTGTCTTGAGAGTGCCTGTTAGAATATACAAGTTGGAAATCTTCAAGAGTAGGAAAGCGGAGGGTCACATTTTAGCATTATCATTGTTCGAGTTTGCTGATATTTTGTAAATGCAAACCAACCCACTGACTGCTGTCGAAGACTTTTCGCTATTATTCCGGCATGAAATAGACAGCCTCTCTGCTGCCTGAGCCGTGTCCTGTTGGTGTATGCAGGTAGGGCGGGCATGGGGTGCTAATGGGAGCTGGGGGACATGGGGGTATGTTATTATTATAGGGTTTATACTGTACTATGGATCTAAAGTCCCTATCACAGTCACACACACACTAGGGGCAGTTTTATGAGGAGCTAAGGAACCTGCTTGTGTATATCTGGAGTGTGGGAGGAACCCATACAGACCCCTTACAGATAGTGCCCTGTCTGGAGTTGAACCTGGGATCCACCTTTACATGATGGGAATATGATAGGGGCCTTAGATTGTAAGATCACTGGGGCAGGGACTGATGGGAATGGGATAGGGGCCTTAGATTGTAAGCTCACTGGGGCAGGGACTGATGGGAATGGGATAGGGACCTTAGATTGTAAGCTCACTGGGGCAGGGACTGATGGGAATGTGATAGGGACCTTAGATTGTAAGCTCACTGGGGCAGGGGCTGATGGGAATGGGATAGGGGCCTTAGATTGTAAGCTCACTGGGGCAGGGACTGATGGGAATGGGATAGGGACCTTAGATTGTAAGCTCACTGGGGCAGGGACTGATGGAAATGTGATAGGGACCTTAGATTGTAAGCTCACTGGGGCAGGGGCTGATGGGAATGGGATAGGGGCTTAGATTGTAAGCTCACTGGGGCAGGGACTGATGGGAATGTGATAGGGACCTTAGATAGTAAGCTCACTGGGGCAGGGGCTGATGGGAATGTGATAGGGACCTTAGATTGTAAGCTCACTGGGACAGGGACTGATGGGAATGGGATAGGGACCTTAGATTGTAAGCTCCACTGGGGCAGGGACTGATGGGAATGTGATAGGGACCTTAGATTGTAAGCTCACTGGGGCAGGGGCTGATGGGAATAGGATAGGGACCTTAGATTGTAAGCTCACTGGGGCAGGGACTGATGGGAATGTGATAGGGACCTTAGATTTTAAGCTCACTGGGACAGGGACTGATGGGAATGTGATAGGGACCTTAGATTGTAAGCTCACTGGGGCAGGGGCTGATGGGAATATGATAGGGACTTTAGATTGTAAGCTCACTGGGGCAGGGACTGATGGGAATGTGATAGGGACCTTAGATTGTAAGCTCACTGGGGCAGGGGCTGATGGGAATATGATAGGGACTTTAGATTGTAAGCTCACTGGGGCAGGGACTGATGGGAATGGGATAGGGACCTTAGATTGTAAGCTCACTGGGACAGGGACTGATGGGAATGTGATAGGGACCTTAGATTGTAAGCTCACTGGGGCAGGGACTGATGGGAATATGATAGGGACTTTAGATTGTAAGCTCACTGGGGCAGGGACTGATGGGAATGGGATAGGGACCTTAGATTGTAAGCTCACTGGGGCAGGGGCTGATGGGAATGATGAGCAATCTGTATTAAGCTCAGGAGAATTTGTTGGCACTCTATAAATACAGTAAAACCTCAGTTTTACATCCCCCCATTTTAAGTTTTCCCTCATTTGACACTGTTCTTTGAGGTCCCACCAACTTATGATGCATAAGGCATTTCCCTGGGTCATACACTATTTATTCTGGTTCCATAAAAAATGTAAAAATGGGGGTTTTACTGTAAAGGATAATAAAAAAAATAAATAATCAGGGTAGAAACCAATACTGTAGGTGACTGCAGAACTGAATCTACTTGACTCACTGCTCCCTCTAGTGTGAATGAAGGGAAAATAAAAATACAGGTAAATGGGCATTTAATACCTTTAATACCGTGTTGCTAAGGTAACTTGAACCTTAGCAACCAGATAGCTGAAATTCCAATCTGGAGAGTTGCTGTGCAAAAAGTGAAATAATTAAAACAACACAAATAATAAAATTAACACAAAGGTGAACAACCCCTTTAATAAGACTCTATGGGAAAGAGCTTTCAGGGTAATAGGTTTATGGATAACAGATCTCATACAATTTCCAATTGGTCTTCATTTTTTATTATTTACTTTTTTAATTATTTCACCTTTTTTTCAGCAGCTATCTGGTTGCTAGGGTTCAAATTACCCTAGCAGCCAGGGAGAGGTTTAAATGAGATACTGGTATATGAATAGGAGAGGACCTAGGTAGAAAAATAAATTATGAAAAGTAACAATAAGAATAAAACTGGAGCCTCACAGAGCAATAGGGTTTGGCTGCCGGGGTCAGTGACCCCCATTTGAAAGCTAGAAAGAGTCAGAAGAAGAAGGCAAATATTTCAAAAACTATAACAAATAAATACTGAAGACCAGTTCAAAAGTTGCTTAGAACTCAACATTCTATATTGATATTGGAATAGGGGACCCGCATATGGGACATTATATGGGATTCTCTTGCATATTGTTGAATTCTTTGGCAGCCAAAGAGTTAAATGCTTCAGGGCTATTTTAATAGTAGAGTAGTATTGCCCTTTGCGGGGGCCCTTTACTTATATAGAGTGTAATTATCTCGCCTATGGGCCCTTCAGCACAAGTGCAAGTACTGGAGTATCAGACTGGAGTATCATTTAAAGGGGTGTAAGTATAGTATTTAGTATAAGGTAGAGAGTAATATTCTCAGACAATCTGCCATTGGTCTTGATTTTTTATTATTTGTGTTTTTTTTTTAATTATTTGTGTTTTTGTTCTGCAACTCTTCAGTTTGAAGTTTCAGCAGCTTGTTGCTAGGGTCCAAATTACCTTAGCAACCAGGGGGGGTGGTTTGAATGAGAGAAAGGAAAAAGACTAGGGCCTGATTAGAAAAATAAGTGTAAAAAATAACAATAACAATAAAACTGTAGCTTCACAGAACGATAGTCTTCTGGCTGCCGGGGTCAGTGACCCCCATTTTAATACTACAAGGAGTTGGAAGTATAGTGTTGTAAAGTGTTGTGCCCCCATCTTGCCCTACTATATCTCCAGCTATGGCCGTTGCTCTGCAGGGCCCAGGGCAGTCCCCAAGAGACAGCACCCATACATATCCTAGCGAGCAGAGATTTCGGGAAGTCTAATAGACAGAGTATCACTATACACTCCCTCGCACTTCCAGCCAAGGACGCCTTCCCATTAGGAACCCAGCCAAAACCTTGAAATTCCCACATTGTATTGTCTTGTTGATAAGAGCCCGTGCTGTAGGTGTTGGCATTGCTGTTTAACCCCTTGTGTCACCCAGTGCAGTGACTTGCCCCGAGTAGCTGCAGCACCCATATGTGCAGTGAGATGTCCAAGGCCGTGGGAGTTCATTGTGTGATGGTGGGTGCTGATAAGAGGCCTCTCCGTCTAATCTGTACTGATAAACAGAGCTGATTGCAGAGGAGAAGTGCGGCCGGCCGGCCGGGCAGGAAGCAAGTGCTGCATATTTGGGCAGCGGTGGAGTCTGCATTATTCATGGGTGCGTGTAAAGCCGTGAATTCCATTGAAATGGCTGCTCAGCAGAAAGGAAGATGGGCAACTGCTGGGGCATCTTTGGAGGCACAGATCTTAACAGCTGTGGTGGCTTTAAACTGGTACTGAAGCCATAAACACAGGGTAGCATGTCTGGGTTATGTCTTTGCTGAGCTTTAGTTCCCCTTTAATGGGGAGAGTGCCACTCATGGGTTGTGTCTGCTGGGGTTGCTGCCCCTTCTGCTGTTTATATGTTCTGCCACCACTTCAGAGGAAGGTACCTTCTTTTATAACAAGAGTGTTAGTCCCCTGACTTGGCAATGCCAACTGAGTGCCACTCCTCTTACAAACTGCTTGACCTTAAAGGAGCAGTTCAGTGTAAAAATAGAAATGGGTGAAATAGACAGACTGCGCAAAATAAAAAATGTTTCAATATAGTTAGTTGGGTAAAAATGTAATCTATAAAGGCTGGAGTGGGCAGGTGTCTAACATAATAGCCAGAACACTACTTCCTGCTTTCAGCTCTCTAAGCCGTTAGCAGTCAGTAGCCAATCAGGGACTTGATGGGGGGGGGGGGGGGGCATATGGGACATAACTGTTCAGTTAGTTTACATTTCAATCTGACCTGTAACAGGAAGTAGCGTGGGAGCAAAAGGCAGAACTCTGCCCATTCATTGGCTGATGGGGCCTAGCATGTATGTGTGCCTTGGCTTGTTTGTGTGCACTGTGACTCCTATGATCCCAGGGGACGGCCCTTAGTACATAAAATGGCAGTTTCCTATTTAGGATTACCCAATGGCACATACTGCTAAATAAGTATATTTATATGAAAATGGTTTATTTAGATGGAGCAGGGCTTTACATAGGAGCAATATAGAGACCTACACTGTTTGGGGGTATAGTTTTCCTTTAATGGAGACCCGATTGGCCCAAAGCCAGTCTTTCAAGAGTGGCATGGTCTGCAGTGAATTGGCAGCTATAATATGGGGGTACGGGGGCTCCAGTCCCTCCCACCGTTTTAAATGTGGATCTTGAAGAAAATAGTGGAATTTATGAAATCTAATTCTCTGCTTTTACAAACATTTTCTATTGTGTTTGCAGAATGGCGGCTCGGCGCATCCTCAAGGCGGTGCTGGTGGACCTGAGTGGCACCCTGCATGTAGAGGACACGGCTATACCCGGGGCACAGGAGGCTCTGAGAAGGTGGGTGACAAATGTCTGTCAATGGGCCACCTACACAAACAGTCATTGCTTGGGCCTCAGAGAATATACAGATATTGCCCTACATAATAATGTAATACAGAGGGGCAGGTGGGAGCCAATCAGAGATGACTAAAGGATCAGCCCACAGAAGGGTTTGGCCCATAAATACCATTAAAGGAGACATATCCTAAAAAAATTAAGAATGTACCAGTGAATTATCCTCCTAAATATAGAAGGATTGTGCTTAAAAAGGTTTTCGGATTTATTCCACCGAACCTCAGTAGCCCCGCCCATCTGTTCCACTTCCTGCTGGCTGAATTCTCTGGATGTGCAGGGGGGCCGGCGGCTCTCAGTACACTGCACTGTAGGATAGGAACCAATCAGCAGCTAGGCTGACCTGAGAGGGAACTGAAGCCTGTCTGTGCTTGTGTGAGTGCAGGGCTGTGATTGGCTCTCCTCCTCCTACTTTGCTTCTGGCAGGCCTGATAGGATCTATAGGGAGCTCCAATAAAGGGGCCATTGTTACAGATAGGGTTAATGTTTAGCCCAAAGGGAAACCAGCACTGTATATTATTCATAATTGCCTACAAAATTAGGGTTTTTCCCATTTATCCAATATGTCTCCTTTAAAACCAATGGGAGAAGTAAGGGGGAAAAAGAACTGCATAGCTAGCTGACTGCAAGTTACTTTGGCTGTCAGATGTGGGGAGTTATAGTCCAACAATAACTGCACAACCGAGAGTTAAATGGGTATGTGCATATTGTACTTGTGGCATTTTCAGCAGAAAGATACTAAGCCCCTCGTATTGTATGTGCACCCCATATAAATGAGCGCAGTATTACACTGGGAATACATTGCATTAGTGCCACCATTCCTGCTGCCCTTAATACCACCCTTCCTGCTGCCCTTAATACCACCCTTCCTGCTGCCCTTAATACCACCCTTCCTGCTGCCCTTAAAACCACCCTTCCTGCTGCCCTTAATACCGCCCTTCCTGCTGCCCTTCATACCGCCCTTCCTGCTGCCCTTAATACCACCCTTCCTGCTGCCCTTAATACTGCCCTTCCTGCTGCCCTTCATACTGCCCTTCCTGCTGCCCTTCATACTGCCCTTCCTGCTGCCCTTCATACCGCCCTTCCTGCTGCCCTTAATACTGCCCTTCCTGCTGCCCTTCATACTGCCCTTCCTGCTGCCCTTAATACTGCCCTTCCTGCTGCCCTTCATGCTGCCCTTCATACTGCCCTTCCTGCTGCCCTTCCTGCTGCCCTTCCTGCTGCCCTTCATACCGCCCTTCCTGCTGCCCTTCATACTGCCCTTCCTGCTGCCCTTCATACTGCCCTTCCTGCTGCCCTTCATACCGCCCTTCCTGCTGCCCTTCATACCGCCCTTCCTGCTGCCCTTCATACCGCCCTTCCTGCTGCCCTTCATACTGCCCTTCCTGCTGCCCTTCATACCGCCCTTCCTGCTGCCCTTCATACCGCCCTTCCTGCTGCCCTTCATACCGCCCTTCCTGCTGCCCTTCATACCGCCCTTCCTGCTGCCCTTCATACCGCCCTTCCTGCTGCCCTTAATACTGCCCTTCCTGCTGCCCTTCATACTGCCCTTCCTGCTGCCCTTAATACTGCCCTTCCTGCTGCCCTTCATGCTGCCCTTCATACTGCCCTTCCTGCTGCCCTTCCTGCTGCCCTTCCTGCTGCCCTTCATACTGCCCTTCCTGCTGCCCTTCATACTGCCCTTCCTGCTGCCCTTCATACTGCCCTTCCTGCTGCCCTTCATACTGCCCTTCCTGCTGCCCTTCATACTGCCCTTCCTGCTGCCCTTAATACCGCCCTTCCTGCTGCCCTTAAAGGAGAAGGAAAGGCTAAGTCACTTGGGGGTGCCAAAATGTTAGGCACCCCCAAGTGACTTAGATCACTTACCTTGTACCCCGGGCTGGTGCCCCTGTACGGAGAGAACAGCACCAGCCCGGGGTAGCAGCGAGCGCTTCCTACTTCCTATTCGCTTGCGCGCGCATGCGCTGTAAAGTGAAAAGCCGAACTTAAACAAGAAAGTTGGCTTTTTACTCTACTGCGCAGGCGCCGGCCCACGGATTTCGCCGGCAGAAGAGAGAGGAAGGAGGAAGCACTCGCTACATGTACCCCGGGCTGGTGCTTTTTTTCTCCTAACAGGGGCACCAGCCCAGGGTACAAGGTTAGCGATCTAAGTCACTTGGGGGTGCCTAACATTTTGGCACCCCCAAGTGACTTAGCCTTTCCTTCCCCTTTAATACCGCCCTTCCCGTTGCCCTTAATACTGCCCTTCCTGCTGCCCTTAATACTGCCCTTCCTGCTGCCCTTAATACTGCCCTTCCTGCTGCCCTTCATACTGCCCTTCCTGCTGCCCTTAATACTGCCCTTCCTGCTGCCCTTCATACTGCCCTTCCTGCTGCCCTTCATACTGCCCTTCCTGCTGCCCTTCATACTGCCCTTCCTGCTGCCCTTCCTGCTGTTCTTAACACCGCCCTACCTGCTGCCCTTCATACTGCCCTTCCTGCTGCCCTTCATACTGCCCTTCCTGTTGCCCTTAATACCGCCCTTCCTGCTGCCCTTAATACTGCCCTTCCTGCTGCCCTTAATACTGCCCTTCCTGCTGCCCTTAATACCGCCCTTCCTACTGCCCTTCCTGCTGCCCTTCCTACTGCCCTTCCTGCTGCCCTTCATACTGCCCTTCCTGCTGCCCTTAATACTGCCCTTCCTGCTGCCCTTCATACTGCCCTTCCTGCTGCCCTTAATACTGCCCATTTATACTGCAGGCTCAGAGAGGCGCCGGTCGCCTTGCGCTTTGTCACCAACACAACCAAAGAGTGCAAGCAAACTCTCCTGGAGCGCCTCCACCAGCTCAACTTCGATATTCAAGAAGACGAGATCTTCACATCACTGACAGCGGCACGGAACCTTCTGGAGCAGAAGAACGTGCGCCCCATGCTCCTGGTGGATGACAGTGCTCTGCGTGACTTTGAAGGTATCAGACAGTGTTTGGTAAGCACTCAGGGGTAGCATGTGTCCTTCTGTGTGCAGTCTGGGTTAATTACATATGTGCCTTTATATGGGCACAGAACCCCTCAGTGACTGCTAATATCCTTATCATTTACAGTAGGGGGTACATTATCCCTTATAATACATGAGTGATACTCAGAGTTCCCTGTATAACTCAGCCTGCAGCCTTGTGCCTTTATATGGGCACAGAACCCCTCAGTGACTGCTAATATCCTTATCATTTACAGTAGGGGGTACATTATCCCTTATAATACATGAGTGATACTCAGAGTTCCCTGTATAACTCAGCCTGCAGCCTTGTGCCTTTATATGGGCACAGAACCCCTCAGTGACTGCTAATATCCTTATCATTTACAGTAGGGGGTACATTATCCCTTATAATACATGAGTGATACTCAGAGTTCCCTGTATAACTCAGCCTGCAGCCTTGTGCCTTTATATGGGCACAGAACCCCTCAGTGACTGCTAATATCCTTATCATTTACAGTAGGGGGTACATTACCCCTTATAATACATGAGTGATACTCGGAGTTCCCTGTATAACTCAGCCTGCAGCCTTGTGCCTTTATATGGGCACAGAACCCCTCAGTGACTGCTAATATCCTTATCATTTACAGTAGGGGGTACATTATCCCTTATAATACATGAGTGATACTCAGAGTTCCCTGTATAACTCAGCCTGCAGCCTTGTGCCTTTATATGGGCACAGAACCCCTCAGTGACTGCTAATATCCTTATCATTTACAGTAGGGGGCACATTATCCCTTATAATACATGAGTGATACTAAGAGAAAAAATGTATGTCATATACAAATGAGAAGCTGTGGAATTTTCTGATGTATGACTAAATGGAATACCGTGATTGGTTGCCAGGAAAGCATTTCTATGGTTCCCAGTTACAGGCACCAACATGGGTGCTGGGGTTATGTCGGTAATATCTTTCTGTAAGTCAGGGGAAACAAATCATGGGAATGTATGTACAGTTAATGGGCCTTCTGTAGAATCCTGGGAAATCCATATTTATTTTTCATTTTTGGAAGTTCTATAAAAACAGCCAATCACTGTGTTTCATTTAGAATTGGCTTCTAATTGGCTGTCAAAACTTGCAAATGCAAGCACAACCAAGGCAATTGCTTTTGCGTCTGTACCATTATCATGTTCTACAGTGACTTCACACTCCATAGACATCAGTGCAGCGGTTGACAATTGTTTTGGTTCAAGCCCCCCCTTGGAGGTGTCACTTTTGGTTAGAGACCCCCCCCAGTCCATAACAAGGCTACAGATATAGCAAAATATATAGTAGGCCTGTCAGCCAATCTCACCCTAACTGACTTTCAGGCTGGGCTTTCATGTGTAATAGGGGGAAGACACACGGAGCTACTAGTAGCAGCTACTTGTCACGTCTACAAAAACAGACAATGCTGATCATTTACTGATAATTGTCCCTACGTGTGTTTAGCAGAGGCAATTCTTAGTATTGTCTATGGCAGGGGATTTTCTGGCATTAGTACCCGTGACAAGTAGCTGCTACTAAGTAGCTCTGTGTGTCTTTACACTAGAGGAGAAAAAGGACGCTATCTCCCAAAATTTCTCCTAAATTAGCCTTAAGGCTGACACCCCACCCCCACCACAGTTGGGGCAGCCCGACAGTCTCACCTCCAATATGGGGACAGGGGTCCAAAAAGGGTTTTCCCCAGAAACTATAGTAGTCGCCAGTGGAAAGCCCTTTGCATCACTTCAGTTTCTCCTGCAGGCAACTTTGTGCAACTTTGGAAACCGAAGTGATGCGAAGGGCTTTCCACCAGCGACTTCTGTAGTTGCCATTACTAATTTACCAGCAAGTACATTGTAATACCGTGCCGGCCATAGCTTGTGATTTACTGGCTGAGCCATTTAAATACCGGCCAGGGGGCAACCCTAGCTCTTCTAGTGCCGGCAGGCATTGGGTCATCCTCCTAAGGTGGCATTTGGGCCGGAAACTCCCCTGTGGTTACCTTGGCCCAATAGACCAGGACAAACTTTGCCGGTACATAGCCCCCCTAGCATCCCATTAACAGCTTAAGACATTGGACTTTATGTGAATTTAAAGGGGTGGTTCACTTTTAAGTTAACTTAAATGTAGCTTTTCAATTCGTCTTAATTTTTTTTTATCTTTTTTTATAGTTTTTGAATTATTTGCCTTCTTCAAACTCTTTGCAGCTTACAAATGGGGGTCACTGACCCCGGCAGCCAAAAAACTATTGCTCTGTGAGGCTACAATTTTATTGTAAAGGTGGCCATACACGGGCCGATTCCAGCTGCCGATATTGGTCCCTTAGACCGGTTCGGCAGCTAATCGGCCTGTGTATGGGCGCTACCGACGGGCCTGTCCGACCGATATCTGGCTTGAAATCGGGCAGGTTTAAAAATCAGTCGGATTAGGGACCGCATTGTCTCATTGATGCCGTCCCCGAACCGATGGACACCTATTCCCATCATTATAATTCGATTTTTTGGCCCCAGGGCCAAACGACGAAATTAGCTCAATATCGCCCACCTGTAGGCGGGGATATGGGAAGAAGATCCGCTCACTTGGCGACCTTGCCAAGCGAGCGGATCTTAGCCTGTATGGCCACCTTTATTGTTCCTTTCTATTACTTATCTATTCAGCCCCTCTACTATTCCTATATAAGTCACTCTTTCAAATCACTCCCTGGTTACTAAGCTAAACTGAACCCTAGCAACCCAGTTGCTACTGAAGTTCCAAACTGGAGAGCTGCGGAACAAAAAGTCAAATAATTTAAAAACTACCAAAAATAAAAAATGAAGACCAATTGAAAATTGCCTGAGAATAGAACTTTCTACATCATTTTAAAAGTTGATTTCAGGGTGAACAACCCCTTTTAGGTCTGGAACCACCGGCTGAACCCAGGTACTTGGTACCTCTCCGCACGTTGGAGGCCTAACAACTCTACCCTAGCGGCGTTAGTGCGCAGAGCGATCACACAGAAGGCGAAGGGAAGAGAAGGCAAATAACCATAGAATAATGGAGTAATTATAGAAATGAGAAGTCAGTGCTACATGAATATAATTTAACACAGGACGGTTCTGAATGGAAATGACGGAGCTTTAGAAGTTTTTTTTTACTTTGATGAGAATTTCCACCTTGGGCTGGCTATTGGAGCGCGACTAATCGACAGAGCGAATGCGCAATCCAATTACGACTGCGCCTTCTCCCGGTGACCTCTATTTGTGTCTCTGCTGGCAGGGGTAGCCACTCACAGTCCCAACGCGCTGGTGATAGGATTAGCTCCTCAGCACTTCAACTATGAGACCATGAACGAGGCCTTCAGGTGAGTCCGCGCTCATTCCATTTTATGGTTGGGATAATAGGCTGCTTCCTTTGTAGCAATTGCGTTTGCTTTTCTGCCCCGTGGGACACGTAAGCTGCTGCGCTGTGCGTTACATAAAAAGCTGATTTACTGACCGAATGTCCTCAAACTTGTCATGTGATCAGGGTTGGTTTTAGGTTAAGGGAGAGAGAATATGGTGTGTCCAACCAACTGTCCTTCAGCTGCATCCACTAAGGAGCTAAAGGCAAGGCGAGACCCTACTGTCATCATCTTTTACTGCTGTCTCCTTTTTTCCCTTCTGTCTCCACCTTATTCTACTGTCCCCATATTTATCTTGTTGTCCCCATCTTGTCCTACTGTCTCTATCTTGTCCTACTGTCTCCATCTTGTCCTACTGTCCCCACCTTATCCTGCTGTCTCCATCTTGTCCTACTGTCCCCACCTAATCCTGCTGTCTCCATCTTGTCCTACTGTCCCCACCTTATCCTGCTGTCTCCATCTTGTCCTACTGTCCCCACCTTATCCTGCTGTCTCCATCTTGTCCTACTGTCTCCATCTTGTCCTACTGTCCCCACCTTATCCTGCTGTCTCCATCTTGTCCTACTTTTCCTGCCTTATCCTACTGTCTCCATCTTGCCCTACTTTCCCCACCTTATCCTGCTGTCTCCATCTTGCCCTACTTTCCCCACCTTATCCTGCTGTCTCCATCTTGCCCTACTTTCCCCACCTTATCCTACTGTCTCCATCTTGTCCTACTTTTCCTGCCTTATCCTACTGTCTCCATCTTGCCCTACTTTCCCCACCTTATCCTGCTGTCTCCATCTTGCCCTACTTTCCCCACCTTATCCTGCTGTCTCCATCTTGTCCTACTTTTCCTGCCTTATCCTACTGTCTCCATCTTGCCCTACTTTCCCCACCTTATCCTACTGTCTCCATCTTGCCCTACTTTCCCCACCTTATCCTGCTGTCTCCATCTTGCCCTACTTTCCCCACCTTATCTGTCTCCATCTCGTCCCACTGTCTCCATCTCGCCCTACTGTCTCCATCTCGCCCTACTGTCTCCATCTCGCCCTACTGTCTCCATCTCGCCCTACTGTCTCCATCTCGCCCTACTGTCTCCATCTCGCCCTACTGTCTCCATCTTGCCCTACTGTCTCCATCTTGCCCTACTGTCTCCATCTTGCCTTACTTTTCCCATCTTGCCCTACTGTCTCCATCTTGCCCTACTGTCTCCATCTTGCCCTACTGTCTCCATCTTGCGCTACTGTCTCCATCTTGCCCTACTGTCTCCATCTTGCCCTACTGTCTCCATCTTGCCCTACTGTCTCCATCTTGCCCTACTGTCTCCATCTTGCCCTACTGTCTCCATCTTGCCCTACTGTCTCCATCTTGCCTTACTTTTCCCATCTTGCTCTACTGTGTACATCTTTCTCTGCTTTCTTCATCTTTTGTTAGTCACTGTCTTGCTATACACTCTCCATCTTTCTCTACTGTCATCATTTTTGCCCCTGTCCTGCTGTCTCTAACTTTTTTTGCTTCACTTGGCTCACTTTTGCATTCTTGCCCCCTTTTTGCCAACTCCATTGCTGCTAGACCCTGACAGTGAGCTCTTACACCTACACTTTCAGACACTCTACTTACAGTTTTACTTTTAATGGAAATTTCTTTTTTGCAAACAATTAAAAGGTCAGTTGCATTGAGGTGACCAGGAGCCTGTGTATTGTAGGGAATATAAACCTGCTTTCCTTCCTACCACCAAAGCTGTAACTTGAGCTCTGCAGAGGTCATGGTTGGAAAGAGAAGGAAAGAAGCACGTTGGCTCTCATGTGGAGCTGGGACACCACCCACCATGTTATCTAATCTCCCAGCAGCCCTTATCTTATCGGCTCAGCATCTGCAGGTGAAATAAATTCATTTTGCCAGTGCCATTGCTGTTCCTCCATGTGCACGGTGTTCCCATTTTACTCCTAATTGCCTTTCTCTTTCTGCAGTACTGTTCAACCTCTGGGTTGGTGCGGGTCAATGGTTTTACTGCCATTACACTTACACGCTAAAAAAGCTATTTATTTTTTTTATTCTACATCATTTACCACTGAGGCTCATAGCGTGACGATTGCATATCAGTCCTTTGTACCTTGATCAGAGCTGTCCTTTTGGGGTGATTGGCCAGAGCGCTCTCAGAGATAATGGGGCATTTAGAGCAGCAAGATGGAGACAGCAGAGCAACAGTTGGGGGTAAAGGTGCTACAAGTCTGGGTTCTTCATCAATACCAACGTTTCCCAAACTAATTAAAGAACCTTTCTAGACTCACCAAAAACCACGTGTATATGGTTTCCAATGGACCACATAAATTCTCTAAACTTTCCTTATAATATAAACATAATAAGCAAAAAGAAAAGGTTTCATATATCTAATGTATTACTCAGGGGCATATTTATTATCATGTGTAAGCCAACATTACCTGTGATGTTGCCCATAGCAACCAATCAGCAATTTGAGTTGAAACGGTCACCTGCAAGTTAGAAAACAAAAGCAAAGATCTGACTGGTTGCTATGGGCCACATCCCCGGTAATGTTGGCTTACACATGATAATAAATATGCCCCTTAGTGTGGGAGACACGCTTCATAGAAAGTCCCCACAACATAGAGTCTAAACAAGATTTTGGGGTGATGCTAAGCTTGCCTCAATAACAGTGCCCACAAAATGGCGTCTGCCTGCTTGCTGTGATTGTGTAATCCCAAGACTGAAGGAAACAAGATTTATATTATTTATATAGTGTAAATGAGGTTTATTTTGCTTGTCTAACACAATAAAACTAAATTTGGAATTATTTCTTAGGGTGACTTAAGAAGGGGTATAAAATCTATGCATTATCCATCCATACTAACAGAGTTACGTGTAGCTCCTCTAAAATAAACCCTCTGCCAAGTTCAGACTGAAGGTCCCAATGATAGACTTGCTGTAGGAACATCACCATGAATGGTTGGTGGTCACTGCCAGCTGTAAAGGGCCAAGCACAGGCACACCTCAGCTTTGGGGGTCTGGAAGCTAATGAAGAAAGTGAGAGTGGGGGTTGAGTTTAATAATTCCAGGTTTGTTGTTGATGCGCCCCTCTATGTTAGATCTGTTCCTTGGTCTATCATAATGTTCTTTGGGCCTATCGTATACCCTGCTCTTCATCAGTACAGGGACATAACATGGAGATGGACATCTTCTTCTACCCCACTCCTCACCCTGTCCTGTATTCAAGGGCAGCTCTGGAGTCTGAACCCTAGATCTCTGCTCGGTATACGTTAGGCCACTATGATAGATAAGCCATCTTTGATCTCATTAACCTACATGCTGGTTAAGCTGGCCATACACGCACCCGTACTATCGTACGAAACCTCGTTTGGTGCGTGTATGGCATGTCGGCGAGTCGACTGTTATCGCAGGAGGCTGCTGATATCGGTCGACTCGCCGATCGGACCGGTTAAAAGATTTTGATCGGGCGCCATAGAAATGAATTTTACTGCCTGTGTGTCACAGTATTCTTGTTTCTCTTGAATTCTGAACATCTGAGTTGTTCCTCTGAGTTGTTTGCATCCCTATTACAGTTTGTTACACCTTATTTGATCCTTATCTAATTTGGCTCCATAGTCTCCATGTTTGTCCTTGGCTTCATTGGACCATTATCATTATAATATTCTCTGCTACCTGTCCCTCTTGGCCCTGCTGGTCCTCCCACTGATTATTCACTGGTTCTCTCTAAGTAATAGCTATAGTTATAGGCAGATTACTCCTGGAGCTTGGTCATCCATTAGTGCATAAATGAAGTAGGGTAAGGAAGACTTCTTCTTAGTTACCTCTTTGTTACCTTGCAGAGGTCTATACCTTTTGGAACTAAACATGGATATTATGGTTGTTCTTCTGCAGCATCTTACCTCAGGGTCAAGAACTGACCTGATCACTTATTTATTTTGTTATTCTGGATCTTATCACTTTAGGCTGACATCCCATGGAGAGATTTAGTTGCTCGTGATAGATCTGTGCTACCACAGATGACTAATCTCTCCAAAATGCCTTTCCACCGGCATCAATATGAATTGTTGGTAGAAAGGCCTACACATCGCTTTGGTTTTGCGAAGTTGTTTGAAGTTTCCTCCTGCAGGCAACTTTGTGCCACTAAATCTCTCCATGGGACATCAGCCCAAGTGTGTGGTTTCCATCTTCACCATCTTCACCTTGCTCAACCAAAAAGAACCTTTTAATATGACTCGCATAGGTTTAGAGATAAGAAGGATGACTGATTTTAATGTTGGAAAAGAGCTGGATGGACCTACCATCTGATCTTAGCAATGCTTCTGTCCAGTTCTTCACTAATGGGTTCTTCAAGAGACGTAGACTTGATCCTTTTCTTCCCTTTCTGCCTTGAGGTCAGTTTCATAATTTAGCTAAATCGTCAGGTACCTGGAAAAATGCTAATTGGAGCACTTTAGAAAATTCCATTTCATTTCCATCTTGATTTTGACAGAGGCTTCTGGTCAGGACTGGCTTGACACCTCTTCATACATAGACCGCTATGATGAGATCTTCAAAAAAAGGTTTCCCAAACCATTTCCCTGTCAACCATCGAACCTAGAATATTGCGTCTGGGTCAAGTTAGCTTGAACGGATCTTCTCTTCGTCATGTCATGTAGGTTATTCAACAAAGTACATAAAGATGTATCTTTGGAACTCGGGTCATGACATTAGGTTGCACCTGGTCTAGGAATCAGGGTCAGACTGGGGGTTGTAGGGGGCCCCAGAACCCCTCTCCATCGGTGGAGGGAGACCGACAGCCCAGGGGAAGTGATCAGCGGGGATCAGGTCTGGGCCACCGTGTTTTTCCCGGTGCCCTGCTGGCCTAGTCCGACCCTGCTAGGGATTCACCCAGGATTCAATCCAGGATTCCATTTGGCATTCTGGCTTTTTCAGCAGGATTCGGCCAAGTCCATGCCTCTGGCCAAACCAAATCCAATTACCAGAACTGGGATCTGATTTGTTCTGCTCAGGGAAGGGGGTAGAATTTTGCATTATTTGCCTTTAAGATGCCAAATGCGCCCACTCATTACTGAGAATGTTCATCCTGGTTCCTGTGAAAATCAGCCCTTGCCTCTTCCTCATCACTTACATTACATAAAGAGTGAATTTTATTAGCGCTTAACTGCAATTAGCCGAGCAGTAAATTGATCTTGTTATCTGGATGGTGATTAGATTAGATGGATCCTGTCAGGTAAAGGCTAGAATTTTATGGTCCTCTTCAGAACAAATAAATCTGATAAGCCAGCTGCCTGCTGTATGGCCGCTCCCACCTCTGCCCATTTACGTGCTGCCCCACACCTCGGCATAGAGGGCTGCAGGAACACTGGGCTCGATCGCATACAATGCATTTTGCACAATTTTGACCCCATTGATTTCCCCTGATTTCCCAAGTTCAGCTATTGGGTGGCATTTGGTTAGTTATTATTATTATTATTATTAACATTTATTTATAAAGCGCCAACATATCCCGCAGCGCTGTACAATAAAGGGGTTACATACATTGGGCATACAGAGTAACATATAAAGCAACCAATAACCGATACAAGAGATGAAGAGAGCCCTGCCCAAAAGAGCTTACAATCTACAAGGAGTAACATATAAAGCAATCAATAACCGATACAAGAGGGGAAGAGAGCCCTGCCCAAAAGAGCTTACAATCTACAAGGAGTAACATATAAAGCAATCAGTAACCGATACAATAGGGGAAGAGAGCTCTGCCCAAAAGAGCTTACAATCTACAAGGAGTAACATATAAAGCAATCAATAACCGATACAAGAGGGGAAGAGAGCCCTGCCCAAAAGAGCTTACACTCTACAAGGAGTAACATATAAAGCAATCAGTAACCGATACAAGAGGGGAAGAGAGCCCTGCCCAAAAGAGCTTACACTCTACAAGGAGTAACATATAAAGCAACCAATAACCGATACAAGAGGGGAAGAGAGCCCTGCCCAAAAGAGCTTACACTCTACAAGGAGTAACATATAAAGCAATCAGTAACCGATACAAGAGGGGAAGGGAGCCCTGCCCAAAAGAGCTTACACTCTACAAGGAGTAACATATAAAGCAATCAGTAACCGATACAAGAGGGGAAGAGAGCCCTGCCCAAAAGAGCTTACAATCTACAAGGAGTAACATATAAAGCAATCAGTAACCGATACAAGAGGTGAAGGGAGCCCTGCCCAAAAGAGCTTACAATCTACAAGTTAGTTATTAAATATACACCTCACAGGGGTTCAGGGGTCTCAGAATTACATTGACCAATGGGGTACTGCCACTTTAACCCAGATAGGAGCCCTTCTCTTGCATTCAAGGGTTAACAGTAGCGTAATTACCCACACATTGTGCCAGTCTCGGCTCTGTTTGCCCTGCTAATCCCTAGGGGCATTACTCACATGTTATAAACACTTCTCTTTGAACTTGTTGGTTAATACAAAGGATTTATTGCCCTGATGGAACGGTGGCAGAATCACAGCGTGGTACCAAGCGGCCGTATTCATTGGGCGGGGATTGTGTTTGCTTCTGACTATCCCCATTGTTGCACCGGGTCACTCTGCCATAGTGCCGAACCCGCTGCTTATCAGGCCAGAATGAGATAGGGAGCAGTAGTTTCCATTGCAGAGTTCCCAGAACTGATAAATAAGCTTCATTGTTACCCTGCCAGTACCCTGCTTGGTGCCAACGCTGTGCCAGCTTATAGTATAGTATGATACACTGATATTCTGGGGCACGTAACACCCTAAACATTGTAGGTGTCATAAAAAAATATATTGCATAAACAGCTCATATGTAAAGCCCTGCTTCATCTAAATAAACCATTTTCATATAAATATACTTTGTTAGTAGTATGTGCTATTGGGTAATCCTAAATAGGAAACTGCCATTTTATGTACTAAGGGCCGCCCCCTGGGATCATAGGAGTCACAGTGCACACAAACAAGCCAAGGCACACATACATGCTAGGCCCCATCAGCCAATGAATGGGCAGAGTTCTGCCTTTTGCTCCCACACTACTTCCTGTTACAGTTAGAGCTGCGTCACTTCCTGTCAGCTGATCTCTGAGGGAGCACACAGCCCATCACTAAATGGCGGCTCAAGGGAAAGGATGTAAAAGGGCAATATTTACTGATATATATATTCCAGTTTGGCGAGATTCTTCAATAGGTCAATTAACATACAGGTATGGGATCCCTTATCCGGAAACCTGTTATCCAGAAAGCTCAGAATTACGGAAAGCCCGTCTCCCATAGACTACATTTTAATCAAATAATTCAGAATTTTAAAACTGATTTCCTTTTTCTCTGTAATAATAAAACAGTACCTGTACTTGATCCCAACTAAGATATAATTACCCCTTATTGGGGCAGAACAGCCCTATTGGGTTTATTTCATGGTTAAATGATTCCCTTTTCTCTGTAATAATAAAACAGTACCTGTACTTGATCCCAACTAAGATATAATTACCCCTTATTGGGGCAGAACAGCCCTATTGGGTTTATTTAATGGTTAAATGATTCCCTTTTCTCTGTAATAATAAAACAGTACCTGTACTTGATCCCAACTAAGATATAATTACCCCTTATTGGGGCAGAACAGCCCTATTGGGTTTATTTCATGGTTAAATGATTCCCTTTTCTCTGTAATAATAAAACAGTACCTGTACTTGATCCCAACTAAGATATAATTACCCCTTATTGGGGGCAGAACAGTCCTATTGGGTTTATTTAATGGTTAAATGATTCCCTTTTCTCTGTAATAATAAAACAGTACCTGTACTTGATCCCAACTAAGATATAATTACCCCTTATTGGGGGCAGAACAGTCCTATTGGGTTTATTTCATGGTTAAATGATTCCCTTTTCTCTGTAATAATAAAACAGTACCTGTACTTGATCCCAACTAAGATATAATTACCCCTTATTGGGGCAGAACAGCCCTATTGGGTTTATTTAATGGTTAAATGATTCCCTTTTCTCTGTAATAATAAAACAGTACCTGTACTTGATCCAAACTAAGATATAATTACCCCTTATTGGGGGCAGAACAGCCCTATTGGGTTTAATTAATAGTTTATTGATTTTTTAGTACACTATGGAGATCCAAATTACGGAAAGACCCCTTATCCGGAATACCCTTGGTCCCGAGCATTCTGGATAATGGGTCCTATACCTGTAATATAAAGTATCTGTTGGTTAAGTATTCATTCTGGGGGTATAGTTTCCCTTTAGGCATAAGGCAGAATTCCATCCACTGCTGTTCAGGAACATTGGCAGGGTCTGTAGTCGCATCAAAATCCATGAACTCAATGAATTGACATCTACAGAAATGTCTGTATGTTCCTTCCATTGGGCAGGTTGGCGCTGGACGGGGCCCCGATTATAGCGATTCACAAGGCCAGGTACTATAAGAAGAAGGATGGGTTGGCGCTGGGCCCGGGGCCATTTGTTACAGCGCTGGAATATGCCACCGACACTCGCGCCACCGTGGTGGGGAAACCGGAGAAAACCTTCTTTCTGGAGGCTCTGAGGAGCACGGGGTGCAGCCCCGCCGAGGCCATAATGATTGGGGATGTAAGTGGCAGGGTGGGGGGGGGTAAAACACTGGGAATATTATGGTAATAATTCAAAAGCCAATGACATGCAGGAAAATCCCCATCCTATATGAGAACTTCTATTCCAATGGTTCCACCGTAAAGGGGTGCTTCACCTTTAAATTAACTGTTTGTATAAAGAAGTAGAGAGAGATTCTGAGACAATTTGCAATTGATTTTCATATATTATTATTTGCGGTTTTTCAGCTACTTGTCATTTTGTTCAGCAGCTCCTTGGCATTTCAGCAGCAACCTGGTTGCTAGGGTCTTATTTACCCTGGCAACAAGGTAGTTGATTTGAACAAGAGAATAGAATATGAGTAGGATAGAAGGATAACTATACAGTAAATAGTAACATTGGAGCAATAGTCTGCTGGGGGGTCAGTGACCCACATCTGGAAGCAAGAGGCAGAAAAGGAGAGCAAATAATTAAAAGAAACTATAAGAAAAGAAATAATCAAGACCAAGTTAACTTAAAGGTGAACTACCCCCTTTAAGATGTATGCCATCTATAGCAGCATGATATAGTGCTATTCTGAGGCAACTTGCAGTTGGTCTTCATTTTTTATTATTGGTAGTTGTTTAATTATTTTACTTTTTGTTCTTCAGTTAAGAATTTCAGCAATAATCTGGTTGCTATGTTCCAGTTTACCTTAGTAACCAGGGAGTGATTTGAGAGAGTGGCTGGTATATGAATAGGGGAGGGACTGAATAGAAAGTTGCAGAAAGTAACAATAAAATAGATTTTGGCTGCCGGGGTCAGCTACCCCCATTCGAAAATGGAGACCATTTAAAAAGTTACTGAGCTATTCTATAACCCATTAGGGGTTAACTTAAAGGTGAACTACCCCATTTAGTGTCGATAGCCACGTTAAATCGAACCCCAACCCCCCCCCCCCCCCAATACAGGCTGCTTTAGTTCTCTCCCTTCCCAGATTTCCAGCCTAGGGGGCCGGGAGCCTGGGTGCTGTCACGGCTTCAGTATAGAACATAAAACAATAAGTGGGTGTTATCCTGGGTCTGGTTCATGTGAGGATCCTTAGGGGAAGTTGATAACATTTGTGACCATAAACCTCTCTGTTATTTGTTATGTTGGGCTGAATGTGGGGATTGTTTGATGTTACATTCATTGGAATAGGCCTTGTTGCATGACCAGCCCATATTCTATGGAGGTAACTAATGCTAAAGCGCCCTCTTGTGGTGCCGGCTGGGATTGAACAGTAAATGCATCTAATGGAATGTAAGGTGTAAATATGGTGGTTGGGACCCTGCAGAATGATTCTTACACCATCTCTGGCACGTCCGGCTCCTGTTAGTTGTGCCCCCCCGGCCCACCATCACTCTGTAGATACCTGTACTGAAATCACTCTCTGCTTTTCCCTTGGCCAGGACTGCAGGGACGATGTCGGAGGGGCACAGAACGCAGGGATGCTGGGAATACTTGTGAAAACCGGTAGGTTCTGCAAAATATATAATATAGCTGTCATACATAGTGGCACTATCTATACTAACTCATTATTCTGCTTTCCTTGTTAAATTCATCAACTGCCACTCTAGGCAATAGTGCTGTAATAGATCAGATTTCAGAATCCTGCACTACAATTCCCATCATGCAGCTGAGGTCAATAAACAGCCACCATATAATGTACTATTGTTGCAATATACATTATGTATACTATGATGGATAGGGATTTGCTGGCCTATCTGATATTAGGGTCATTAACCCCTGCCAGGCCAGACCTGGTATTCAGAATAGACCCTGGCATTTCCAGTACCCAGAGGCCAAAACATTTGTCTGGCCTCTATAGGAGACATCTTACAAGTTTTTCTTTTTTACATTTCAGCTTTAGTGCTGTCAGAAACTAGTTGCTATTTTTTCCCTCTTCTAAACCATGTAATTGTTACTCATTAAGGTCCACCAATAGGGACACTGTATCCATTTCCAATCTATCTGGATCTAAACTCAATCAATTGATGTAAATGAGTTTATCTGAGTACTTTTCTGTAAATAAAATCTGTTTTTAGTGGTTTCTGACATAGCTGTTTTAGACTGCTATTATTGGCTTTTGGTTCAATGGCTCTTGAAAGACTTGCTACCCTAACAATGTGCTGCCTGCCTAGTCAGTTAACTCCATGGTTGCCGACACTCGGCTTCATTTACCTGTGAGGTACACGGTACCCCTTTTATGCCTTGTCCTGAGTTTTGCTGAAGTCATTTCTCATGGCAGTGGATGCTGGGAGTTGCAGTTTGGCAATAGCGGGAAATCCCTGCCTTACAGAAACCCAGGCACTGTCTCTGGCCATTATGTTGTTAGTAAATTACATTTTTCTTGGTTTCCAAACAGGAAAATATAGAGCAGGAGACGAAGGGAAAATAGACCCGGCTCCATATGTCGTATGCGACTCCTTCCCCCAAGCAGTGGATCATATACTGAAGAACTTGCTGTGAGACGGCTCCTAGGAAGGCTGAAGGGGACGGTATATATAATATACAGTTGGGTCATTTCCCTATGGGACCAAACTGTAAATTATATCCTTATACACGGTGCTTAGTGATGTCATCAGTTGTAATTGAAGCTTAGTGATGTCATTTCACATGATTCAAAAAACTTCGGAGTTCCATGACCTGTATTTATATGGTGACTTCTAATATCCCTATATTTTACAATAGGGGGTACTTTTATTAATATATATATATATATATATACATATATATATATATATATATATATATATATTGGTTTGCATGACTGACAGCAGGGATAGGAATAAAGGCATCTGTGAATGCTCTTGGGTAATGTACATATTCAGCTAGACAACCTCATGAATATAAATAATAGGACTTATAATAGGACCTGGTTATCTGAAAAGGGATAAGCAAGCAGGGTACTGAATGTACCGTTCCAGTTCCAGGATACATAGGCATATGGTCATGAAGGAGTTAATTGGGGGTATATGTATCATGCTGTTCAAAAAGCAGAGTAAAACATTACCAGTGATGTTGCTCATATCAGCCAATCATTTGCTTTGCTTTGGTTTTCTAACTGTTGAGATCTAATTGCTGATTGGTTGCCCTGGGCAACATCACTGATAACGCTTCACTTTTTACACAGCATGATAAATATACCCCTAAGTGACTATAACGTTTGCCTGTGAGTGTATGACAGAAGTGGGATGATGCTAATGGCCCTGTTTGAAGCAAATGAGTGTTTATTTGTCACTATAATAAATAAACCATAAATAAAAAGTCTCTTTGGTTGGGTGCGTGAGTCCCGGCTCAGGTGGTTAGAGGGCAGTTGGGTTTGGTGCTGATACAGCGGCAGCTTTGCCACCCGCGGGCACGTCCTGCTACACAGACTCGAATTCCTTCTGCCATGCTGCGTATTTCTCTGCCAGGCTCTTGGCCGAGGGCTTGGTGTGGGCAAGAACCTCTAAGAAGTCGCTCGTGGTCACCGTGTCCAGACTGATAACTGGCAGATTCTTGTGCTCTGAAAGGGGCAATGAAATAGTTACTTTCTTATTTGGTCGCCTGCCATAGCAGAGATCTATCACGGGCGACTGAAGCACTCTGTGGGTCCTCAGCCTTTAATTATGTAGGGAAAGGCTTGCAACAGGAATAGCTCTTGGTATGTTTTTATAACACAAATAGAAACTAGTTTTTAATAGTTAGTAAGCAATGTGACCCCCAACCAGTGGCTCGGGGGCAACATGTTGCTCCCCAACCCCTTGGCTGTTGCTCCCGGTGGCTTCAAAGTAGGTGCTTTTTTTTTCAATTCCTGGCTTGGAGAAGTTTTTGTTGCATAAAAAAAATGGTTGTATTGCTAGACAGAGCCAGGCTACCAAATGGCCAATCATAGCCCTTATTTGGCACCCCCAGGACTTTTTTTATGCTGGTGTTGCTCCCCAACTCTTTCTATATGTGAATGAGGTAAAAAGGGTTGGGGACCCCTTCCCTAGTTTCTAATTATATGCTTTGCATTTAGTCACGGCTCATCTGTTTATGAAGAAACAGACAAGATTAAAATGTATGAAGCCCTCGGCACATTTGCTCACCACCCCCTTTTGATGTTGCTCCCAGTGGCCTCAAAGTAGGTGCCATTTTTACATTTCAGCTTGGAGAAAAGTTTTGGAAGCACAAAGACCCAGTTTTACTCCACGTAGAACCTCCTGCAGTCACACGGGGCTCCCAAATAGCCAATCATAGCCCTTATTTGGCATCCCCAAAAAATGTTTTCATGTTTGTGTGGATCACCAACACTTTTTACATCTGAGAGTGGCTCACAAGTAAAAATAAAGGGGGATCCCTGCCTTAGAGAGTGCTACCCAATATATTTGCATTATCAGAGGCAGTATTCCAAGGGATCAGTATAAACGAATGTGTGCAGCGCTGTACCTACCTGAGTGGTGATTCTCAAGTGCGTCAAAGATCTTCCTTACTGGCCTCATAGCTGCCTCTTTGCAAACCAGCCTAATGTCCGAACCGGAGTAGCCGTCGGTCTCCTAGAAATTCCAAATAAAATCTGATTTGCTTGGAACTGGGAGAAAGCATTGTGCTCCCCCACTCTAAATACCCTTCTACCCACAACGCATCATGCTTACCGCCCCCAGGGTGCTGTAGTCTAGATCCGTTCTTAGTTCTACTCCTGAGCTGTTGCTAACGGGAGGCAGCCAGTGCTGGATCATTGCCTGTCGAGCTTCCTTACTGGGCAAATCGACCAGAATCCTCTTCTCCAGGCGCCTCAGCATAGCGTAGTCGAGCTCCCTGGGGCAGGCAATATATGAAGTTCTATTATTGTTATTTTTTATTACTTATCTTTTTATTTAGGCCCCCTTCTATTCATAATACAATCTCTCATTCAAACCACTGCCAGGTTACTAAGGTAAACAAGACCCTAGCAACCAGGTAGCTGTTAAAATTCCAAGCTACTGAACAAAAAGCTAAATAACAAAAAAACACACAAATAATACAAAAATTGAGAACCAATTGCAAATTGTCTCAGACTATCACAGTCTACATCATACTAAAATTTAATTTCAGAGTGAACGACCCCCTTTAAAATCCCCCATGATGCCACTGTGACATCTAACTGACCCCCCCACCCCAACCAAAGCTGCCATCACTGTACTTAGAATGTGCCTCTGAGCTTGGGTAGATTTACTTGCAAGTTGAAATCCTTACATTAATGATAGTAACTAAGTTGGGTCTCAGCCAGAGAGAACACTCTAAATGCGGCCATATGGCGGCTGGAGTTTATTAAAGATGATTTCAGTAAATATGAGAGGAGGAAAAAAAAGGAAAAAGCTTGTGATTAATCTTTAAAAGCTCTAAGCAAAACAAGGCCCTAAGTACTTTCTTTATCTGTGCTTAGGGGATGATGGGTATGTAGTCACAAAGCGTTTCCTTACCACGGCAGATTAGAAGCAGCCAGGACAAATACAAGATCATCAGATCGGGCCAAGCCGTCCATCTGCACCAATAATTCTGTTTTCATCCTCCGACTTCCCTCGTGTTCCCCCCTGGGTGGAGTTGGAAGACAGTTCAGTGTTAGTATCTGGGCATTAGAAGCCCACTATACAGCACACTTAGATTAATTCAAGGTACTATAAGTGTACAAAGCTTTCAATACACTGGAGCCCTGGTATAACTGTGAATACATAATCCTAATACCCTATGGGTAAAAGGGCAACTGACTCCCCCTACAGAAAGTAGGGATGCACTGAATCCACTATGTTAGGATCCGGCTGAACCCCAAATCCTTTGCTAAAGATTTGGCCGAATACCAAGTCTGAATTTGCATTTGCAAATTAAGATAAGGAAGGGTTAAAGACAAAAAAAATGTTAAACTTCCGTGTTTATGTGACAAAAAGTCATGTGATTTTAAGCATTTGATTCCGTTTGCCCAAATCCTGCTGAAAAAGACAAATATCCAAATTAGGACACAGAAGGGTTAAAGAGCTTCCGTGTTTATGTGACAAAAAGTCACACGATTTTAAGGGTTTGGTTCGGCCAGGGGTATGGATTTGCCCGAATTTGAATCCTGGATTTGGTGCAGCCTAATAGAAAGGGAAAGATTGTGCAGTTTGGAACACCGACTCGGGATTACAGGACAGCCCCAATTAGGGATGCACCCAGTTTTTTTGGGTTCGGCCGAATTTATGCTAATTTGGAATCGCTTCGTCCAGGACCGTGGATTCGTCGGAATCTGAACCCTGCCGAAAAAGGCCGAATACCGAACCGAATCCTATGTTCGGTGCATCCCTAGCCCTAATAGTTTATATGTAAAAGAACAGAACGGGGCAATTTAAAGGTTCAAGCCACTCACCCTGGCCCAGTCCCTCGCTGGCTCATCACAGACTCCAGTTCATCCAAGAAAATAGTAGAGGGAGCATGGTATCTGGCAAGCTCAAACAACACCTGAGCAAAGAAAAACCATTTATGGGAGGGTGAAAAGACTGACTTTATAGTAGGGGGGTTGGCGACTTCAAGCACCTGAACCATACCAACAGAGGAACATCGCCATCTAGTGAACATTAAGCTTTACAGAAATGAACTCTGCCAATTCTTCAGAGAACTGGGCAAATCCCCAATTCCAAGCCTCGCCAGTTTAACCAGGAAGCATCTCTATCCCACAGGCTACAGTGAGACAATCTCACTCCCTCTGAACGCAATAAACCCCTGTTTTAATGAGCTGGATGAGCTATGTTTCATATCAGGAGTACCCCAGGCGCTTCAGACTTTGCTATCCAAACACACAGGTACCAGAAGAATATCAGGAATATTAATGTCCCTACCCGTACTAGCTTCTCTGAATCTCCTCTCCACTTGCTGACAATTGTAGAAGCTGAAATGTTAAAAAAGGTTGTGTTGCATTCTGTGGCCACTGCCTTGGCTAGCAATGTCTTTCCAGTTCCTGAAACCAAGCAGATTGGAAGATTAAGTGAGGGAACCGATACACAAGCAATGCCATACATGTCCAAACCAGCAGTTGTTGTTAAAGGAGAAAGAAAGTTTAAGTCACTGGGGGTGCCTAATATTTTGATATTGCCTCCCTGATAACCTGGGCTGGTGCTCCTGTTCGCTAAAAACTGCACCAGCCGAGGGTATTTCTGAAGAAGATCCCCATCTCCAGGGTTGGACTGGGCCGCCAGGATATCGGGAAAAATCCTGGGGGGCCCCCGTGGCCCAGACCCGATACTTGCCGGCACTCCCCTTTCCTGACCGTTCCACCCCTGATGGGTTAAACTTACGCGCGCTCAGGGGAGGACGCCGCATGGGGGACCCTGCGGGAGGGTTAGGGGGGCCCCAGCGGGGGGAGGGGTTAGGGGATGTGGCCTGCGGGGGAACCTGCAGGGCCCCTGGGGCGGAAGCCCCGGTGGCCCCTGCACCCCCTAGTCCGACCCTGCCCATCGCTATCTAGTGTCTTCGTTCCGGTTTGGGCAGGTGCAAGAGAGAAGTGGAAGAAAGATTGCACAGTAGAACTTCTGAAGAAATAGCCCAGGCCGATGCAGTTTTCTGCTACCCGAAACACTGGCCCAGGTTATCAGTAAGCTATTACAATCACTGGGGGGGTGCCTAACAAAGTGATTTAGACTTTCCTTCTCCTTCAAAGGGGAACTCCACCCAAAAACTGTTAATTTAAGTTAAAGTTAAACAGCTTCTCTGCTCCTTCCCATCATACAGGCCAAGAGACGTGTCAGTGCCCAATAAAGCACAGCAGTGTTCCTAAGTGTGGTGCTTGTATAGCCCAGGTTCAAACTGCAGCTTCTGATAGGGCTACAGCTGCTTCTGAACTGCAACTCCCAAGACTTCAGGAAATACAGAAAGTCATAGTTCAGAAACATCTTGTGGGACAGCCTCCGACTGGCAGTGGGTTCTAAGGGACCTCACAACAGAAGCAAACTGAAATCCGCAACTTAAGTAGTTACCTGGTGGTCCGTATAATAATAATCCCTTCCAAGGAGAGAGTATCCCTGTGAACAGCTGTGGATACTGTAAGAAAAATGTAACAGATTAGTTGCAAACTGATATGGTAGATTTTTAGGATTGCAACCTACAGTAAAGGCAGGCAGGGCCGCCATCAGGGGAAAAAAGGGGGTACTGTTTACACGAATTGCATAAGTTACGTATAAGGTTACGTTAAAACTTCCGCAATTTATGTAACTTCCACAAAAGTTGCCTAGAAACTTAAGAAACTGACGCATATCAAGCAAAAGAAGGGGCAGACAGGGGCAAACTCCACTGACCCCCAATTAAAAGACTGACATTACCACTTTATTTTTAGTTATTGGGGCCCTAAATCTATGTTTACTTAACTTCTGCAAAGATTAAAATTCAAACTCCACTTTCTGCTAATGAACTGGCCTTTAATTATCACTATGAACTGGTTATTACAGGGTACATGAGCTGTTTATGCACACAAGGGACGTGGCCAAAATTTTGGTACTGTGCACTTGTGTTCATGGGGGGGCCCCAAAGTTTCTGATGGCGGCCCTGAGGCTCAGGAATTGTTCTACAGTTCTTAATGCAAAATCTATGCCCTAAAACGTAAGATTAAACAGGTAAATAAAATGTTTGCCACTTGCAATTTCCCTTTTGACCCGTAAAGCAACCCAGTTAACCCCTTATCAGGGATTGTAAAGTCTACATCTCTGACATTAAAGCACCTGCAGCCCAGCCTCATAGATTATTACCACGTACAGTACACAGGGCCGCCATCAGAAATCACAGGGCCCCTCACAACAAGTACAAAAGACACACAGACATTGGTAGCCAGGGCCCCCTAAAACATTGGTAGCCAGGGGTTAAGTTTTGCATTGGTGCCAGGGCAGGGACCCCCTAAAACATTGCTAGCCAGCCCAGAGCCCCCTAAAACATTGGTGGTCCTCCCCCAGTGTCCTCATACTATGTCCCATTCCCCCCAGCATCATCTTGCTTCCTCCTCCGGCTCCCCACTGTGTCCTCACTTTTATAAGGTTGAGCCCCCTGCGTACTGACGTCACAGGTATGCACGGGCGCGACCAATTGGATTACCCGCTGACCACCAATGACAGGGCCCGTAATTGTTTAAAGGGAACCTGAGCTAAAAAAAACTGTATCATGGCCGGGCCCCCCTTAAAAGCGAGAATTGATGACTATCCACCCTGTGCCCCCCTGATAGTACATATTAAAATAGATCTGTTTTTAATATCTGCCATTTTTATAGAGTGTAAGGTACTAAGCCATTTAAAATGATGGCAGGAGTTGTGCCGTACCCTTATGGGATAGACCACTGCTTCTTTCACCAGTCGTTTGGCTGCATCCAGACCAATAATATCATCCCATCTCACATTCGGGTTCTGGAGATAAATATCCTGCAACAACATTAGAAATTTTGTGATTTTTTTTTGAGTGACAGCAGCCATGATTGGTTTATGCACAAACAGTAAAATTCCAACAATGAAACAAAAATCTACTATTACTCTTTTTATATATATATATATATTGATTTTGATTTTCTTGAGTGATCCTAATCTTTATACTGTGAGTTAGGGATATACAGAATAAAACATTTTATTTTCAGTAATTATTAGGGTGAGTAAGCATATTTAGCAATTTTATCAAAGTTAGAAATCACTTTTTCATAAATCCCATAGGAATGAATAGAAGATGAGTTTTTATGCATTAAGCTCTAAACTCCCATTTTGATAAATCTGCCTCATTAAGACTAAAATGAACTTAGAGAATATTTGTGACACAGTGTTAAAGGTCCAATAAAATAACAGTTTCTCTTTACCCCTTTACCACTGAGCCTCATTATAGAGATTATTTGTAACCACTCAACAGTAAATTCCACATACATGCTAAAAGCCATTCAAGGAAGCCTGGTCCCTTACTGAATGACGTGCAAGTGGGTGGCTAGGGGGACATCTAGTGAATACAGGGCTGCCAAATACAAGCAGTACAGGTATGGGACCTGTTATGCTGAATGCTCAGGACCTGGGGGTTTTCAGATAAGGGATCTCTCTGTAATTTGGATCTCCATAAATTAAGTCTGCTAAAAATCATTCAAATATTGAATAAACCCAATAGGCTTGTTTTGCCTCCAATAAGGGAGTAATTATATCTCAGTATCTCAAGTAGACGGTTCTGTTTTATAATTACGGAGAAAAAGGAAATCATTTTTTAAAACTAGAATTATTTCCTTATAATGGAGTCTATGAGAGATGGCCCTTCTGGATAACGTGTTTCCGGATAAGGGATCTCATACCTGTACTATATCTGTGGGGAAACCTAAGTCCTGCGTCTGTTCTTTTGTACTTTGGACCCCGTCCCACTGCCACCAAATGATCCCTTTTACCTTTTAGTAACCTTGTTTTGTATATAAAGTGTTGATAAAACAAGTAGCACAGTATAAATAAACATAAATATGTATATGTTATATATAGCAGCTGGCAGAGTGCAGGATGCTAGTTTGATGCAAGTTGGATCTCTATTATCTTTTAGGAACCTTGTTTTGTATATAAAGTGCTGATAAAACAAGTAGCACAGTATAAATAAACATAAATATGTATATGTTATATATAGCAGCTGGCAGACTGCAGGATCCTAGTTGGACCTACATACAGCACATAGTAGTACATGATATTTAATGACATTGAATACCAGTTGGCTGATGCTGATTTTCCTCTTACCCTGCTAATCACAGCTGCCAGTTCCCTCATCTCACTGTTTCCACCAATAAATGCACCCACGGGTTTAATTAAACGCTCCTGTGGAAGAAAAAAAGTGAAACACAGATCAGTACATTTAAACATCTTGATATAATATCATGTTGTACAGTTCTTATAAGTAATGGCAACTCAGGGACACGTGGGGAAGATAGCGACTCCTTGCAGACTGGAATCAAACCTAGGAGCCAGGCCCTGCAAGGCAGCAGTGCTATACAAGGTGTTTAATAGAGAGGATTTAGTCTATACATATATACAGCATTCCAGTAATAGTGCAGTTTAGTAATTTCTGGAATTCTAGAGAAGACTCCACTTACTGAAGGGTCTGGATTGCAGTTCAGACTATTCAGCGCTATTTCCTGAGATGCCCCCTTAATTGTGTCTTGGATCATGCTGCGAAAATCAATGACTTGCCGCTAAAGTGAGAAGAAAAGGTGACAAAGAGTAGTATTGTAATAACAATTAGTCAGATATAGTATCCCACATCCTTCCCTGACTGGCATTCACACTGTCTCCATGCACTGCTCTGCACAACCCTATTGTTAGGCTCTAAAGAAGCACTACTTGTGCAGAATGGGGGGAATACTCTACTGTTAAAAAGGCTGTTGTGGGGGGGGGGGGGGGCTACTCTCCCAGTTCTACCCATCAGGAGGCAAGTGTGTATTTATCCAGAGGTATGTACATGCTTTACTGGCTATGGGTTATATAGGGGTGATATGCATTTCTCTACCCATAGTTCCTAAAGCAAAGTTCAGAATACCCAGTCTTTAGTGTTATGACAATGTGCTCTGTGAGCCATGGCAATACCTTTAGGGGTGTATTTATTAACACCAGAGACAAACATCGCCGGCAATGTTGCCCATAGCAACCAATAAGCAATTAAATTTGAATGGTCACCTACAAGTTAGAAAACAAAAGCAAAGATATGATTGGTTGCTATGGGGAACATCAACGGTGATGTTTATCCCCAGTGTTAATAAATACGCCCCCTAGGGGCACATTTACAAAAGCACGAACGCTCGAGCGTTCATGCGAACGCTCTGAGCGTATTTTTGCCGATTTTTTCGGGCGTCCGCACGACTTTTTCGTACGGCGCACGACTTTTTCGGACGTTTGCACGAAAAAATCGGAAAGGTTTTACCGTTGTTTACAATTGTTCGGTACGAAAATTTCGTGACTTTCGGATCGCCAATGCGATATTATCGTAACTAATACGATTTTTTCGTAAGCATTTTCGTGATATTTTCAATCTTCCAAAATTTTCGTTTCCAATGCGATTTTTTCCCATTCGTGATTCGGATTCGTGGATTAGTAAATGTGCCCCTTAGTGTCAAGAAAGTTTCTTCTGTATTTGCCTGCACACAAATAATACACTTAAATAACCTTTCTACCTGCATCCAGATTTATTTAATTTTTTATTACAGCCAGTTAAACAACAGATCTTTTGCTGATTTCCTTGTCTAACACGAAGCTCCACCTCCTTTTGCTCTCTGAGCCACGCCTTCTCTCTCTTGACTATGATGTCCTGAAGAGGTGCCTACTGTGCATGCCTGGTTGATTTTAATTGGAGCAGAGGCAGTGAGCATGCCCAATAGGCACCTCTTTGAGGTCTTTATAGTCAGAGAAAGAAGGAGTGCTCAGAAAGCAAAAGGAGGCTAGACAAGGAAGTCAGTAAAAGAGCTGCAGTTTGTCTGTTTGTAATAGAGAAACAAAATAAATCTGCATGCAGGGAGAAAAGGAGACTTTGTGTTACTTATTGTTAACTCTCTTTCTCTAGATTTTTATTATGGTGAGTCCTGTCTCCTATTGGTAGCAGCTATACCCCACTGTTCCCAAAGTAGATGTCGGGGGAAAGGTATGTTATTCTGGGGGCTGTTTAGGGTAATGTTAGGGGATTTAAAAACAAAAGGCTTACTTATCCTTTAAAAATTGAAGTTCACTTTCAATTGACTTCTCATTCTAGTTGTATCCCAATATCAATATTACCTGTATAGCCTAAGGTCTGTTTCTCTGTGAGAAAAGAACATCCGCAGGGAGCCCAAAGACCTCATTTTTATCCCTTGCAAAGGCTTGGAAAGCAGTATAGTCATTTTTTTAATGTTACAATTACACAGCATTTTTCTCAGTTCAGACTTAAATTACTGACCCTCCGTGTCTGGCCTCCTTCTCCACTTGTCTTGCTGATTGCCGACACATTTAACCCAATTTCAGAGGCCTCTCGAGGGCTGTTCCCTCCATTCTCCTGTGAAGCAAAATGCAGGCTCCATGGTGACACCCAGTTTATAACATGTGGCGGCAGCCGTTCATTTGAAGCTAACAGGGCAATAATGCTTATAGCCACTCGTGATCACATTCTGGGGTGTAATAATATTGAAGACAAACATCACTGGTGATGTTGCCCATAGCAACCAATCAGATCTCTATGAGCCATAAAACATTTAGTTCATGTAATTTTTATTCCATATGGATTTCACGCTTCATTATAACATGGAAGGGTCGTGCCTCCTAGAATAATGACCCCATCTCACCTGTTTTGAATTTTCCCTGCTCAGTGCCTTCTGATGAGCATGGGTCCTAAAGTAGGAGCCTGAGACTGGCCTATGAAGAACTGTCTGCTGGGCGATCCTTGGAAGCCCTTGTGTAGAGTTACTGCCTGCTCTGTGGGAAACAAATAAGTGAGTATAATATGCAGTACAATTTCCGTCTCCACTATACTAAAGTATATAGAACTAAACAGAGGCCAGAGAGGAGCAACAAAGCTAATAAAGCTAATAAAGGATTTGGCTTCTGGAGAAAGACTGGCCAAGCCAGAATTGTTACACTGGACAAGAGACAATTATGGGCAAGGGCTTTGTTTAGTTGCCCACACAATATCCCGCTGATGCCTGCTAATCTTGTAATTGCTCTAACACTGCCAGTGTAATTGCATTATCTCTCCGAGCAATTAGCAATATGGCTTCACTTACAGTATTGTGTTTCTATAGTTACCTTCTCAGCTTTCCCGCACTCCGAGGTTTTGACTGCACTCGGCTATCTATAATTAAAAAAGTGAAATGTATTGGACAAAAATAGCTTGAAGCCGTCTATAATGGCAGATTCTGTTAATGCCTATAAGAGGGGCCTGGATAAGTTTTTGAACAAGCAGAATATCCAAGGCTATTGTGATACTAATATCTACAGTTAGTACTAGTGGTTGTATATATAGTTTATGTATGTGAGTGTATAGATTGGTAAATATAGGGTGTGGGTGCTGGGTTTACTTGGAAGGGTTGAACTTGATGGACTCTGGTCTTTTTTCAACCCTATGTAACTATTCTTTAAGTAGCACTGTGTATACCTGTCTAACCCTTGCCCCATAGGTAGAGCTTAGGAAAGGTGGTTTGACTAGGATTTTGTGAAAACTAAGTAAAAGGACTATCTCCTATATGTAATAAAAGTTTGCCCAGGAGCAGTAACCCATAGCAACCAATAAGATTTTTGCTTTTAAACAGGTGACCAGTAAATGCTACCTGCCTATTGGTTGTTATGAATTTCTGCTCCTGGGCAAACCTAGTGCTTTTTATTACATAACCCCATAAGAACATTACAGAAAATATGCATAAATACTCTCCTGAGCGCTTTTGCAGTTTTCTTTTAAATACATTAACTTTTTTTAATATAAAAAGAGGTTTAAAAGCAAGGAAGGTGTTCATTACATATGCAGGAGGCTTGTGCAATCAGATGCTTCCTATTTGGCTCTCCCTTAGGACGCATGTAGGGGCCCACACATTGATTAAACAGCTACTGCTGAGCTCTCCACTAGAATACCATGCTTTTACCTTTTCAATAGGGATACACCCCATAGGGCTATAAAGAGATTTGTTACAGCATTTCTCACCATGTTATGTAGAAACCTATGCAGCCCTGTATCAGGTATATTTTATAAGCTTAAAGTGATGAATTGCCAGGCTTTAAAGTGGATACTGTGTCATACTAGGGACCTTTAGGCCCTAGGGCCTTGTTTACCTTAGCAGCAAGGTAGAGACTGGCATATAAATAGAAGAGGGACTGAATAGAAAGATAAGGAATAAAAAGTAACAATAACAATAAACTGGTAACCTTGCAAAACAGTAGTTGTTTGGCTGCCGGGGTCAGTGACCCCCATTTGAAAGCTGGAAAGATGTAGAAGAGAAAGGCAAATAATTTAAAGACTATACAAAATAAATAATGAAGACCAGTTGCAAAGTTGCTAGAAATAGAATCAGTTGCTAAGAATAGGACACTCTATTCTAAAAGTTAACTTAAAGGTAAACCACCCCTTTAATAAATGTGCTATGATCAGAGGCCACAGGTACTGAAAACAGATGAATCCAGGGGTAACCAGACTCCTTGTTTATCTTTGTGGGCTCTTTGTTGCCCAGGTAAAGGATAAACTGTAGTAGTGGCTCTATCAATCCAACTACTGTGATTGTGCAGTATAATAAGCCCTGGGCAGCACTGCTTGTACCCTGGCAAACACATCTACTCACAAATCTAATCTACCAGGCAGTGAATAAAAAGACCTGGGGGGTAGCATAAAGGCTTTCCCTGTGGTTACCAGACTACCCGGCAAAGCAAAGAATAGTGCTTTAGAGCCATTTATTTGTACTATAGGAACAAGACACAAAGCCTCTCTGCTTTTCCCTTAGCAAACAAGGGTTCACATTTGTAGTATATTTAATACCGATGCTGGGGGTTGGGTATATTTGGAGTTATAAACTCAGTTATGAACAAAGTGCATGGTGTAGACAGGGCTGCCCTTAGTAGTACGGGGTGAGGGGGCCCCAAGAGATACAAAAGTGCAATTTGTGGGCTGTGCAGGGGGCGTGGCTTGTAAGGAGTGGATGGGACAGGGTTTTGCATAAGGATTCGAGGTCAGGCAGATTAGGGGCATGACAGCACGCAGGCCTTTTGTTTTTTTATTGGTGCTTCATTCTACTTGTTGGCAGGGCCTGCCACTTGGTTGGCCATACACACATCGATAAAATCGTACGAAACCTCGTTACGTGCGATATTTGGTGCGAGTATGGCAGCTCAACGAGGTGACTGATATCGCAAAAGGCTGTGGATATCGGTCGACTCGCTGATCGGCAGCTTAAAAGATTTTGATTGGGCACCATTGAATGCACCTGAGCAAAATATACCTTCAGGCCTGAATTGGCAGAAGGAGGTCGAATTTCTATTGTTTCTACCTCCATATCTGACGATTCAGCCCTGAACATCAGTGGTGGGTGGGAACAAAACATCAAAATTGCTACGTGTATGGCCACCTTAAGGTAAGCAGTGGGCTAATGATTGGGAACCCTGGAAGAAGGGCCCTGCTATCTTGGTAGTACAAAGCCCCAAAATAACTCTTGGGGCCCTGGGTGCAAAGTGGACTTTTGGATGAATGTCCCCCATAATGCAGTGTTTTTTCCCCTGCACCATTGCTGCCATGCAGTAAGTTGCCATGCATCAAGCACAGTTGCAGCAATAAGCACTCTACTTAGCTGCAATTTGAATGGATACAGATACACAATACATGCGCAGATTTTATCGTTATCGATCGACTAAATGACAGATTGCCATGGTATGAAAATTATAGGGATGATAATTCGGAGCCCCCACATAGGCCTAAAATCACACCAATACATTTTATCGGTGTGTGTATGGCCAACTTTACTTTTTTTGTATATCCCTCCCTGTTTTGCAAAGCTGCACTCTGGCATTCAAGTAGCTATATGGTTTCTATGGTCACTGACCCTACCAGTCTGGCAGTAGTTAGATCAACAGGACAGGAGATGACTTTAAAAGAGAAATAAGGAAATCCTAACCACAAGAAAAATCAAGCCTTAGATCCCATCTGTGTACAGAGGGCATTTTAAATGTCGTGTTGGACAAAAAAGGTAAATAATTTACAAAAAAAAAAAAGTTTAAAACAAGAAGAGCAACTGCAACTTCTCAGGCTATCACTTTCTACATGATTCATTGCAAGGTCAACTTTCCCTTTAAAAAGGGCCACATGTCTTATTTTCTGTTCTTTTAAAAAAGGAGAAAAATAAATAAATAACATACCATGATCTAACGCTTTCTTGGTGATTTTAGGGTATTTTTGAAATTTGATATAATAATAGCTTTCATACTCCATTAAGATGGTCTCAAGGTCAACATTGTCGCAGACATCGAATCGCCTCAAGCTGATTTTGGTTTCCTGCTCCAGGGAATTGGCAGAATCCATGTACCTGCCAATATCACAGAGGGAGAAACATGATGTTTATGGGGTACTTTTTATTTCTAAATGACACTGTTACACAGCAAATAATTCCCTCTGCCCTTTAACCTTTTATTCTTGAACCAACAAATGTATTTGTAGCTGTAATATTGGTGTGTAGGCGCCATCTCAGTGCCTTGTGCCTGAGTCTGAGCTTTCAGCCGGCGCTACACATTAGAACTGCTTTCAGCTAACCTATTGTTTCTCCTACTCCCATGTAACTGGAGGAGTCCCAAGCCGGACTTGGATTTCTTACTATTGAGTGCTATTCTGATACCTACTGGGAGATGCTATCTTGCTCCCTTCCCATTGTTCTGCTGATCGGCTGCTGGGGGTGAGGGGGGATATCACTCCAACTTGCAGCGCAGCAGTAAAGTGTGCCTGAGTCTGAGCTTTCAGAAGGAGCCAGCGCTACACATTAGAACTGCTTTCAGCTAACCTATTGTTTCTCCTACTCCCATGTAACTGGAGGAGTCCCAAGCCGGACTTGGATTTCTTACTATTGAGTGCTATTCTGATACCTACTGGGAGCTGCTATCTTGCTCCCTTCCCATTGTTCTGCTGATCGGCTGCTGGGGGTGAGGGGGGGGGGATATCACTCCAACTTGCAGCGCAGCAGTAAAGTGTGCCTGAGTCTGAGCTTTCAGAAGGAGCCAGCGCTACACATTAGAACTGCTTTCAGCTAACCTATTGTTTCTCCTACTCCCATGTAACTGGAGGAGTCCCAAGCCGGACTTGGATTTCTTACTATTGAGTGCTATTCTGATACCTACTGGGAGCTGCTATCTTGCTCCCTTCCCATTGTTCTGCTGATCGGCTGCTGGGGGTGAGGGGGGGGGGGGATATCACTCCAACTTGCAGCGCAGCAGTAAAGTGTGAGTGAAGTTTATGAGAGCACAGGTCACATGGCTGGAGCACCCTGGGAAATGTAGAATATGGCTAGCCCCATGGGAAAAACAGATTACAATGCAGGATTCTGCTGGAGAAGCTCTATTAACTGATGGGGTTTGAAATAAAAATGTTTTCCCATGACAGTATTGCTTTAATCAGCACATCCCCAGCAATCAGCAGCTGAGGGAGACAGCAATTTCTTACCCCTCCTGCAGCAAGTAATGCATGATAAGGATCAGAAGGTTCTTCCTCCGGGCTTCTGTGCGCAATTCTTCCTATATGGGAAATTAAAGGATCACTATCACTTTTTCTGCTTAACTGCTGCAACTTTGTTCCTTCATTTAACATAAACAAAATGTACATGAATTGGTAGACAGGTACCTAATATATAGGGGTTTTGGGTTTTTTTTTATTAAAAACTTCACAAGAAAACTCAGACCGGGGCAGAGACAAGGGAAAAGTGTTTGAAATGTTACTGTCTGTTTGCTCTTCATTTCATACATTTTATACACAATAATACACAGAAAGGGGTTGTGGGAGCACTCCAAGGCTAAATAAAGTATACAATTACAATGGAAGTGCGACTGATCTGGCCAAATTAACTACAAACATACAGAAAGAAAAAGGGATTGATCAATGCACATTCCCTGGTCCCCTGTTTCATAAGTAAATTGTCTATATTAGTTTTATGCTAGTGCGAATATTGACAAAAAACAGGGGTTTTTAGTTACAAAATTATGATCATAAGATTGGTAAGCCACCATACCACGTCAAGGTAAACCCCGTATGGTGGTCCTATCTATTTACCTCTGGCCATATTTTTCAAAGGCTGGCACTTTTTTTTGTCAATATACGCACTAGCATAAAACTAATATAGACAATTTACTTATGAAACAGGGGACCAGGGAATGTGCATTGATCAATCCCTTTTTCTTTTTGTATGTTTATACACAATACACTGCATAAGGTTGAAGACACACTGAGCTACTAGTAGCAGCTACTTGTCACGGCTACTAAAATAGACAATGCTGATCATTTATTGATTATTGTCTCTACGTGTGTTTTAGCAGAGGGAATTCTCAGTATTGTCTATGGCAGGGGATTTTCTGGAGTTTAGTAGCCATGAAAAAGTAGCTGCTACTAGTAGCTCAGTGTGTCTTCACCTTAAAAGGGGGAATTGAAATGTAATCTAAACTCCAAACCATGGATGTAGATTGTAAGCTCTTTTGGGCAGGGCTCACTTCCCCTCCTGTATCGGTTATTGGTTGCTTTATATGTTACTCCTTGTAGAGTGTAAGCTCTTTTGGGCAGGGCTCACTTCCCCTCCTGTATCGGTTATTGATTGCTTTATATGTTACTCCTTGTAGATTGTAAGCTCTTTTGGGCAGGGCTCTCTTCACCTCTTGTATCGGTTACTGATTGCTTTATATGTTACTCCTTGTAGATTGTAAGCTCTTTTGGGCAGGGCTCCCTTCACCTCTTGTATCGGTTATTGATTGCTTTATATGTTACTCCTTGTAGATTGTAAGCTCTTTTGGGCAGGGCTCTCTTCACCTCTTGTATCGGTTACTGATTGCTTTATATGTTACTCCTTGTAGAGTGTAAGCTCTTTTGGGCAGGGCTCTCTTCACCTCTTGTATCGGTTATTGATTGCTTTATATGTTTCTCCTTGTAGAGTGTAAGCTCTTTTGGGCAGGGCTCTCTTCACCTCCTGTATCGGTTATTGGTTGCTTTATATGTTACTCCTTGTAGAGTGTAAGCTCTTTTGGGCAGGGCTCTCTTCCCCTCCTGTATCGGTTATTGATTGCTTTATATGTTACTCCTTGTAGATTGTAAGCTCTTTTGGGCAGGGCTCTCTTCACCTCTTGTATCGGTTATTGATTGCTTTATATGTTTCTCCTTGTAGAGTGTAAGCTCTTTTGGGCAGGGCTCTCTTCACCTCCTGTATCGGTTATTGGTTGCTTTATATGTTACTCCTTGTAGAGTGTAAGCTCTTTTGGGCAGGGCTCTCTTCCCCTCCTGTATCGGTTATTGATTGCTTTATATGTTACTCTGTATGTCCAATGTATGAAACCCACTTATTGTAAAGTGCTGCGGGATATGTTGGCGCTTTATAAATAAATGTTAATAATAATAATATTACAAACTTTCTAATTGTAAAATAATCACGTTATCCTTCACTGCCCCCCTCTCGACAATGTCTCTGTACATGCAGCTTTGTCTCCAAGTCAGTTATTTTGAAAGACAGCATTTTTTACCAAACTGTTGATAAAAATCTGACTCAGAAAAACATCAATTTGATTATACTAAAATGTTCCTTATTTCCATTGGTAAAGCTCATATTACACTTCCATTTTGGTCATAGTTCCCCTTTAATATGATCCAATAGTGGCTCGTGTCCTTAGCACCAATGCTTCAGGGGCTGTTTTTCTTTTTGTCCTAGAAATCTTAAACAGTTCATAATTTCTTTTTAATCTTTAATGAAACCTTCGGAATGGCGCTTTTTAATGGTCGGTAAATACGCACTGGCGGTCATTACGCATATGCCGATGCATTTCCCAACTAAACGTTGTATCGGTGCCTCGACTAAATGTTAAGTAAGATAAACATGCGTGAGAGCTAATTGCTTAAAAAAGCAGTAATTAAAAGCAACCGCTCTGCGCTGCCTGCAAATAATTAGCAGAAACGGGTAAAAAATGGAAAGGGGGAGAAATGCACAAAATGCGTCTAATTTAAAACGCAATTAAATTCTCAAGTGCTCCAATAACGGAGCAATATTTATTAATTAGAATTAACGAGGTGATTTTCTTATTTGCTACTAGAACACAATCCAGAAAGGCTTATCTTTGCCATGACCACAAACAATAAAGGCAACAGTTACCCCTATAAAAGGGAAAATGGGCAGGGTTCAGAAAACTGCAGTTAAAGGGGCAGTAAACCCCTTTGTTCAGTGACTAGGACTTCTGCTAATCCTGTTTTTATTAAATTTCATGTAGGGTGACCAGATCACTTGTAAACTCAGGAACACATCTTATAAATACATATTGCAGGGCAGAATTTAAAATAAACTACATTCAGTTCAATCCCTGCTAGCTGGATTTTTTAAGATGCGTCTCTGATTTTTCAAGTGATCTGGTCACTCTAATTTCATTTAATCGCTAAGGTTTGATTAATATTAATATTTCAATTTCACTTTCCAACTGCCTTGGTTCTTGCAAGCAACTGTGGGAGGAGCTACAGGTAGAAAAAGGGGAACTCCGGCTTTTAAACCAAAATTTGTTAAAGAGCCAAACACAGAAACCCCTAACTTATCTACAACTGTAATCCGTTCCATTAAAAAGTAGGAATAACTACCATTTTTTTATGCTGAAATCCAGCTGCAAAATAGTTCTTCTCTTTCTGCTTCATTTGAAATCCTGGCAGGGGAGGAGGGACTAAAACACTGATGTTACAAATTGTAACAATGACATAACCAACAATGCATTGCACTGGGATGTTCCTTTCCTTTTTTACATCACCTGTGCAGGGAATTGTGGGATTGGGAGGAGGCAGGCTGAGGACAGGCGACTAATGTTACATTTTATTTGAGTCACAAAGCAGCCAGATCAGCAGGGGAACAGGGGGCGGGGCTTATGGAACAGGGGGCGGGGCTTAGAGAACTGTTCCAAACCATATTATAACATTACAATTATGAAAAGGATGTATATTATTTAATTGATGTATATTGCAAAGTTGCTTGAAATTATGTTTACTTTTCAAAAAAGTTGTGTCGAAAGGAGTTCCCCTTTAATTAACTCTTTAATCCAGGGAATGCTCTAACGTACAAGTGGGCCCAGGGAACAGATCTTATTTAAGGGACCCACAGCTGCCCCTAGAAATTTATAAACTATAATTTATAAACCGTAATCACAAATACCATTTTTTTAATCAAAAATTATCCCTTAGAAGTAAACAAAAGAGAATGGTTGTGCTGAGCCCTTCCAGCTCAGCTAATTATAATAAGGACCCTCCCAAATGGGGGCGATGCAGCAGTTAAAGTTAAAGCAGATGACTGCTCTGGGTAGTTGTCTCTTTTGCCCATTTATTAAAATGGCCCTGACCAATCCACAGACACATCCTCTGTATAATGAACTCCTACTTATCTAAAAGCCTGATGCACATTGTGCCTGGTAGGAGTTTGTTTATCCAGAGTGCATTGTCTCCATTTAAAGAAAAGGGTTGTTCACCTTAATGATAACTTTTAGTATTGTGCAGAGAGCAAAATTCCAAGGCAATTTGCTATTGTTTTTCTATTTGCATATTGTTTGTTTTTTTCTTTTCCATTTTTTAGTTCTGTAGCTTGGAGGCTGGTCATTTAGGTCAGGGATCCTTAAACTACGTAAACTACGGTCCGCGGGCCAGATCCACCCCCCAGGGTAATTTACCTGGCCCCCGCTGCATCCTTACCCCTGGCAGTGGAGAGAGAGGACTCAGTGGGGAGAGGGAAGGGGGAGCTGGGAAACGGAGGATGGACGGAGCTGGAAGAGGGAGGACTCAGCGCGCAGCGGGAGGGAGGATGGACGGAGAGGGGGGGAGCTGGAAGAGGGAGGACTCGGCAGGAAGCGGGAGGGAGGACGGACGGAGCGGGGGGGAGCTGCAAGAGGAAGGACTCAGCAGGTGGCGGGAGGGAGGACGGACAGAGCAGGGGGGGAGCTGGAAGAGGGAGGACTCAGTGGGCAGTGGGAGGAAGGATGGACGGAGCGGGGGGGGGCCGCAAGAGGGAGGACTCAGCGGGCAGCAGGAGGGAGGACGGATGGAGCGGGGGGGAGCTGCAAGAGGGAGGACTCAGCGGGTAACGGGAAGGAGGACGGACAGAGCAGGGGGGAGCTGGAAGAGGGAGGACTCAGTGGGCAGCAGGAGGGAGGACGGACGGAGCGGGGGGAAGCTGGAAGATTGAGGACTCAGCGGCCAGCGGGAGGGAGGACGGAGGGGGGGGCTGGAAGAGGGAGGACTCAGCGGGTAGCAGGAGGGACGACAGACAGAGAAGGGGGGAGCTGGAAAAGGGAGGACTCAGCTGGCAGCGGGAGGGAGGAGCTGGGAGAGGAAGGACGGATGGACAGAGCGGGATCGGGTGCTGGAAGAGCAACGGAGAGTGGGGAGTGGGCAGCGGGGAAAGGGAGGGAGGACAGACGAAACGGAGCGGGGTGGGAGCTGGGAGAGGGAGGACTGCCGATGTGAGGGGAGCTGGAAGAGAGAGTATGAAGTGGGGAGTGGGAGTGGGCTGTAGTTTGACCCCGCAGCAGGGAGCTGGAGCACAATAGTTCGGCCCCCCCAACAGCCTGAGGGACCATGAACTAGCCCCTTGCTTGAAAATTTTAAGGACCCCTGATTTAAGCTGTTACTTGTTATTTAAGCAAGTGAGGGAATACAGCGTTATGGGAGATAGCTCTTAGTACAAGTGAGGGAATACAGGGGTATGGGAGATAGCTCTCAGTACAAGTGAGGGAATACAGGGGTAGGGGAGATAGCTCTCAGTACAAGTGAGGGAATACAGGGGTAGGGGAAATAGCTCTCAGTACAAGTGAGGGAATACAGGGGTAGGGGAGATAGCTCTCAGTACAAGTGAGGGAATACAGGGGTAGGGGGGATAGCTCTCAGTACAAGTGAGGGAATACAGGGGTAGGGGAGATAGCTCTCAGTACAAGTGAGGGAATACAGCGTTATGGGAGATAGCTCTTAGTACAAGTGAGGGAATACAGGGGTAGGGGAGATAGCTCTCAGTACAAGTGAGGGAATACAGGGGTAGGGGAAATAGCTCTCAGTACAAGTGAGGGAATACAGGGGTAGGGGAGATAGCTCTCAGTACAAGAGAGGGAATACAGGGGTAGGGGGGATAGCTCTCAGTACAAGTGAGGGAATACAGGGGTAGGGGAGATAGCTCTCAGTACAAGTGAGGGAATACAGCATTATGGGAGATAGCTCTTAGTACAAGTGAGGGAATACAGGGGTATGGGAGATAGCTCTCAGTACAAGTGAGGGAATACAGGGGTAGGGGAGATAGCTCTCAGTACAAGTGAGGGAATACAGGGGTAGGGGAAATAGCTCTCAGTACAAGTGAGGGAATACAGGGGTAGGGGAGATAGCTCTCAGTACAAGTGAGGGAATACAGGGGTATGGGAGATAGCTCTCAGTACAAGTGAGGGAATACAGGGGTAGGGGAGATAGCTCTCAGTACAAGTGAGGGAATACAGGGGTAGGGGAAATAGCTCTCAGTACAAGTGAGGGAATACAGGGGTAGGGGAGATAGCTCTCAGTACAAGTGAGGGAATACAGGGGTAGGGGGGATAGCTCTCCGTACAAGTGAGGGAATACAGGGGTAGGGGAGATAGCTCTCAGTACAAGTGAGGGAATACAGGGGTAGGGGAGATAGCTCTCAGTACAAGTGAGGGAATACAGGGGTAGGGGAGATAGCTCTCAGTACAAGTGAGGGAATACAGGGGTAGGGGGGATAGCTCTCAGTACAAGTGAGGGAATACAGGGGTAGGGGGGATAGCTCTCAGTACAAGGGAGGGAATACAGGGGTATGGGGAGATAGCTCTCAGTACAAGTGAGGGAATACAGGGGTAGGGGAGATAGCTCTCAGTACAAGTGAGGGAATACAGGGGTAGGGGGGATAGCTCTCAGTACAAGTGAGGGAATAAGGGGTATGGGGGATAGCTCTCAGTACAAGTGAGGGAATACAGGGGTAGGGGGGATAGCTCTCAGTACAAGTGAGGGAATACAGGGGTAGGGGGGATAGCTCTCAGTACAAGTGAGGGAATACAGGGGTATGGGGATAGCTCTCAGTACAAGTGAGGGAATACAGGGTAGGGGAGATAGCTCTCAGTACAAGTGAGGGAATACAGGGGTAGGGGGATAGCTCTCAGTACAAGTGAGGGAATACAGGGGTAGGGGGGATAGGCTCTCAGTACAAGTGAGGGAATACAGGGGTATGGGGGATAGCTCTCAGTACAAGTGAGGGAATACAGGGGTAGGGGGGATAGCTCTCAGTACAAGTGAGGGAATACAGGGGTAATGGGGGATAGCTCTCAGTACAAGTGAGGGAATACAGGGGGGAAGCCTCATAAAGGGGAAAGGGTAGGGGATAGCTCTCAGTACAAGTGAGGGAATACAGGGGTAGGGGGGATAGCTCTCAGTACAAGTGAGGGAATACAGGGGTAGGGGAGATAGCTCTCAGTACAAGTGAGGGAATACAGGGGTAGGGGAGATAGCTCTCAGTACAAGTGAGGGAATACAGGGGTAGGGGAGATAGCTCTCAGTACAAGTGAGGGAATACAGGGGTAGGGGAGATAGCTCTCAGTACAAGTGAGGGAATACAGGGTTATGGGAGATAGCTCTCAGTACAAGTGAGGGAATACAGGGGTATGGGGGATAGCTCTCAGTACAAGTGAGGGAATACAGGGGTAGGGGAGATAGCTCTCAGTACAAGTGAGGGAATACAGGGGTAGGGGAGATAGCTCTCAGTACAAGTGAGGGAATACAGGGGTAGGGGAGATAGCTCTCAGTACAAGTGAGGGAATACAGGGGTAGGGGGGATAGCTCTCAGTACAAGTGAGGGAATACAGGGGTAGGGGAGATAGCTCTCAGTACAAGTGAGGGAATACAGGGGTAGGGGAGATAGCTCTCAGTACAAGTGAGGGAATACAGGGGTAGGGGAGATAGCTCTCAGTACAAGTGAGGGAATACAGGGGTAGGGGAGATAGCTCTCAGTACAAGTGAGGGAATACAGGGGTAGGGGAGATAGCTCTCAGTACTAGTTGCCCCAGGGACTGGTCCGATTGCCATCTTGGAGTCAGGAAGGAATTTTTTTAGAGAGGCTTCAGATGGGGTTTTTGTCTTCCTCTGGGGCAACTAGCAGTTAGGCAGGTTATATATAGGCATTATGGTTGAACTTGATGGACGTATGTCTTTTTTCAACCCAACTTACAATGTTACTATGTAACCCTGTCTTATAATGAAAATGGCAGAAGAGCATTAAGGGACCTAAAAAGAAAGATATGCAATAAAAAATAGAATAGGAATAAATCTGAAGTTTCAAAGTCATTCTGATTTTGATTCTGGCCCCCAAAAGTCAGGCCGCATCTTGGGGTGCATGATGGGAAGTGGTACAAGAGGATGGCTTATAATTCCAATGGTTTTGCTTCCAAGGGTCAGTGACCCCCAAAGCCAGGCAGCATCTTGGGTTGCATGATGGGAAGTGATACAAGAGAAAGGAAAATAACTCAAAAACACAATACAAAATAGACAATGAAAAACAGTTGAAAAGTTGCTTAGAACGTGTCCTTCTCTAATTCTCCCATGTTCAACTCTGCGCATGCGCTCTGTACACACCCGGAACCACCTAGAGCGCACGGCCTGTTACCATGGCAACGAAAAGAAACTTCACACCGGGTTAACCTTTTCGGTGCCAAAGTGATAGGCAACGTCCTCACTAGTTATTTCGTCGATAATGGGCAGACTGGTAGGACGGAAAACCGCTATAATTCGCTACTTATCACCGCAGCGGTACGAATAAGCACAGTGCCCCCCTCAGCACATCGGTGGTTTAGTGTCAAGAAAAAACAGGGTAATAACGCACATATAGCCGAAACTATAATGTGTACGGGCACTTACCGCCTCTCGGTTCTGGGAAGCAACTCGGAGCGCCTGGTAGGAGAGTTCCATTGCACTGTTAGTCAGGGAACAAGGCATACAGCAAGTGGAACTGCAGCTTGGGCGGGGCGTCCCGGAGAGCGGCAGGCTGGGGCACCAATGGCCTTGCGGATAGGTGTAGCGTTACGCACAGGCCAACCAATAGGAAGTTCTTATTTGTCCCTGTCGGATATTAATTGTTACTCTTGATCCCTCTGAGAAACTGTTATACCCAATGTCCAATGTCTTTGTTCTGACTTGTGTGTCTCTTACTCTGTATTGCACCCATTGCCCCTGTCACTGTATATTACATTATCCCTTTTTGTTACTATATGCTACACCCATTTCTATGTCTACTGTCTACTGTTACTGTAAGTTACACCTATTGCTCCATCTGTTAGGGGTGCTTCTATAAACCTGGCACCCTAGTCCCTGTCTGTCATACACACACCGATAAAATTGTACAAAATTGCTTTTCAGACTGTGTGGGCTCCGAATTATCCCCATAATTTTTGTACCATGGTGATCAGTTGTTTAGTCAAATGGCTGGGTTAGAACATTTCTTCTGGATAAGGATAAAATCTGCACATGTAGGGGGGGTTGAGAGCTTGGCAGCCAGCGTCAGACTGGGCCGCTGGGACACCGGGAAAAAACCCAGTGGGCCCCGGACCTGCTGGAGCCCGGTCTCCCTCCCGCCTCCCCTGACGTGCTGACCATAAGTTTAATTTAGGAGTGCTCAGGGGAGGGGGTCGGACGGGAGAGGGGCCGGCGGGGGGGGGTTGAAAGGCTGTGGCGGGGGCAATTGGGGGGTGCAGGGGGACCCAAGGCAGAAGCCCCGGTGGGCCCTGCACCCGCAGTCCGACCCTGTGTGTATCTGGCAATATACTTGGGGAACCTACATCTCTTCCCTTGTGTCTCCATACGTTCCTGGCCGACTCCTTCGTTCCTCGCAGAGCAATCGTTTGGTTGCGCCCCCACTCCTACTGCTGTTTCCCGCCTTAAACCTTTCTCCCTTGCTGCCCCTCACATTGGGAATGCCCTCCCTGATTTCCTCCGGAGAGAATCCTCCCTCAGTCTTTTTAAAACAAACTAAAAGACTCCCTTTTGGAACACTCGCCCAGCACCTAATCTGGGAACTGGCACTTATACTGTAATGTCACCCACTGTGACCTACAGCACTTATATTTGCCTATTTGTGTCTGTAAGTTACCCTCCCATATAGATTGTAAGCTCTACGGGGCAGGGGCCTCCATCCTCTTGTGTCTTTGACTCTTAACTTATTGCAACTGTATCTTGTATTTATTTGTGCTTATTGTAATACTTTGTATTCATCTATTTTAATACCCCTGTTTATATTAATGTATTCTACTGTACAGCGCTGCATACATAAGAAGCGCTTTATAAATAAAGTTATACATACATACATACATACCTACACTGGGAGTCACTTTGGTACGATTGGTGCTGCCAACTATTTCATGCTCAGAACCTCCTCCCATTTGTTCTTTTTAGGTCATTATCCTACAATTTAAGGCTGAATGTTAGTTTTAGATAGTTGCATTTAAACGCACAATCCATACCATACGTTTGTCAGAAGAAGAAAAATCTGAACGTGTATGGCCAGCTTTACTGTATATGTTACAACCATTGTTTAACCCAGTTGTGTAATTAAATACAGCAGGCCCCACAATCATGTGTAGTATAGTAGTATATAGTAGTATAGTAGTGACCCCGAATCAGCTCAGAGCTTGGCAATAGGGGGCAGGGGTTGCCCTCAAGAGGTACTGTGCTCACCGCGACCCACACTTTCTAGTTATTCTGCTAGTTTAACCCTTTCTAGCTCTTACTGTTGGCAAAATATTCAGTCACTCAGAGCAAGGCAGGCCTAAGATGCCAGAGACAGTCACTATTTAGTGGGCTGGTGGGGGTCTGTTTGGGTCTTGAAAATGTGTACTTGAAATGCCAGGGCCTCTTTTGAACCCCAGCTCCTGCGTCATGCGCGTGACGAGTGCTCCGATCCCCCTATCCCCCCAGCTCCTGGGGAAATCCATGGTAGAGGGTATATGAATTTTTTTTAAATAAAAAGTCCACCCCCCCCCCCCCAGGGTGCCCCATTATAAATACAGCCCTGCATCTGTTCCCATTTTCCAGAGGATGGGCCTTGGTCTCCAGGGAAAACTGTCCCATGAAATGTCCCCTACAAATCCTTCACCTCAACTTCTAAATGTATAGCTTTGAGAAGTGTGGCAGGATTGGATTGTCCGCACTGTCTGCAAAGCATTAAAAGTTGAATATCTCATGCAGACCGTTCAGTCCTGCCACTGTTGTCATCAATATACATAAAGAAGTGCATGATCCAAAATTGCTGCTGTTAAAAAGTGTTTTGATTGCTATATCGGTTCCGGAAATCAATCACCTTCTCCTTTTGCCTGGCACAATTGAAGACTGAGAAGAGTGGCGCAATTGAAGACTGCAGAATGCATGGGGGTCAAAACAGAAGATGAGAGGTCAGGTATGGACTGGGATTTAAAATAGGTCCTGGCATTTTAAGTGCATAGAGGTCCAAACAGCTGCCACCAGCCCATTAAATAGTGACTGGCTATCAGCACCAAATTTCTAAATCTTGCGCCCCTAGGCCATCCACCTTCTGCATCCCTTTAGCCTGCCCCCCACGCAACATGCACGTGCACACATACACATTATGCACTCATTCCAGTCGCCTTCAATGCCTATGCACATGGTTGCTCACTAGTTCCTACAGATACCTGCAGCACCAGTGCTCTGGGTGTATGTAGGGATGAAAAATTACACATGTGGCTGGGCAGCATGCCACTCTGAAAAACATGTCGCCCTAAGCCCAGGCCTTAGTGGCCTTCCCACAAATCTGGCCTGCTGTCTATGGAATTTTACAGCAGCCCCTCTGGCATTTGCCAGTCCGGGCCTGTTAGAAGGGTGCGAGAAAGGCCAAAAAAGTAGAATGGGAGAAAAATGTGCAAAATAAAGCTTTAAAACATATCTGAGGAATTATGGAGTTGGTCTTAAAGGAACAGTAACACCAAAAAATGAAAGTGTATAAAAGTAATTACAATATAATGTACTGTTGCCCTGCATTGCTACAACTGGTGTGTTTGCCTCAGAAAGACTACTATAGTTTATATAAGTAATCTGCTGTGTAGCCATGGGGGCAGCCATTCAAAGGAGAAAAGGCACAGGTTACTTAGCAGATAACAGATAAACCCACATTATATGGGGCTTATCTACTAGTTATCTGCTATGTAACCTGTGCCTTTTCTCCTTTTTTCCAGCTTGAATGGCTGCCCCCATGGCTACACAGCAGCTTATTTATATAGTAGCTTTTGTGTAGCAAAAAACACCAGTTTTTTGCAGAGCAACAGCACATTAAATTACTTTAAAACACTTACATTTTTTGATGTTACTACTGTGGCCATACACGTAGCAATTCCGATCTTTAAAGATCGTTCCCAGAAACAATAGAAATTCTACCTCCACCTGGCAATTCAGCCCTGAATGTAGATTTTGCTTGAACCTGGGCAATCGACCGATATCCGCAGCCTTCTGTGATATCGGCCGCCTCTTCGAGCCGCCATACACGCACCGAATAGCGTATGAAACGAGGTTTCGTATGATAATACTGGTGCGCGTATGGCCAGCTTTAGACCCAGTGGCAGAACTAAGAGTATTTGGGCACCGGTGCAACCCCACCATATCACCAGGGCCTTGGCCCCCATTCCTGCTTTCAGCCTAGTATTACTTTGGGATTTATGGGACGCTGGAATTTCTGGCCACATGGAAGCAGACCTTATCTGGTGGAACCTCACAGTGGAGATGAACCTTCACCCCTTTATTTATGTCACTATTGTGGGGGCGGGGAGGTTTATACAAATTCAGGGGAGGGGGGAGAATAGGATATTTCCATCAGGGGTGGCAACCAAACTATAATCTGTGTGTAGTGACACATATCAGTGTGTGGTGACACATATCAGTGTGTGGTGACACATATTATCTGTGTGGATTTATCAGTCACCTGTTACCTATTCATGCCTGTATCTATCTGACAACTATGTAACAGTCTCTGTATCTATCCCTCTGTGCCTCCATAACCCATTCATGAGCAGCCCCCGCACATGGACGGACCCTCATTCCCGCGCTTCCCCGTTTTCCCTCAGAGATCTCCTGCACACGCTTTGCGCGCCCCCGATGGCTCCTCCCATAAACTGACCATCCCCCCACCTCTCCCGTTCCCTTCCCCCACTCTAGCCCGCTGGCCGCAGGATGGTGCCTGGAGAAGATGGCGGACACCGAGGAGCTGCGGGTGAGGAGAGCAAGGGGGGGGGGGCAGGTGGCTGTCAGTGTGAGAGGAGGCAGAGGGAAGGGGATAAACAGGGACTGTAGCTGGCACAGACTAAATGAGTGCTGCCATTATGCATCATGTGTGTCCCCTCCCTGGGCACTGAGCCTTGGCATGGGCTTGGCACACTGTCTCCCAGCCTCTAGCATATAGACATGCACTGAGGCATGCTGGGTAATAGAGCCAAGAGGAGAGCCAAGGGTGGGAATGGCACAGTTACACTGTGACAGTGAGGCATGCTGGGTAATATAGCCAAGAGGAGAGCCAAGGGTGGGAATGGCGCAGTTACACTATGACAGTGAGGCATGCTGGGTAATATAGCCAAGAGAAAGCCAAGGGTGGGAATGGCACAGTTACACTGTGACAGTGAGGCATGCTGGGTAATATAGCCAAGAGAAAGCCAAGGGTGGGAATGGCACAGTTACACTGTGACAGTGAGGCATGCTGGGTAATATAGCCAAGAGGAGAGCCAAGGGTGGGAATGGCGCAGTTACACTGTGACAGTGAGGCATGCTGGGTAATATAGCCAAGAGGAGAGCCAAGGGTGGGAATGGCGCAGTTACACTGTGACAGTGAGGCATGCTGGGTAATATAGCCAAGAGGAGAGCCAAGGGTGGGAATGGCACAGTTACACTGTGACAGTGAGGCATGCTGGGTAATAGAGCCAAGAGGAGAGCCAAGGGTGGGAATGGCACAGTTACACTGTGACAGTGAGGCATGCTGGGTAATAGAGCCAAGAGGAGAGCCAAGGGTGGGAATGGCACAGTTACACTGTGACAGTGAGGCATGCTGGGTAATATAGCCAAGAGGAGAGCCAAGGGTGGGAATGGCGCAGTTACACTATGACAGTGAGGCATGCTGGGTAATATAGCCAAGAGAAAGCCAAGGGTGGGAATGGCACAGTTACACTGTGACAGTGAGGCATGCTGGGTAATATAGCCAAGAGAAAGCCAAGGGTGGGAATGGCACAGTTACACTGTGACAGTGAGGCATGCTGGGTAATATAGCCAAGAGGAGAGCCAAGGGTGGGAATGGCGCAGTTACACTGTGACAGTGAGGCATGCTGGGTAATATAGCCAAGAGGAGAGCCAAGGGTGGGAATGGCGCAGTTACACTGTGACAGTGAGGCATGCTGGGTAATATAGCCAAGAGGAGAGCCAAGGGTGGGAATGGCACAGTTACACTGTGACAGTGAGGCATGCTGGGTAATATAGCCAAGAGGAGAGCCAAGGGTGGGAATGGCACAGTTACACTGTGACAGTGAGGCATGCTGGGTAATAGAGCCAAGAGGAGAGCCAAGGGTGGGAATGGCACAGTTACACTGTGACAGTGAGGCATGCTGGGTAATATAGCCAAGAGGAGAGCCAAGGGTGGGAATGGCACAGTTACACTGTGACAGTGAGGCATGCTGGGTAATAGAGCCAAGAGGAGAGCCAAGGGTGGGAATGGCACAGTTACACTGTGACAGTGAGGCATGCTGGGTAATATAGCCAAGAGAAAGCCAAGGGTGGGAATGGCACAGTTACACTGTGACAGTGAGGCATGCTGGGTAATATAGCCAAGAGAAAGCCAAGGGTGGGAATGGCACAGTTACACTGTGACAGTGAGGCATGCTGGGTAATATAGCCAAGAGAAAGCCAAGGGTGGGAATGGCGCAGTTACACTGTGACAGTGAGGCATGCTGGGTAATATAGCCAAGAGAAAGCCAAGGGTGGGAATGGCACAGTTACACTGTGACAGTGAGGCATGCTGGGTAATATAGCCAAGAGGAGAGCCAAGGGTGGGAATGGCACAGTTACACTGTGACAGTGAGGCATGCTGGGTAATATAGCCAAGAGAAAGCCAAGGGTGGGAATGGCGCAGTTACACTGTGACAGTGAGGCATGCTGGGTAATATAGCCAAGAGAAAGCCAAGGGTGGGAATGGCACAGTTACACTGTGACAGTGAGGCATGCTGGGTAATATAGCCAAGAGGAGAGCCAAGGGTGGGAATGGCGCAGTTACACTGTGACAGTGAGGCATGCTGGGTAATAGAGCCAAGAGGAGAGCCAAGGGTGGGAATGGCACAGTTACACTGTGACAGTGAGGCATGCTGGGTAATATAGCCAAGAGGAGAGCCAAGGGTGGGAATGGCACAGTTACACTGTGACAGTGAGGCATGCTGGGTAATAGAGCCAAGAGGAGAGCCAAGGGTGGGAATGGCACAGTTACACTGTGACAGTGAGGCATGCTGGGTAATATAGCCAAGAGGAGAGCCAAGGGTGGGAATGGCACAGTTACACTGTGACAGTGAGGCATGCTGGGTAATAGAGCCAAGAGGAGAGCCAAGGGTGGGAATGGCACAGTTACACTGTGACAGTGAGGCATGCTGGGTAATATAGCCAAGAGAAAGCCAAGGGTGGGAATGGCACAGTTACACTGTGACAGTGAGGCATGCTGGGTAATATAGCCAAGAGGAGAGCCAAGGGTGGGAATGGCACAGTTACACTGTGACAGTGAGGCATGCTGGGTAATATAGCCAAGAGGAGAGCCAAGGGTGGGAATGGCGCAGTTACACTATGACAGTGAGGCATGCTGGGTAATATAGCCAAGAGGAGAGCCAAGGGTGGGAATGGCACAGTTACACTGTGACAGTGAGGCATGCTGGGTAATATAGCTATGAGGAGAGCCAAGGGTGGGAATGGCACAGTTACACTGTGACAGTGAGGCATGCTGGGTAATAGAGCCAAGAGGAGAGCCAAGGGTGGGAATGGCACAGTTACACTGTGACAGTGAGGCATGCTGGGTAATAGAGCCAAGAGGAGAGCCAAGGGTGGGAATGGCACAGTTACACTGTGACAGTGAGGCATGCTGGGCAATATAGCCAAGAGGAGAGCCAAGGGTGGGAATGGCACAGTTACACTGTGACAGTGAGGCATGCTGGGTAATAGAGCCAAGAGGAGAGCCAAGGGTGGGAATGGCACAGTTACACTGTGACAGTGAGGCATGCTGGGTAATATAGCCAAGAGGAGAGCCTAGGGTGGGAATGGCACAGTTACACTGTGACAGTGAGGCATGCTGGGTAATATAGCCAAGAGGAGAGCCAAGGGTGGGAATGGCGCAGTTACACTGTGACAGTGAGGCATGCTGGGTAATATAGCCAAGAGAAAGCCAAGGATGGGAATGGCACAGTTACACTGTGACAGTGAGGCATGCTGGGTAATATAGCCAAGAGAAAGCCAAGGGTGGGAATGGCACAGTTACACTATGACAGTGAGGCATGCTGGGTAATAGAGCCAAGAGAAAGCCAAGGGTGGGAATGGCACAGTTACACTATGACAGTGAGGCATGCTGGGTAATAGAGCCAAGAGAAAGCCAAGGATGGGAATGGCACAGTTACACTATGACAGTGAGGCATGCTGGGTAATATAGCCAAGAGAAAGCCAAGGATGGGAATGGCACAGTTACACTATGACAGTGAGGCATGCTGGGTAATATAGCCAAGAGAAAGCCAAGGGTGGGAATGGCACAGTTACACTATGACAGTGAGGCATGCTGGGTAATATAGCCAAGAGAAAGCCAAGGATGGGAATGGCACAATATGACAGTGTTACCAGCACATTGGTGCCCTCCTGCAGGAAATGAGGGACTATAGCTTTAAGCATTTGGATGTGATTGTGTTTCCTGTTAGTGGTTTGGGGACAGTAGGGCACAGGGGTGTGGTACAAAGTTGGTGATTTGCAGACTCCTGGTACCGACAGGAAGTTGATATATTTATCATTTCGTTCTGGAAGTTTCCATAAAGGGGAAGTATTTACCCGGAGACAATAAATGCAGGGCTGCACCTGTTCAGCTCCCACCTGTGGGCTAGAATGATGGACCAATAGCAACGCCTTACAAGGATGACGTTTGTTTTGTAGGCAGCGTTGCACTCCTGGCAAGTTGGTTCTGTCCCCGCCCACTAGAAATTTGGCTACACGCCGGCACATTGAGCCAAAGAGCAGTTCCACTAGCAGGTTGCCAGTAAGTCTCCAGTTGGCACTAGGGTGCCACCTCCCTCCTTTAATACCGGCCACATATTGAACCCATGGCTAGTTAGCAGTTAATTTAGATGCAATCTCCATGGCTGTACAGGCATCTAAATTACTTGCTAAATAACCATGCAGAATGTGGATTCAATATGTGCCTGGTATTAAAGGGGTGAGGTCAGGGTTGGACTGGGCCGCCGGGACATGGGGAAAAAACCCGGTGGGCCCCTGCGACCCAGACCCGACCCATGATGTGTTAAACTTACGCGCGCTCAGGGGAGGACGTCGGGGGAGGGGGTGTGGGGGACGCGCCCGGCGGGGGCACCTGGGGCGGAAGCCTAGGTGGGCCCTGCACCCCCTAGTCCAACCCTGAGTGAGGTGGCAACCTTAGCTAGGGCAATTACATGTACACATTTGCTGACCCTGTTCTTGCTCCCCACCAATTGGAAGTTTTCACTCCTGCCATCGCCAGCTTCCCAAACCTACCCCCGTGGGGGTAGCCAGCTTCCCCTCTCGCCCCCCCCCCCCCCCCCCCAGTATTGCTAGCTGCTATTATGTATAGTGTTTATGCTGTCATTAAAGGTCACCACTGGGGCCTGTTTGTTATTAGACACACCTCTAGGTCATGTGCTCCCTAATATTATTAGGTATAGGTCACCTTTAGAGTAACTTTTAGTATTTAGTTTTTAGTTATAGAATGGTTGGTCCTTAGCAACGGTTTAATTGGTCTTCATTTATCTTCAGCTTTCAAATGGGGGTCACTGACCCCGGCACTGACTCTGACCCGAGCAAAACCTCTGCTCTGTGAGGCTACAATCGTATTGTTTATGTTCCTTTGTATTCCTTATCTTTCTTTTCAGGCTTTTCCTATTCATATTCCAGTCTCTCTTTCATACCGCTGCATGGTTGGTAGGATAGTTTGGACCCTAGCAACCAGATAGTTGCTGATATTCTAAACTGGAGAGCTGATCAAAAACCACAAATAATTAAAAAAAATGAAGGGCAATTGCAGATTGTCTCGAAATAGTACTCTACTCTACAGGGGTACTCTACTCTATATCAGGGGTCTCCAAACTTTTTTTACCTGTGAGTCACAACTTGGGGAGCAACACAAGCATGAAAAATGACCTTGGGTGCCAAATAAGGGCTGACTGGTTATTTGGTAGCCCCTGTGTGGACCAATTAGGCTCGAAACGTTGCTGCTGCCCGTATTGTGACAATATTCAGCTTTCAAAAGGGGGTCACTGACCCCGAAGCCAAAAATCTATTGCTCTTTGAGGCTACAATTTTATTGTTATTACTTTTTTTACTACTTATCTTTCTGTTCAGGCCCTCTCTTATTCCAGTTTCTCATTTACACTGCTGCCTGGTTGCTAGGGTAATTTGGACCCTAGCAACCACATAGCTGCTAAAATTCCATACTGAAGAGTTGATGAACAAAAAGCGAAATAATTGAAAAACCACACATAATTAAAAAAACAAAGGTGCTCTCAATAGCATACTAAAAGTTAATTTAAAGTTGAACAACTCCTTTTATTTTTCCCAGGCAAGCCATGTTGTTTATTCCAGTTAATGAGAAGCATATACTACTTAGGATTCGGTTGGGCCTGGACCGTGGATTTGGCCGAATCCGAACCCTGACGAAAAAGGCCGAATACCGAACCAAATCCTGGATTCGGTGCATCCCTAATCTGTATAAAGATTTCAAGTTGTTGTTGACATGATTATCATGTGGGCCATTGACGTCAGAGGATCCAAGATGGCAGCTATAAGTTGCTGTTAAGGAATACTTTTACTGCAAAACAAACCTAGCGTTTAGCAAGGGAGCACTAATATTGGACAAGGTGAGGGTTTTTGGATAGGGAGGCGCTCTTTTACTGTTCCTATCCAACTGACCAATTGAACTGAGCAGAGAAGCACCAGTAGATTCCTCCTGTATCATTAACTTAAGCTTTTGCCATTCTGTCTAGCTGTCTGGCTGAACAAAGCAGCAAGACGCGCTCCTGAATAAATGTATTAGTAGGCAGTTTAAAACTGCTAATGTCATTAAAACTTAAAAGAAAAACAAAAAAAGAACTTTTGTCTTTTTGCATTTCAGAATATGGTGTCAAGCTTTCGGGTCTCAGAGCTTCAAGTGCTTTTGGGCTTCGCCGGGCGAAACAAAAGCGGGCGCAAGCACGACCTTCTTATGCGGGCCCTCCATTTATTAAAGAATGGCTGCAGCCCTGCTGTCCAAATTAAAATCAAGGAACTCTACCGACGACGCTTTCCGAGGACCCTCGACGGAGTGACGGGATTAGCGCCCATCAGGTCCAATGTTTTCAATCTGGACAGCAGTGCCCCGGTGGATCCGGACTTGGCAGTTAGTGGGATGCACTCCCTGCCTTCCACCTCCGTTTCACCTTGTTCCCCCGCATCCCCTCTGGGGTCTGTACTGCTGCAGGACACCAAAGCTCCATTTGAGATTCAGCAGCTGTCCCCCTCGATTCCTCCTGTGCACCCAGATGTCCACCTTAAGAGTCTTCCGTTCTACGATGTGCTCGATGTTCTGATTAAACCCACAAGCTTAGGTAAGATCCGAAGTGTATAAGCTTTGTGCAGTGATTAATGGATTTGTTCCCCTCTCAGGAGGGGTGACCAGCAGTGTTCTAAAAATATTCACCTGTAATTGCTAACATGCCAACGTAAGTACCCACTGCCAGTCACTATCTGTTCTAGTACAAGTGTGCTGCTCTACCCCGGCAGTTCTATCTATTGTGTGACAGATAAAGCCCTTGCGTTATTGTCTTTCCAGGGTACTTTCTATGGGAGCACTATGCTGCCAAGTTGACCCAGTCTCCCAGGGAATTTTTTTGCAATGTAATAGGCTGGTACAAAGAATCCCAAGGTAAAACTGAATCAATTTTATTTATCGGGAGGGTGCTTCCTAATTAATATGACTTTCCTTGTCCTAAAGGGGTAGTTAGACTTTCTCCATTGTCAGCTTGGGGGACATGGGGAACGAGGAATAGCATGGTGTAGCTTGTACCACTAGGAGGCAGGACACAACAATAAAACAAGAACTAGCTCCTGCTCCTCTATACCCCCCCCCCCCCCCAGCAAGCCCAGTTTGTTTTTTTGTTGTCTACTGGATTTTATTATTTTCTCTTTATACAGTCAGTTTATTCTGACACCAGGAGATGCAAAAGACTCCTACACAGAGTAGGGTGTCAACCTCAGGCATCTCCCATCATGGGATTGTCTCAGGTTTCTTCTGCTGAGTTTTATCCTTCACTTCTGGGGGGGGGTTGTTAGTGACCCCTATAAACACTACAGTGGCTACAGCACACTTAACTCCTATTGGCTGTGTCTCCTGTCAATCTGACACTGCTTCCTGTGTCTGTGACAGACTGCTGCAGATATATGTTAGATTAGTGATATGCTCGGTCTGTGTGCCTATGCCATTGCTAGGGAGAAATTAACCAATGACCTGTCAATTTATGCAACTGGTTAGAGCGCACAAGCAACCAATAAATTGGTCCAATAGGAAACAAGTAAGGGCAAAGCCTGGCAGTGATAATGGAACTGAAACTGGAACTGGAAGTTCTCAGTGTGTCAGGTTAAAAAGAGGCCACTCCCATCCCTTAAAAAACAGATCAGAGAGACAGAAGGACTGATTTAACAGGAATAAAAAGTAGCTTTTACAGTGGCTTTTACTTTTTTATGAAAAATAGATTTTCTAACACGCTGAGAGCATTGTTGGTGGTTTAAAATGAATTGGACATTGAAGGTGAACAACCCCTTTAAACTTTCCCCTATTGGAATTATTTTGCTCTTAAACCTCATACTGCCACCATTCAAGGTGAATAGTGGCAGTATGAGGTGGCAGGGGAATGCTTGGTTCCCCATAGGGAAATCCCACCACCCTCTGTCCCATTTTAGCCTATCACTGAATGGGCATCCCAGCTGGCCATGGGGATACCAAAATTTGCTTACTCACTAGCTTTTGACCTTGCTCAACAATCCAAAAGCCAAACGCAGAGCTACTTCCCTTTCCAAGGATAAAAACAAAGGACATTCCAGAAATCCTTCTCCCCTAGGAATCTAGCCTCTCACAGTTCAGATCATTGGATGATCATATTCTCATAGTGTCTGTTCTGGAAACACTTCAGAGGTCCCTTCGGGCTCTTCCAAGACTCCAAGGCTCTTCACAACAAGTCCTCACCTTTGTTCCCTTTTCACGCCCAGCTTGACCAGATTAATCAACAGGAATGGGACAAACAAGACGTTTTGAAGATAGTCACAGCTTCTTAAGATTGTATTCATTCTCACCAGAACTCACCGAGAAATGGTCTTCACCATCTTCAGTGGGTGCTGCTGTATTTCTGCTTTCTAAGAACACCAGATGCCTTATCCTTCAATGACTCTATGCACAAGATGCTGGAAGGCTTACTGCGTTTCTTGTTCATGGCCTCAGGCATTTCTCTTTGCCCTGTTGTGGCTACAGCCTGGGTTAGCAGGCAACACATTAGGCACATTGTTGCGAGTGATAGTAGTAGTCCTGTGGCCAGACACTTTACACATTGTTGCGGATCTGATGTATCGCTTTTACAGATTCAAGTAATTGATAGGATTTTTCCAGATGAAAGACGTACAGACATGTATGAGAGGCTTCTGCGTTCTGAGGTCAAATGGATATTTATTCTCGATACACAGCATCCCAGTGGCCTCAATTCCATTTTTCTAGCCTCATGAATACTATCTGTTCTGTATTCTCTCATTTTAAGTGGATTACTAATTTATTATCAATCACTATTTATTACAAATTATTATCTTTTTATTTATTATGGCTCAATATGTATCATATGAAAAATGTGTGAAAGTGATCGTTATATGAAGTCTTGCTGATTGTACATATTATGTTGTTGAAGGTCTTTTTCCATCATTGTTCCAATCATGAGGGTGGGTGCGTGTCTGTTTTACTTTGTATGTCAATCAATGTGAAACACTATTTAAACCTTCCTATCATTATGTGTTTATGCCTATGATTAAGTGCGCACGTGCACGAAACGCGTTAGACGCTTTGTTTTTAAATGGACTAATAAAGACCTGCTTTTAGTGAGACTTCTCTGTCCGGAGCGCTTGGTGAAATTATTGTGAGCTAAATGTGAATATAAGGACAGATCTTTTGCCCACTCTTGGACTTCAAAGAACTCAAATAATTCATCTGACCACGGAGGTTTCACTCGACATAAAGTGTCATACCTTCATGTTCTTATTTTTCCTCCCCATCAGAGGTACTTGCGTTTTGCCTTCCAAAACCACCACTACCAGTTTATAGCCCTTTCGTTTGTGACCTCAGCTCCTCATGTGTTTACCAAGACTATGGCAGTGGCCACAGTGGTGATGCAGAGCACGGGGATATCCATAACCCCTCATTTGGACAACTTACAAATCAAGTCACCTTGCCTCTCAGAGACCCAGCATTCACTCCTCTCTACCATGAACACACTGCAGGAACTTGGTTGGTGCTTCAATACTTGACAAATTCTCCTTGATTCCCACTCAGTCCTTAATGTTCCTAGGGATGCAGTTTAATACACGGGCCAAGAGGTTATCCGTACCACAAGAAAGATTCTCCACCACCTGTCACTGGTAAAGACCAGCCTGACGAAATCAGCACACTCAGCCAGGTTCTGCATGAAAGTCCTAGGGAACTTCAAAGGAACATTCTCTTGGCCTGGACAGGCCCTATCCCAGGAAATTTGACTGTCCCGTTAACAGGAGCATCTCTCTCCTGGTGGCTCCAAACCAATCACCTCTCCACAGGCCGACCCTTCGGGGACCCCCTGTGGTGACTTCTGACAGTGGATGCTAGCCTTTTTGGTTGTGGAGTGGTCCTGGAGGGCCATTCAGCACAAGGCCAGTGGACAGATGCTTTCACAGCCTTCTGGAACTTTCTCCTTGCCTATGCCTTCTCTCCACTTCATCTCCTTACCAGGACAGTCAAGAAGTTCTGACGGGAACTGGCCAATCTCATTCTCATAGCCTCTTAGCACCTGGTTCTTGGATCTTCTAAACCAATCCTTGGCCTCTTCCTCTCCTACCAGATCTTCTCTCCCAAGGTCCGATAAAGCACCCCAATCCAGCCAGCCTCAGTTTAATGGCGTGGCTCTTGAAACCAGGATCCTAAGGCCACAAGGGGTTCTCTGATGCTGCACCTTTCAAACACAAAACTTCGGTTTCACTTCAGTGGCTCGCTTGGAAGATCTTCTTCCTGGCAGTATTACCAAAACCATGTCAGCATTCAACCGACATGGTTCTGGTAATTCTTGATAGTCTTATATATCTGTTGTATTAAAGTTGAAGTATGTTGTTTTACACTCTTGTTTGTTTTTTTTTTTTTAAGAGCCTAGAATTTTAATGAAATAGTTCGTTTCTATGGATGCACTGAATCCCATAATTGGTTCAGTATTTAAGCAAATTCAGTTTCAGGGATTTGGCTGCATACCGAAATCAAGGGTTTCTAACCCTGATTTTTCACAGTCCCATGAATTTCAGTGCATTTACCATGTGCCATGGCCAGGGCCACCATCAGTGGGGTACAGGGACACTCTAATCAGGGGCACCAAGAGAGGAAGGTGGAAAATCGTGATTTGCAAAGGGGGGCAGGGCTTGCAAGGAGAGGGTGGCGTTAATGGGTGGGGGGGTTATCATAATGGGGTGGATGAGGAGCATTACCATGTATGCATGGGCATTTCTTTTCCACTGGGGCCCTGTTCTACTTGTTGGCACGGCTCACAACCCAGCGGACCAGGTGACTGGTGAGCTAATAATTGATTACCCATGGAAGGAAGGGTCCTGCTTACTTGTATTGGATTAGGGAACCCACAGTTACTGATGGCTACAGATAAAATTTGTCCCTAGTAGAATTCCATCAGGAAGGCTAAGGAGAAGAATGGTAGGGACTGAGTTAAAATAGGCATTTATTGAGAGTTAGTGTGGATCTAGCAGTCTAATTTTTCTAAAGTTTTGAGCTCCAGAGCCACAAACACAAGCGCCTAAAATATGTTATTGCCTATGCCTCGTAGACAGACTGCAGTTATTTTCTTTTAGCGAGATGTTTTCCTTTTTTTTTTTAAAGGATATTTTAGAAAACATTTGTATTTAGCATTTTGCAATATGTTCGTGCTCACAATTGCTCTTGACTGATTCTCTTCAGTGCAGAACACTCTTCAAAGATTTCAAGAGAAATTTTTCATCTTCGCATTGACCCCTCAACAGGTGCGAGAAGTTGTCATCTCCAGGTAAGTTATTGCCATGCTGCTTATTGGAATCTATTGGGGTCTGTCACTCCTCTCCCCCCACATTGTCTGTCGCTACCAGCTCATCATTATCCTTTATTAAAGGAGAAGGAAAGGCTAATAAAAAGTTAATCTCAAGCTGCAGGCATACCTTCAGTTGTCTCAGTAGTGTCCTTAAGTCTCCCCATATTTCTCCCGTTCAGAGCCAAACAGGAAGAAAAACGCTGAACTGTATAAAGAAAGTTCCCATAATGCCGCACTCCTGCACCGAGACCAAGTGAACATGCTCAGTTAGTAAGACTATGTGGAAGCTTCCTGCTGATTTGCTCAGATCCACATTTCTAAGGGGGGAGTGAGTTCTTAGCATTCTTGAGGGATGGGGGAGCAGGAGAGGAGAGAAAGCAGAGAGCTGCGTGTCTGTGACACATGAATTACAGACACAACAAATCTTTTGACAGAGAAGTCAGTGCAGCGTTTCTGTGAGTGCTTATGGCTGTATTTACACAGACCTTTCTGATAAAGCTTACTGAGTTTTTACCTTTCTTTCTCCTTTAAAGGTGGCCATACACAATAAGATCCATTTGTTTGGCGAGGTCGCCATGCGAGCGGATCTTCTCACGATATCCCCACCTACAGGTGGCCAATATCGGGCTAATTCAGGGCCAAACCATCGGATTAGAACGGTGGGTGTAGGGCCGTCGGTTCAGGGATTGCATCAACAAGCTGATGTGGTCCCCGATCCGACAGAAAAATCAAACCTGCCCAATCCAGATCTGGCTGATTTCAGGCCAGATTTTGGTCGGGTAGGCCCGTTGTTCATGCCCAAACACGGGCAGATAAGCTGCTGAATCAGTCTAAAGGACCAATATTGGCAGTTGGATTCGGCCCATGTATGTATGGCCACCTTTAGATAGCAATATTTTAGAAAGATTTCCATTTATTTCATATTTGTCATTACCCTATTTCTCTCAAGACCCTGTTTGTTTCTTCCAATAGAGATTACATGCCAGGTGGCAGAAGAGATTACTCAGTCCAGGTCCAGCTAAGGTAATGTTCACGCCGCTATACCACATTTGCCTTATTAGAGTCATCTGCAGTTCTTTATGCCCGCCTACAGAGCCATTTGTTTCTATTTTAAATAGGTTATGTTTAGCAGAGACTAGCTGTCCTCAAGAGGATAACTATCCGAGCAGCCTGTGCATTAAAGTTAATGGGAAGCTGTTTCCTTTGCCGGTGAGTTAATAGACTGAACCGCAAGTACAACTGTTTTTTCCCTGTAGGCTTTATATATACCGATACAAAATTAAGGAACCTAAGAATAATAAAAGTAAGGTGCTAATTGTAGTATTCACAAACCAGTGTGTGTGTGTAAATGCCCATCTAGAATATATAATAAATACATATAAATATATATATATAAATATTTATATATATGATGTGTATAGTAGGGAGTGAAAGTTTTTGGGCTTCTGGTGCTCTGGACACATGGACGTCATGTACAATGCCAAGATGCAGCAGATATGAAGGCTAATTTCACCTTAAAGGAAAACTATACCCCAAACAATGTAGGCCTCTCTAAAAATATATTGCATAAACAGCTCATATGTAAAACCCTGCTTCATCTAAATAAACCATTTTAATAAAAATATACTTTTTTAGTAGTATGTGCCATTGGGTAATCCTAAATTGAAAACTGCCATTTTAAGTACTAAGGGCCGCCCCCTGGGATCATAGGAGTCACAGTGCACACAAACAAGCCAAGGCACACATACATGCTAGGCCCAATCAGCCAATGAATGGGCAGAGTTCTGCCTTTTGCTCCCACACTACTTCCTGTTACAGTTAGAGCTGCATCACTTCCTGTCAGCTGATCTCTGAGGGAGCACACAGCCCATCACTAAATGGCAGCTCAAGGGAAAGGATGAAAAAGGGCAATAGTTACTGATATATATTCCTATTTGGTCACGTAACATAATATAAACTATCTGTTGGTTAAGTATTCATTCTGGGTATAGTTTTCCTTAAACCCAAGAAATTGATGGAGTGGTTTGTGGAACAAAAACCCCAGGAAGTGGGGATAGGTTCTATATGCGCCCCATCATGAAGCTGCCCATTTAATTTGTATAGGATCTCAGTTAGGAATGGGTGAAGACTTCAGTTTGTCCAGGCTTTAGGAAGAGATTTGAATTGTCTGTGATACGTGATGGGGCAAGCTGCAAGAAATGGCTACAAACTCGTTTTTGAGCTGAAAAGCATCAGCACTCAGAACTGCCGTGTATATTCCATTGCAATGAACAGTAAGTTTTTAACTATTTTTTCAATTCCTATTTTCCAGGGATGTGCTGTGCCACCGAAAAATGGCGTTGAGCAGAAACGACCCGGTCGCCCCCTCAACATTACCTCACTAGTTCGGCTGTCATCTGCTGTTCCAAACCAGGTTTCCATTTCGTGGGCTTCTGAAATCGGGAAGGTGGGTGAGTTCTTAGCACCGCCTCTACCCGATTTTGTTGTGAAATAATAACACTAGCTGCTGGTAGCTATCCTCCATTCCAGCTGTAGAAGCTGTACAGGCAGGGGCTTATTCTGCCTGGAGAATTTCTTTATTGTGATTATTATGTACTGTATGTAACATTACAGAAGTTGCAATATTGTAAAGGAGATCAGTGTTAAATATCCTAAAATATACACTTCTAAAAGCTGAAGCACAGAAATGAAAGAACGTGCAATTTAATGTTCTACTTCTTTAAAAGACATGCCACTCCTGTTAGGGTCTTCCCAAAGGCAGGGGCTTAACTGTGGGAGATAGCTCTCAGTACAAGTTGATCCAGGGACTGGTCCGATTGCCATCTTGGAGTCAGGAAGGAATTTTTTCCCTCTGAGGCAAATTAGAGAGGCTTCAGATGGGGTTTTTTGCCTTCCTCTGGATCAACTAGAAGTTAGGCAGGTTATATATAGGCATTATGGATGTCTTTTTTCAACCCAACTTACTATGTTACTCTGTGGAGGAAGCAGATCCTGAGTCTTCTGTGGGGCCCACTGGACTAATACGCAATTCAGTCCCAGTGGGCAATTTACTCCATTGCCTAAAGGCACAGCTGCCCTTTATCCACACTAACTTCAGCCTATCACTTTGCGGCTAAACTAAAATTTTAAGATCCCAGCAGCAGTAGCATTATCATTGAAATGATTTGAAGGGTTGTAGCTAGTAAGCCATGGCACGGAGAACACTGGGGTTGATTTTGGGCTAAATCAGTGTCTGTAATTAAAGAGAACATATACAACCCTTTTGGCTCATTCACTTGGGTTTTTATAAAAAAGATGAATAACAAGTGTCTGACCTGGAATAAATTCAAATGTTTGTTTTTTCCTACACAAACAATACTTGATTAGACAGATTGAAAGTGAACCATGTTAAGGTGGCCATATACAGGCCAATAAAAACTGCTGACAGACCGGTCCTCGTTACGATTGCCTGCTTGCACTGCATTTTGATGCTTCAGAGGATTGGATCAGCCTATATTGCCTGCCTCAAGGTGGGCATATCAGTCAATAAAATTGCCAAATATGTATGGCCAGCTGTAGTCTATCTCTTGAATTTTTTAAATTTCATACACTATCATACAAGTTGCCACATTTGAAATATGCTGTACAGGACAAACTGCTTTTGTAAGCCACGGTAATCAGATTTAAAAAAAAAAAAATAAGGTGGCGACTAATTGTCCCGTCTGTCTTCGCACTTACATAGTAATGCAACCCCACCCTTGCCTTGTTCCATTGTGCAGTAACGGATTCAGCCATTTGCTTTTCATAGTGGGTGGTGCACAGATTCTCTGCAAAGCAGAGGCATTTCAAGTCACAGAGTCCCAGAACCCATCACTATATAATAGAACATAATACAAATGGGGTTGCTTAGGCAGGGGTCCCCAACCTTATTTACCAATGAGCCACATTCATTTGTAAATAGAGTTGGGAAGCAACCTAGCCCCTATGTGTACTGACAGCCTACAAACTTGCTTCCAAGCCAGGAGTTCAAAAATAAGCACCTACTTTGAGGCCACATTCAAGGTTGACATGTTGCTCCTGGCCCACTAGTTAGGGTTCACTGGAGATGTTGGGAAGTTACTTGTATGAGTCATGGTCTTCTTTGAATCTGTGGAATCAGGTAGGTATGTATAGAAAATGTGCATTTATATTTATTGTTGGAAGTTCACATAGTGTTTATGCAGCTTTTCTACAACCGAATAAGTTCATGTCAAAAAGCAGGGTACACTTTCCCTTTTAGCAAAGGTTCCCATTCTTATGGCAAATGTAAATTTTCATTTAGAAATGATTATTTTAGATCAGGGAAATGTAATGATGCTGCTGCTAGGGGCTCCCCCTTATTAACATTGCTGGGAATCGGTGTAGTTGCCATGGCCATAGACAGGCGGGGGAGCCTGTAGCAGCAGTGCCGATTAACAAAGCTGCACATTGTCTTTCTCAGGTTTAGGTTAGACCGTCTTCTATTCTGTACATAACATTTCATTCTTTGCCTCGTAGAATTACTCCATGTCTGTCTACCTTGTGCGCCAGTTGACATCGGCGGTGCTGCTCCAGAAGCTGAAAATGAAAGGAATTAGGAATCCAGACCATTCCAGGGCACTCAGTAAGTACAGCACTGAATTTAGGAATATTAATTAAAAAAAAAAAAAACACCATATACAGTTAAAGGTATCATTATTAAGCAATATTGGAATTATTTTTAATTTATCTAGTAACCATTACAGAAACAAAGTGTTAACAGTTAGGCCCTTACCTTCATATATACACAGAATCAAATACTTGGAAATACTTAGACCATATGGCAAATTAAGGACTTTGCTACTTTCCTATTGGCCAATGACACTGAATGACAATAAAGTCCTGGAGGAGCCCAACTGTAGCAGTCATTAAAGGAACAGTAAACACAAAAAATTACTTATCTTTTGAAACTAATAAGGATATAATCAGGCCCGGATTTGTGGCGAGGCCACAAAGGCCCGGGCCTAGGGCGGCATATACATAGGGGCGGCATGCCGCCCCGCCGCACGCAAATTTTAAACTTTTGCTCCCATACGGAGCAATGGGGACCTCTTCCCACTGCTCCGTATGGGAGTTTTAACTTTGGCGCATGCGCGTTAGCGCGGCGGCAGGGGAGGAGGAGGTGGTTTGCGCATGCGCGCTCACACGGCGGGTGGGGGCGGTAGGGGGCGGCCTCGGGGCGCGTCATTTAGAAATCCGGCGCTGGATATAATGTACTGTTGCCCGGCACTGGTAAAAGTTGTATTTTTTTCAAGCTGGATTAATTTCCAAACCTGCCCTGTCCGATTTCAGGCCACATGTTGGTCGGGCCCATACATGGGCCGATAAGCTGCCGAAACTGTCTAAGGGGCCGATATCGGCAGCTAGAATCTGCCGTGTGTTGCCACCTTTACTGTTCCTTTAATCAAATAAATTGCATTTAAAAGTTTGAAATCGACTGCTTAGGGTCTGACAAATGTATTGGCAGTTTGGTTGAATACTACCAAATTGCCCCATATGTCCAGATTATTAAAAATTTGCTAAGAGTAGGACATTGTATAACATCCTAAAAGGTAACTTAAAGATGAACTGCCCCTTGACATTAGTTTGGTTATATTTACTTAACAGTTAAAGAGAAACTCACTGCAGATCCAGACAGTGAAATTGCTACCACCAGCCTGCGGGTGTCGCTGATGTGCCCTGTAAGTACAACGCCTTCATGAGTCCCTTTATTTCTCTATCGGCCAACTGCACAAAAGCTGAAGTTCCGGATCATACTGTTTCCCCAGCAGAACTCTAGTGGTACAGCTCTTTAGCCATAATGCTTTCTGTAAATATTGTACCCTTCAGCTTGGGAAAATGAGGCTGACCATTCCCTGCCGAGCTGTGACCTGCTCTCACTTGCAATGCTTCGACGCTGCTCTGTATCTGCAAATGAACGAGAAGAAGCCGACATGGATTTGTCCCGTGTGTGACAAAAAGGCCAGCTATGAAAGCCTTATTATAGATGGGTAAGTGTGATATTCGCTGCCAGGTTGTCCTTTTTTCAAAGTGCAGGGATTTCCAACCTTTTTTACCCATGACCCACACACAAAAAGTGTTGGTGAGCCACACCAGCATAAAAAAAGTTCTTTGGGGATGTCAGATAAGGGCTGTGATTGGTTGTTTGGTAGCCCCGTGTGTACTGCTGGCCTGCAGGAGGTTCTGCTTGGAGTAAAACTGTGTCTCTGTGCTTCTAAAACCTGTCTCCAATGGTAAATGAAATAGAAAATTAGGGGGTGGTGAGCAACATGTTGCCCCTGAGCCACTGCTATAAGGTATTTAACGGAATGTTGTCATGGGAAAATATGTTTTTTTTCTCAAAACACATCAGTTAATAGAGCTTCTCCAGCAGAATCCTGCATTGAAATCCATTTTTCAAAAGAGGAAACAGATTTATTTATTTTTGATTTTGAAATTTCATATGAGGCTAGCCATATTCTTTATTTCCCAGGGTGCCACAGCCATGTGACCTGTGCTCTGATAAACTTCACTCACACTTTACTGCTGCGCTGCAAGTTGGAATGATATTCACCTCCCCTTCCAGCAGCCGATCAGCAGAACAATGGGAAGGGAGCAAGATAGCAGCTCCCAGTAGGTATCAGAATAGCACTCAATAGTAAGAAATCCAAGTCTGGCTTGGGACTCCTCCAGTTACATGGGAGTAGGAGAAACAATAGGTTAGCTGAAAGCAGTTCTAATGTGTAGCGCTGGCTCCTTCTGAAAGCTCAACCTTTACAATAATAAAGATTGTGTTGAAATACAAAAAAAAGTATACAATAAAAATCATGAGAGTATCCCTATTTCGAATATCAACAGAAGTGATGCCATTATTCATTAACTGGCGAGGGACAATACGCACCACTGTCTAACTTAAGCCAAATAAATAGGGCTTGTATTGACAATAAGTTATGCCTAGTGATGAGCGAAATTTTTCACCAGGTTTCATCACAAAAAAAAAAAGCCCATTGATTTCAAAGCATTTCGTGAATTTCTTCAGAAAAGCGAAATGGGGCAGATTCGCTTATCACTATTGACCTGTCATTCTGTTTAAACAGCCAGCAAGTATATGCGGCTGCATAACCTACAATCCACACACTTCTGCAGTGTTGGTGCAAATCCCCCTAGATGGTATGTATAAGTCTTACACTGCCACACACACACTATACAACAGGCAGGAAGGTAGCTAACCCCCACGCTGGACAAAATGAAATGGCCGTCCAAGGCAAACACCCTCAAGTGTGACCAGGGGATGACATCACACTGTGCCATTGAATAATAATAACCCCCATGTCTGTCAGGTCCAGTTCTCTGCTTTGTGAGTGTTGTGGAAAGAGAATACACCTGAATGGATTCCTGTTGATAGGCTTCTTCCCCCGAGCCCTCAATCCCTCACTGAGCTGTCTTATGTTTTTATAGGCTCTTTATGGAGATCCTTAACCAGTGCTCAGATGTGGATGAGATCAAGTTCCAACAGGACGGCTCTTGGTGTCCCATGAGGCCCAAGAAGGAGCCAATGACCTCTCCAAGCACACAATATCCCCACATTGAAGGTATGGTGCACTGTGATCCATGGGTATTCCTTCCGTTAGAACTACCAGCAATGAACCCCCTCATGAAACAACATTCCGTGAAGACTCTGTGGTCTTAAAGGAGAAGGAAAGTCATTTTGGCATTTTAATGGCAGTAGATTCGCCACATTAGTGCAAGCTAGAACGCTATATTTATTCTGCAGAAAGCTTTACCATATCTGAGTAACAGCCCTAGAAGTTTAAGATAGCAGCTGCCATTTTAGCTTGGTCTTAGTAGCTTCCATGCTGCAGCTCTAGCTGCTGGTAGCTCAGATTACACAGAGTTGGAAGGGGTAGTAGAAGAAGGGAGGAAGAGAGGAGCAAACTGAGCAGACTCGTGCCTGTGCCCTGAAAGGATTTTTCTGAGAGCAGGAAGTCTGACACAGAAGAACATGTATACAAAAAAAGAATAATAGAAATCCTGTGTTTCCTTTGATAGAGGACTCAGTGCAGCATTAATGAGTGCTTATAGCTGTATCTACAAAGACCTTTCTGATAAAGCTTTCTTAGTTTTTACGAGGGATGCACTGTATCCAGGAGTTGGTTCGGTATTTGGCAGGGTTGGTTTCAGCCGAATCCATGGTCCTGGCCGAACTAAGTCCGAATGAGCATACATTAGGGGGTAGATCATTGGTGGTAGTTCCTAGGAAAAAGTTACCCTGTTATATGTTCTTGTAGGCCTGACCAAATATAGTATATGGGCACTTGTCTAGGAGATTTATAAGTTTTATACAGTAGTGTTTCCATTTCTATTTCTATGTACCCTGTGCAGGGGCAGGCGTAATCAGCAAAATCTGCTCTGCAGTAGAAGGTGGCGAGACGACCAGAAAGAACAAAGCAGAAGTCATAGATCTGACGCTTGAAAGTTCATCGGATGACGACGAGCCGCCGGCCAAGAAGGAGTGCGTGTACCTGACAGAATCACAGGAGGCGGCCATGAAAGGGTTAGCTATTTATTGGGCTTTTATGTTATATCTGTTGCCATTCAGGGAACTGGGTACTATCACTGATCACATGACCTGCAATTTCTAGGTGATATAATATTAGCATTGGATTACCCTGAGCTAGTGGAAGCCAAAAGGGATGATTGTATCTATCACTTCTCCAATTCTCCCAATGGGACCCTGGGCAGTAAAGCAGAATATATTACCACTCCCACCCCTTGTATCCAACATATATGGAACCTAGGCCCCTACAGATGCTAGCTTCTTCCTAACAAATCTAGCCTCCTGGGTGCCAGCTCTCCCACACATTAACACATATGAGTGAATTTATAGAGTTGCTGGTCAAACAATGGTAGATTTGTGTAGGTCCTGGAAGCACTGGCAGCTTGGGTAGAGTAAACCCTAATTAAAAAAAGAAACAAGCCTCTGATTGGCTGGAGAGTGAAAATTCAAAATTACCTCCAGCAAAATGAGCCTTCTGCAAAATAAATTCTGCTCTGTGCGGGTCATTTAGGTGGGGAGAGAGGCTCCCTCTGCTGGCAGTGAATATTCTTGCAGGCAGCAGTTTCTAGTTAAGGGTGATTGGGTATTACAGTAGAGCAGGGGTGGTCAATACATTGCGGTCCACCAGTCGATCCCCCGTGGATTTCTGGTGGAGCGCGATGAAGCCGGGGATGCGGAAGTGCTGCGTGAATGCTTATGTATGCAACGCAGTGTACGTACGCATTCACGCAGCGCATCCGCATCCCCCAGGTCTGGCCACCCCTGCAGGAAGTAGAGTTCTGGCTATTATGTTAGACATATACTCACTCCAAGCCTTTATAGATGACATTTTTGCCTAACTATATTAGAAATATTTTTTATTTTACGCAGTCTATTCATTTTGCCCATTTTCATTTTAACACTGAACTGTTCCTTTACACCTCAGGACAAATAAGACTTAGACCTGGGCTAAATGCCCAAAAAGTTGTTTCTGTGATGAAATGTTACCATCTTCATTATTCCTATAAGCCAACAGAATATAAAAAACCACCACCCTGCAAACTGCTGTGTCCTGTTTTGTTATCCTCCTGTGCTGGTAATTATGTTTATTATTTGTCTTGCAAAAGGGTCTTGTCATATCAGCCGTCATCAATAAGAGTCGGAAAAGTCGCTGGCATTGAGTCGGAGCCCATGCATCCCTCCATGGCAGGGTACGCGGACCATTTCCATCACCCGGCCATCGCTGGAATATCCGCAGAGTTACCAGGTACAGCTCTCTGCCGTTATCTGGATATAGAAGCCAAGCTGGTGTGCGTGCATGTTGTACAGCAGCACCCTGGCATCAATGGCTTCTCCTTACATTGCTGTGTTGCTGCTCTTTATAGGTCTGGATTTCCTCTCTCTTGTTTCAATGGATCCTCAGGTAAGTTCTGTTTGCTAAGAACCCCCCTTTCTCTTAGTTCTTTGCAACTGTAAGTTCTATAATCATTTATTTAAAGTGGGGTCTTTCATGCGCAAGTGTAATTGGGAAATAGGGGGGGGAAATATGAGGCCCCCACAAATCACTGCCCCTATACAAGAGCAGTCTTTCAGCCACAGTTGACGGATGGGCTGTGTATAAGCAATGAAGCGGGACAATTGCATGGAATTGGGCTGTGGTTGAGGGGGTCACAGGACAAGACAGGGCAAAAGTCTGTGCCCCTACTGCAGGAATCTGCCCTTGAGAACTGGACTTACCCTTAAAGAAGAACTAAAGATTAAAGTAGTAGGCTACAAATGTTGCACATTATGTTTTGGGCTTCTGTACCAGCCCAAAGCACTCACAGCCCTTTAGCAGGGAAGATCTGTGCCTCTAACAACGCCCCCAGTAGCCCCCCATCTTCTTTTCTGCTGATTCACTGCCATTACTGAACTTAGGGACTGACTGACAATATACTGTGTTTATATAATATAACTGTCACTATACAAGCCTAATAAACATGGCAGCTCAGAAACCAGTGCAGTGATCATCTGTAGCATCAACTTTTGTTGGTTGCTAGGGTCCATTTTAACTTAGCAACCAGGCAGTGGTTTACAACAGAGATAGGAATATGAATAGGAGAGGCCTAAATAGAAAGATAAGTAATATCAATAAAACAGCAATAGTTTTTGGCTACTGGAGGTCAGTAAACTCTATTTGAAAGTTGGAAAGAATCAGGAACGAATTCTAAAACTATAAAAAAAAAAAAATTAAGACCAACTGAAACATTGCTAAGAATAGACAATTCTATAAGGTGAACCACGCCTTTAATGATTTGTGATGATCCAGCAGATATTTGGTTGCTAGGGTCTTATTTTCCTTAGCACCCAGGCAGTGGGTTGAATGAGAGCTGAAATATGAATAGGAGAGGGCTGGAATAGAAAGGTAAGTAATAAAAAGTAACCAACTTTCCTAGAAAAATAGTTTTTGGCTTCTTGGGTCAGTGACCCCCATTTGAAAGCTGAAGAGAAAGGCAAATCATTCAACTATACAAAATAAAAAATGAAGACCAATTGAAAAGTTGCTGAGAATTGCCCATTCTATAAAAAATATATATACAAATTAAAAGTTAACGTAAAGGTGAACCACCCCTTTAAAGGCCTAGATCATTACAGGTCCGTGGACCCTATGGGCTGGCACAGTAAATGTAGGATATAAAATACAGCCCATAAAGGCTTTAGTTCTCCTTTATAACCGCCATTGTTCAGGCCATGACTGCTGCGTTTCGTTGCTGTTCTCACGCCGACTGTTTATTTCAAGCAGTACTATCCCCCTATGTTTTTGGATAGTCTCACCTCGGCAATGCCAACAAGCCACGTAACTGGCAAGCCTCGAACCTGGAGCAGCCGCCATGAAAGCCACTCGAGCGAGGAGAACGACTTGCCACCGAGTCCGAACGCTTCTAGAGAGTTCCAGCACATTCACATGCCTCCAGATTCGTGACAGCAACGCCCCCCCTTATTTATTCATTGACCCCCAGTGTGCTGGGAGAGACTTGGTGGAGAAAAGGACCTTTTTTTTTTTTTTTTTTTTTTATTGGTGAACTGCTGAACCAAGCACGCAAATATAAATGGCACTAGTACCGGGTCCCTCCGGATCTGCAGTTTTGTTTGATGTTTTGCAGGATGCATATGCACAGGTCTGTAAATACTTTGCTCTTCTACCCAGAAGGAAAAATGTATATATGTATTTTTATAAATAAAGACCAGGTCTGAACACTGGGCTTCTCTGGTATCCCGAGATGTAAAGAGAAGATATGCCCTGCTCCCAGCTTCTTGTAAGGGGTGTTTTTTTTTTTTCTTCCTGTATATCAGTGATCCCCAACCAGTGGCTCAGGGGTAACATGTTGCTCCCCAACCCCTTGGATGTTGCTCTCAGTGCCCCCAAACCAGGGAGTTATTTTTGAATTCCTGACTTGGTGGCAAGTTTTGGTTGGATAAAAACAAGATTTCCTACCAAATAAAGCCCCCTGTAAGCTGATAGTGTGCATAGAGGCCCCTAATAGCCAATCACAGCCCTTATTTGGCTCCTCCATTAACTTTTATGGTGCTTGTGTTGCTCCCCAAGTCTTTTTACATTTGACTGTGGCTCACGAGTAAGAAAGGTTGGGGATCCCTGCTGTATATTAACCCTATCCCTGCCAGGAACTGGTCCACTACACGCCCATCAGCACAGTAACAATGACAAGCATCACCTTTACCCCTCCCCTCTACAGCCGGATTTCATAGGAAATAATTTGGCAGCAGTAGAAGAGATTTTTTTTTTTCTTTTTTTAGAAAACGTTTTACTTACCCTATAGGTACCCGAGGGTCACAACCCTATAGCTGCCACCATAGGCACGGGCCCTATATGGTAAATATGCCCCTGCCTAGCAACAGAGGAAGTGGAAGATGTTACAATTACAATAGCTATCTGGTTGCTAGGGCCTTGTTTGCTTTAGTAACCAGGCAGTGGGTTGATTGAGAGACCGAAATATGATTAGGAGAGGGCTGGATTAGAAAGATAAGTAATAAAAAGTAACACTAGGTAGGCACGGGCCAATGAGTTTCTATATGGTAAATACACCCCTGCCTGGCAACAGAGAAAGTGACATACTGCCGCTAACATAATACAGGTATGGGACCTGTTATCCAGAATGCTCGGGACATGGGGTTTTCCAGATAAGGGGTCTTTCGGTAATTTGAATCTCCATACCTTGTCATTTAAAAATTGAATTAACCCAATAGGATTGTTTTGCCAACAATAAGGGGTAATTATATCTTAGTTGGGATCAAGTACAGGTACTGTTTTATTATTACAGAGAAAAGGGAATCATTTAACCATTAAATAAACCCAATAGGGCTGTTCTGCCCCCAATAAGGGGTAATTATATCTTAGTTGGGATCAAGTACAGGTACTGTTTTATTATTACAGAGAAAAGGGAATCATTTAACCATGAAATAAACCCAATAGGGCTGTTCTGCCCCCAATAAGGGGTAATTATATCTTAGTTGGGATCAAGTACAGGTACTGTTTTATTATTACAGAGAAAAGGGAATCATTTAACCATGAAATAAACCCAATAGGGCTGTTCTGCCCCCAATAAGGGGTAATTATATCTTAGTTGGGATCAAGTACAGGTACTGTTTTATTATTACAGAGAAAAGGGACATCCACCAGTAGGGTGGGCATGGGTGGCACAGGGGATTGCTTGAGGAGATAACCATTAAGTCCCCTGCACAGTTAACGGCCCTTAATGCAACTCATTTCATAGATAACTTAACAGCCAGGCCTTACTGGTAGCGGCGTTTGTACTATACTGGTTCCAGTTGTGGTGTGAGTAGGTCAGGGCCACCACTTGCACCGGAGATAAACACGCAATAAAAAGGAAACTGAACGCCTTAACATTTACATTGTTTATTTACGATTTTTGGAGGAAGATTTTCCTTTTTCTGATGGTTTTGTTCTTTTATATTTTTTTCATATTAATGTCATTTGTTTTTAGAGGGCAAAGGATCCTCCTGGTGTTCTCCTAGTCAGAGGTAAGTGCTGGGATTCTGCTGTGTGATGAGATTGGAATCTGGTTCATGAGAAAAAGCGGCGTTGCTGTAAATCACAAGACTGACAGGACCTAGGGTCTGAGACCGGGGAGGGGTTACAATTTATCGAGGAAGTTATCCAGGGGTGGGATCCCTTCCTTCAAGCCTTTCCGCTTGCGGGTTTCTCCAACAACTTGGCTGGGGCGGGAGGTGCTGTCAAATGGATCTCCGGGCAGGATCTGCCAGTGATCGAACACGCACTGGGGGAAAGCCTGGCCGCCGGTGTTAGAGCGTAAATCAGCAGTAAAACCTGTAACAGTGCGTGGGGGGTATTAGAGTGTTAGTACCAGGATGTCTCACACATACACAATGTATAGCCAAGTTACCGAGTACCTACCAAATGATTCATTTACGGGAAGATACGCCTTCACCACAAACATTGGTGTCCCTGCTACTTGGGATTCTTCAAAGACATGGCCGCGCTTCCTGTTCAGTACGCCATAGATGCCTCCTACTACCTGCTCTGGGCACTGCAGGAGAGAAGAATCCATTAAAGCTGCACCACAACTGAAAGATAGTGTAGACTTGCCCATAGCCGCAGTCCTGCAAAGCGCACAACTCCCTGCTTGGAGATAGCTCTCAGTACAAGTGAGGGAATACAGGGGTATGGGAGATAGCTCTCAGTACAAGTGAGGGAATACAGGGGTAGGGGAGATAGCTCTCAGTACAAGTGAGGGAATACAGGGGTAGGGGAGATAGCTCTCAGTACAAGTGAGGGAATACAGGGTAGGGGAGATAGCTCTCAGTACAAGTGAGGGAATACAGGGGTAGGGGAGATAGCTCTCAGTACAAGTGAGGGAATACAGGGGTAGGGGGGATAGCTCTCAGTACAAGTGAGGGAATACAGGGTAGGGGGATAGCTCTCAGTACAAGGGGGATAGGGTAGGGGGATAGCTCTCAGTACAAGTGAGGGAATACAGGGGTAGGGGGGATAGCTCTCAGTACAAGTGAGGGAATACAGGGGTAGGGGGGATAGCTCTCAGTACAAGTGAGGGAATACAGGGGTAGGGGGGATAGCTCTCAGTACAAGTGAGGGAATACAGGGGTAGGGGGGATAGCTCTCAGTACAAGTGAGGGAATACAGGGGTAGGGGGATAGCTCTCAGTACAAGTGAGGGAATACAGGGGTAGGGGGGATAGCTCTCAGTACAAGTGAGGGAATACAGGGGTAGGGGGGATAGCTCTCAGTACAAGTGAGGGAATACAGGGGTAGGGGAGATAGCTCTCAGTACAAGTGAGGGAATACAGGGGTATGGGAGATAGCCCTCAGTACAAGTGAGGGAATACAGGGGTAGGGGGGATAGCTCTCAGTACAAGTGAGGGAATACAGGGGTAGGGGAGATAGCTCTCAGTACAAGTGAGGGAATACAGGGGTATGGGAGATAGCCCTCAGTACAAGTGAGGGAATACAGGGGTAGGGGGGATAGCTCTCAGTACAAGTGAGGGAATACAGGGGTAGGGGAGATAGCTCTCAGTACAAGTGAGGGAATACAGGGGTAGGGGGGATAGCTCTCAGTACAAGTGAGGGAATACAGGGGTAGGGGAGATAGCTCTCAGTACAAGTGAGGGAATACAGGGGTATGGAGATAGCCCTCAGTACAAGTGAGGGAATACAGGGGTAGGGGGGATAGCTCTCAGTACAAGTGAGGGAATACAGGGGTAGGGGGGATAGGTCTCAGTACAAGTGAGGGAATACAGGGGTAGGGAGATAGCTCTCAGTACAAGTGAGGGAATACAGGGGTAGGGGGGATAGCTCTCAGTACAAGTGAGGGAATACAGGGGTAGGGGAGATAGCTCTCAGTACAAGTGAGGGAATACAGGGGTAGGGGGGATAGCTCTCAGTACAAGTGAGGGAATACAGGGGTAGGGGGGATAGCTCTCAGTACAAGTGAGGGAATACAGGGGTAGGGGGGATAGCTCTCAGTACAAGTGAGGGAATACAGGGGTAGGGGAGATAGCTCTCAGTACAAGTGAGGGAATACAGGGGTAGGGGAGATAGCTCTTAGTACAAGTTGATCCAGGGACTGGTCCGATTGCCATCTTGGAGTCAGGAAGGAATTTTTTCCCTCTGAGGCAAATTTGAGAGGCTTCAGATGGGGTTTTATATTGGCATTATGGTTGAACTTGATGGGCGTCTGTCTTTTTTCAACCTAACTTACTATGTTACTATGACTAGCTGAAAAAGATGGCTCCTCCACTTACGGTGAGACCTGTGCAGTGGAGCTGGCTAGTGGACAGTAGCCACTCTTTGTGTCCATGTTGGGAGCTGGACCCAATACTTCTTTGCTTGACAAGCTCTGGTTCTCAACTTGAAAACTGACCAAAGGAATTTTGACACATCTGGGCTGAGAGCGAACCTGTGACCTTACCTGCACCCTATGCTATTGGGAGAAGTCGTTCCTGCGTCCCTTGGAGTAATCACTATGGGCGACCACTGGATCTTACCTGAATCTCTACTAGATAGATGGGTTCCATGAGGCGGGGCTGAGCTGTGAGGGCGGAGGCATACAGGACTCTCCTGGCCGTGGGGATTATTTGCCCGCCTCCTCGATGGATGGCATCAGCATGCAGTGTGACGTCATGAATGTCAAACCTGGCTCCTCTCAAGTTCTCCTCACACAGCACACCCTGCAGAGGAACAGGACACATGAGTTTGTTGCACCTTCACATAACGACCGGCTCGGAGGGGGTTTGCCCGACAGCAGAATACGCACCTCTTTGGTGGCCCACTGGAATCCAGCCACAACGCTGTCCTTGATCTCATTTAGATACTGGACGCCTTTGGTAACATCCACTAAGATGTTGGGTCCTGTTCCATCAGGGCCAAAGCACCAAATCTTTCGGGCCTCTGCCACGTCCCATTCGTACTTCTCTGCCAAGTAGCGGGCGCGTTGCTTTAATTCCTGCCTGGAGCTTACGTCCCCCTTGTCAATGTCTTCGGCCAGTCCGTCTGGGAAGGGTCTCGCCTTCATGAATAAACGATTGTGCTTGTTTGGAGATTTGGACAAGCAGAGCTGGCTGGATTCCTCGCTTACGGTCTCGCGGTAGGAAACCACGGGGTCGGATTTCTGGAGAATTGGGGAGCAAATGTTACAGTTACACACATACAGGAAGGGACACTGGAAACGGTCCTATCAATATTATTAAACTTAGTAGGCAACTCCATGTCCCTTACAGGCCCCAGAGCCAGTCGTTACCTTGAGAGGAATACACGCATGGTCCTCTTCAAGGTCTTTAAGGCAGATTTCTAGATGTAGCTCTCCAGCACCGGCAATGATATGTTCTCCTGACTCTTCAATAATACACTACACAGGGGAGAGTGAAGACGTTTTTCATTGGTTACCAAACCGTTCCTATCCCTATTGAACACTTACTGACGCATATAAATCTCCTACCTGAACCATAGGATCAGATTTAGCCAGGCGCTTCAAGCCTTCCACCAGTTTGGGGAGGTCAGCAGGGTTTTTGGCTTCAACGGCTACTCGCACCACGGGGCTGACGCTGAACTTCATCACTCGCATGTTATGGGCATGTTCAAAAGTAGTGATGGTGCCGGTCTTAACCAGGAACTGGTCAACCCCGACGAGGCCGACAATGTTGCCACAAGGGACATCTTCAATGGGCTCCACGTAACGACCCATCATCAATATGGTGCTGCAAATATATGCATAGGTTTTATTTGGGCCAGGCTGAGCCAATCACGTGTACTTCCAAGCTAGTCACTCCATTAGATATCCACCCAACACCAAGAATGTAAGTCAAGCACAGCTTGGTAGAACTTACCGCTGAATGGGCTTTAGGTACAAATCTTCTTTCTTTCCAGGGGTGTAGTTGGGGCCCATGATACGCACTTTCTGTCCTGTTGATACAATTCCAGAGAAAACACGGCCGAAGGCATAGAAACGGCCCTTGTCCGACGTGGGCACCATCTTAGAGATGTACATCACCAGGGGTCCTTTAGGGTCGCAGCTTTTCACACCTAAACATTAGGAAGTTACCAGATCAGTAATGGTGAGGGTCTCTCTTCATGGAAAACACAAGCCAAGTTTTATTCATGGACAGAACCTTCAAAAACCTATGCATGCTGCTCTTTCATGGCGACTTCCTTTAAATGGCCCGGTCCAGTAACCCTTAGCAACCATGCGGATGTTTTTATTTATTATTCTTCAACACCGGACCAATAATAGCTGCTGAGATTACTACGGTGCTCTGAACTATGTACAACATTTAGCCCAGTTCTGATGGACGCAATGGGACAGAGTTCTGGTTAAAGTTTTGCTCTCCCACAATCCATTGGCCACAGGGAGAGTGCAGGCATTTTGCCATTTGCAGACCTAAATGGTTATGGATTGGTTGCTGGTACCATAAATGGGTCAAGTGATTAAGCACTTCCAGTTGGAAATCATCTGACCCCTATGTGCACTTCTAGGCAATTACGATTTAGGTCAGGAATACCTAGACTTTGGGTCAGAACCCAATGCAAAGCAAAGCAAACAAGGCAATGGAAAAGAACAAGCAATAGAAAGTGGTCTGTGCTCCTTTTCTATTGGCTCAGCCCAGGTAAATGATCCTACCCAAAGCAGCTTCGTCGTCAGGTGGCCCTTCGTACAGCAGCTCGCAGCGGTATTTCTGCGCTGTTACTGGAGATGGCAGGTGGATTGTGATCATTTGTAACAAGGCGTCTCCCGCAGGCAGCCAACGGCGCATAACCGCCTGTGTATCATAAAAATAGTTAGGAACGTTGTAGCCAAAAATGGCAACGGGTGATGCTTAAAAGTTGGGGGGAAAAAAGAAAGAAAGAAGTGGGAAAAGAGAGTTACATAGGGAAGAAGAATCTGATTGGTGAATGCAGATCAAATGTGAATAAGCACCCGTGGGCAACTCCTCGGCGATGCAATTAATGGCCATTCAATGACCTTGGAGATTAAACATCAGCCATTTTTATACACAAGAGAATATTGGCATTTAGTGTTCAGCCCACACCTATAGGGGCAGCATAACCTCTTGTGCAAGATGAGAGCAACGAATAGGACTTGTGCTGAACATACTATTGTTTTAACTACTTAATATCTATTCTAAACAGGGAAACTGAAGTTACTCCATGTTTGGTCCTTGCGAGGTAGGGTCCATTATGCACTGGGAACCTAATAATCTATCTTACAAGAAACAACACATGGAGGTGCTTCAGTTTTTTTTTCAGCTCCAGAAATGACAAAAACCATAGATGTTTCATGATAAAAACCACAGTATGTTTGCTATTTACTGCACTCATATTGCACAAGGGGGGTTATACTGCCCCCCAGCTGGAATTGGCACAGGTGGCAAAAACCTTGGCAATCACTGTGTGCCATTTTAGTAATTAGAAAAAGCATATTCCATTCCAAGACATGCACTTGCCTATCTATATACAATAAAGGTCGACTCTATAACATCATCCAGTGCCCAAAAGGCTTTGGAGATTTGCTTTTTTATGATTTAACAGCAGCCAAACAATTGGCTCTTTACACAGGACAGAATCCTGATTGGGAAAGTAATTAAATATCGAATGGCCCTGCGTCTGTACAGGGAGGTCAGTGACAGCCAGACATGTGGCTGGAGGGCTACTAAGGGCAGTGTTTGTCTATGAATGGTCAAATATGCTTTTTCTATCCCAAAACCATTTGCATTTGTACTATGAATCTCTCCCTTTGAGAGGCAGTAAAATATAAGTTGCACATATATAAGAGAGCATGCTGTAATAGTATGATATGTGTGTATATATATATATTTATTATAGGTAAAGGCGTGGAGACATTCCATATCTACATTACAGCATAACAGGAAGGAATGAGAAGGTTATTGTATTCCCTGCAGCCTATAAATGATCAGAGATACAATGCGCTGGGAGTTGCCCACCATGGCCACCTATAAATCTTTATGGGACAGCGGTACAGCATGGTCTCCTCAACATATTCAACTTATATCTTAAGTCCCCTCTCCCTTTGTGCAGTGCGTCCGCACCGGTGATTGGCAGATTTAGGGTTAAAGTAAGGATATCAATGCTCGTCAGCCACAGATTCTGACAAACCTGATCAGCACCAAAGTTCTTCTGAGAGGCCCATTCTCCATGTTGTTCACAGCATTATACAATAAAGATTGGACCCCCCCCCCCCCATGGGCCCTTATTCATACAGAGCTTTAATAGGTCATGCTGTGAATAACTATAGAAGTGGATTGGACCCTCCCACCATTCCATCCCACCTATTGAATGAGGTCACACCTGTCCGAGTACATGGATCCTGAATAGCAGGCTGAGGGATGGGGCGTCTGCTTACGTCGGGCTTTCTGCCATGTCCCTTGATGGCAAAATGTGAGTCAGCCTGAAATAAAAATGGCTTCCTGCCTGCCACTAACAGAAATACTAGGGCTCTCTTCCTGGATGGGGTTGGGGGGAGAGAAACAAACAGGGAAGAAAAGCACAGGTTAGAGATATGAGAAGCAACCAGCGAAGCAGTTATCAGCAGCCATGATCAGCAGCTCCAGTGTGCGCCCAGTGTCTGCCTAAAAGGATAAAATGGATTTATTGCAAAAGAGACAAAATATAGTTATATATTGTATATACTATAAGCTGGGCTCAACCTGTGGCAGACACCTTGGACTTCCCTTTGGAAATTGGGCTTTATTGCTTCATTTGCAAAATAATGTGCCGGTCCCAAATCTATTTGGTGGGTCAAGCAGTGGCTTCTGTCCTGCCCATCAAGTGGTTCCCAAGACTGCCCCCTGCCCCAACTGCAGCTCAGCACCAGAGGGCACCTGTGCTACAGGGGAGACCCAGGGAAACATTCGGCAACCAGTGTTATACAGGAGAGTGGAAAGGAAATCTGACCGTTAGCAGCCCGACGCTGGCCACTCAGCACCAAATCAGCAGGTTAATGTGCCATTTGTGGAGCCAAACAGTCTGTCCCACTCATATATGGGCATGGGCTGCCTAGATACTGGGCTTAGCAATCCTGTTAGCGAGGACTGCATTGGACTGTGGAGGCGACCAATTGTTTTATTAACCTGGGTCAATCTAGCCCTACAGATACCCTAAAGCTCTGACTGGCTACAACCCTGGCCGCTTCCGAACAGTGGAGTGTTTAGGTGGCCATACACGCTAAGATCTGCTCCCGATAGCGCCCACCCGTAGGTGGGGATATTGGGCTAATTCTGTTTGGCACTGGGGCCAAATGATCGAATTAGAACGACGGGTATAGGCGTCCGTCGGTTTGGGGGCCACATCAACAAGCCAATGCGGCCCCCAATCCAACTAATTTTTAAACCTGCCCGATCGAGATCTGGCCAATCTCAGTCGGTCGGGCAGGCCCGTCGGTAGTGCCCATACACGGCACTAAGGGACCGATATCGGCAGCTAGAATCGGCCCGTGTATGGCCACCTTTCTTTGCTGGGTATTGTTCAATTCTGGAAGAGAACAGACTGTAACAAGGACAGGATTGGCACAGCTCCCCGTGGCACTGCCCTTTGCCACCTTGTGTTCCAACGTACCTTGAGAAGAGGTTTCCCTTCCTTTTCTTTGTCCTCAGTATCGAGCTTGATATCCAGCTTCTCTATCAGTTTGGCTGTTTCTTCTTTCTTGAAGTTCATAATGGCATCAAAGATCTAGAAGCACAAGAGTAACACACAGTACATTCCTTGGGGGTCCCTCTCAATTTACACCATTAGTGGTCAGATCTGGTGTTTAAAACAGTCCACATCTTACAGCAGCCCCTCTGGCATTTGCCCAAATCCACAGGATTGCTAGTCCGGGCCTGGGCAATGTAGCCAGGGTGAACTGCCTGGAATGGCAGAATATGTTAAATTTTAGTAATCCCTATAAATTCAGTTATTGGGTTACTGCAAGCAGCCACGTGATCAGGGGAAACTCTATGCACCCCCATACCTTAAAGATGGGGTCAAGGATAAGCTGGCTGAATGTGCGGGGCAGCTTCTTTCCTTCGGCATTGGTGGCGGTTTTGCTGAATTTGCCCGTGGACGGGTCGAAATACCTTGAAACAAAATATACAATTAGCAATCAAACTGTAACAAAATCTAAATTATTTGTCTGAAAAAATGAAGAACTGAAGGTGAACTTTAAGCTGGAGGGAACCGCGGGCACTGCCGGGTCAGCCATTAACACTCACTTGTCTCCCCATAATTTCTTCATCATGTCTTCTACTTTCTTCGCGCGATCAGCAGGATTTAGTTTCGTCTTCTCTCCTTTGGACGCGAATTTTGCGACGTACATCTCTGCGAATTGCTTGAGGGTGAAAGCCCATCCGTGCAGGCCGGAGCCGAACCCCACGGTGCCGATGACTGGGTCAATCTGTGTAGGGAACAATGAAACACTGCATCAGGGGGTTTGCCGTGAAGATATAGAGCAAATCACCCTATAAAGAGAACGAGGAGACCAAGGGCTCCACCTTGGGTGGGTAGGGAGTACTGCAGTTCCAAGCAAACCTACCTCTGGGACCCCCAGCTGTACATCCCTCCCACCTCAGCGGGGCATTACAGACACACAGAGAATCGCCTTACCATGATATTCCCCATTGGGCCGGATTCTCCCTCTCCATAGGTGGAAATGATGACATTGACGTTCTCTACAATTCGCTGGAAGGTGAGATACAGTTCCTCCGGCTCTAGCTGCAGTTCCAGCAGGGCCCGGTCCATTTTATTCATCATCAGGACTGGTTTAATCCTCTCGGCGATGGCCTGACGCAACACTGTCTCCGTCTGTACGCACACACCTTGCAATGAAACCAACACACACTCTGTTTTAAACTGAACCTATAATAGAGAAAGGCAACCAAAGCCATACACTGCTGCACTGCCCTGGGGTCCTTGGTTCAATTCCAGCCGGGGCACAATCTGCATGGAGTTTGTATGTTCCCCCTGTGTCTGCGTGGGTTTCCTCCCACACCCCAAAACATACAGGTGGGTTAATTGGCTTCTGATGCAAATGCCCTTCCCTGTGAATGTGATAGGGCCATAAGGGTGAAGACACACAGAGTTACTAGTAGCAACTACTTTTTCACGGCTTTTAAACTCCAAAAAATCCCCTGCCATAGAGAATACTGAGAATTGCCTCTGCTAAACACACACGTAGAGACAGTTATCAGTAAATGATCAGCATTGTCTGTTTTAGTAGCCGCAACAAGTAGCTGCAACAAGTAGCTCAGTGTGTCTTCACCCTAAATGGTATGATCTGCTCGTTCCCAGAGCCGAAAGATCAAATTAAAATGGCAGGTATAGGTGCTGTCAGACCGAGGACCACATCTGTCCCTGATCTGACATAAAATCAAACTGCCCGATTGAGATCTGGACAATTTTAGGCCAGATATCGGCCGGGGGTGCCCATACACGGGTCCAAACCAGCAGCTGCAATCTGCACGTGTATGGCCACCTTAGTCTCTCTAACTATGTTGGTTTATTTTAGGTTTTCTTTCCCTTAAAACAACATGTAAACCAGAAAACACAGCATGACCCAACAGAGTGGAACCTACAACCCCCTAGGCTTGCCCTAAAGGAATCTTAGTCCCCCCCCGCTGGGAGCCAGGTGACAGTTTGGCACATACAGAAGCAGTGGCTCTGATGGGAAAGTGACTCAGCGAGAAGCTGATGACAGGGACAGCTGCCATGATCCGATTCCCTTCCAGAACTCTATGGAGAGATGGGCCTGGAGTTACACCACTTCCTATCCCCCTACCAGCCACACTCTGTATCAGCAACCCTAGGGTTAACTGCCAACGTGTGGATGGCTGACACAGCAGCTATGGAGCAAGAAGTGCTGAGCCCAAAGCCTGGTGTTGGCAGTATAAAACTGCTTACTGACAGAAACCACTAAAATAGAAAAAGGTAAAAGCGCTAAGAGAAGCCAACTGAGATTGTTTCCATTCATTCCCTATTAAGCTGTATATATTGAATTGGATATAGGATGGAGAGCAGTGGCTTAGGGTTCCCATCACTAGTTCTGATCCAATATACAGTAGAACCTCAATCAATATAAGTCATTTATTAAAATTACCTGATACGCAGTCAACAACCACGAGAGCGCCATCTGTTACTCGCAGGGCAGCCGTCACCTCGGAGGAGAAGTCCACGTGCCCCGGGGAGTCAATGAGGTTAATGAGGAAACCAGAACCTTCCTTGCACTGTTTGATGAATGCCAGGTCATTCTCTGACAGCTCATAGTATAAGGAGATAGCCCTGCACACAAACACACACACAGGTCATTCTCTGACAGCTCATAGTATAAGGAGATAGCCCTGCACACAAACACACACAGGTCATTCTCTGACAGCTCATAGTATAAGGAGATAGCCCTGCACACAAACACACACAGGTCATTCTCTGACAGCTCATAGTATAAGGAGATAGCCCTGCACACAAACACACACAGGTCATTCTCTGACAGCTCATAGTATAAGGAGATAGCCCTGCACACAAACACACACAGGCACTGTCTGACAGCTCATAGTATAAGGAGATAGCCCTGCACACAAACACACACACAGGTCATTCTCTGACAGCTCATAGTATAAGGAGATAGCCCTGCACACAAACACACACACAGGTCATTCTCTGACAGCTCATAGTATAAGGAGATAGCCCTGCACACAAACACACACAGGTCATTCTCTGACAGCTCATAGTATAAGGAGATAGCCCTGCACACAAACACACACAGGTCATTCTCTGACAGCTCATAGTATAAGGAGATAGCCCTGCACACAAACACACACAGGTTAATATAAGCAGCTGAATGTCCCTCCCTGCTGCCTGTAGTGATGTTACGTTAGACTCAGAGGCTCTGATGCGCTGCTGACAGCTTACTGCCTGGAAGCTGCTGGCACAATGGGGGCTGCATTATATATATATATATATATATTATAATATGGGGTGCCCATGGCAACACTGAACAGTGTTCCCTTTGTCTAAAGGAGGAAGGTTCTCCGCTAACCTTTATCATTTTTAAAGGGAAAAAGAGTGTCAGCTCCTACCCGCGAGTACATAGAAACATAATGTTCTGTACCCAGTATAAGCGCAATGCTCACACTGTCCTGCCTAGGGACTATGGCGGCACCCCTATTCCGGCATGGAGAGAGTTAAGCACTGTTGTTGATCTGGAGCAGCATGGAGAGAGTTAAGCTCTGGTACTGATGTGGAGCAGGTATCCAGCATGGAGAGAGTTAAGCTCTGGTACTGATGTGGAGCAGGTATCCAGCATGGAGAGAGTTAAGCTCTGGTACTGATGAGGGCAGGGGCCCAGCATGGAGAGAGTTGAGCTCTGGTACTGATGTGGAGCAGGTATCCAGCATGGAGAGAGTTAAGCTCTGGTACTGATGTGGGGCAGGGGCCCAGCATGGAGAGAGTTAAGCTCTGGTACTGATGTGGGGCAGGGGCCCAGCATGGAGAGAGTTAAGCTCTGGTACTGATGTGGGGCAGGGGCCCAGCATGGAGAGAGTTAAGCTCTGGTACTGATGTGGGGCAGGGGCCCAGCATGGAGAGAGTTAAGCTCTGGTGCTGATGTGGGGCAGGGGCCCAGCATGGAGAGAGTTAAGCTCTGGTACTGATGTGGGGCAGGGGCCCGGAATGGAAAGAGTTAAGCTCTGGTACTGATGTGGGGCAGGGGCCCAGCATGGAGAGAGTTAAGCTCTGGTACTGATGTGGGGCAGGTATCCAGCATGGAGAGAGTTAAGCTCTGGTACTGATGTGGGACAGGTATCCAGCATGGAGAGAGTTAAGCTCTGGTACTGATGAGGGCAGGGGCCCAGCATGGAGAGAGTTAAGCTCTGGTACTGATGTGGGGCAGGGGCCCAGCATGGAGAGAGTTAAGCTCTGGTACTGATGTGGGGCAGGGGCCCAGCATGGAGAGAGTTAAGCTCTGGTACTGATGTGGGGCAGGGGCCCAGCATGGAGAGAGTTAAGCTCTGGTACTGATGTGGGGCAGGGGCCCAGCATGGAGAGAGTTAAGCTCTGGTACTGATGTGGGGCAGGGGGCCAGCATGGAGAGAGTTAAGCTCTGGTACTGATGTGGGGCAGGGGCCCAGCATGGAGAGAGTTAAGCTCTGGTACTGATGTGGGGCAGGGGCCCAGCATGGAGAGAGTTAAGCTCTGGTACTGATGTGGGGCAGGGGCCCAGCATGGAGAGAGTTAAGCTCTGGTACTGATGTGGGGCAGGGGGCCAGCATGGAGAGAGTTAAGCAATATGCCACATGAATTGGCCGTGGAGCAATGCCAGTAGCTATGATGCCCGGCTGGCACCGGGGGGCAGTACTTACGTGGATTTGATAGTAATGCAGCGCTCTTGCTCATCCTTGCGGGTGTCGGTGAAGCGGGTCTCCCCGGCCCTGGCAGAGGCAATGATGCCGGCTTTGCACACCAGCGAGTCGGTCAGGGTGGATTTCCCATGATCCACGTGGGCAATCACCGACATGTTCCTTATGTTGGACTTCTTGTCCATGATCGCTCGGATCTGGTCTACGGTGAAGTTCACCTGCGGCCGACAGGAAAGGCTGCCATTAGCATTCGGGGGGCTCAGTATGGCGCCACCCCTGCCCGGGGCAAGTGGCACGGGGTCATGTGATGCAAGTGGAGGGAAGGGGGCTTTTGGCACAGGAAGTGGAAGGGTCAATAGGACTTGCTTGATATAGGCAATATTTATATAAATGATTGGATGGCCAAACTCCATGATCCATGATCAAGCCTGGTGATTGGCGGACGCCTTTAGGGGCTGTTATAGCAGCAACGGGCTAATCCCTATTAATCCCCTTGGTGTGGGAATGGGATGTTGGACAGGCAGGGGGCCACCAGCTATTGAACTACAATTCCCAGAATGCAGAGCAGTAAGCTAATACAGCACATGAGCACGGGGCAGGGAGAGCGGTTGCTATATCAGTAACAGATATGCCGGTAACTGTATCTGGGGGAGCACGTGGCGGCCCAGACCTGCTCATATATGGGAGGGAGAGCTGGGGGGGGGGGGGGGGGGGGGGTGATACTGTAACATAGTGCGGCCCTCTGGCTGCTCCCCCTGTGGCCCCCGAACAGGGCCTGAGGCACTGCTGGCAATACAGAGCGATATATACAGATTGCAGGGGATATACAGGCACACACACATATATATACATTACACATAGGGATACAGTTGGGTACTATACACAGAGTGCAGGGATATACAGTCACACACACACACACACACACATATATACACACACATTACACATAGGGATACAGCTGGGTACTATGCGGGTACTATACACAGACAAGCCAGGGAAGGCTGCAGCCATAAGGCATACAGTGTGTGCTGGGGCCACAGCAGGGGATACAGAGTGTAGCTACACCCCCCCCCCCCCTATTCATATATATATATACACTGTATAGAGAGAGACTGTAACCTGCACTGAATGAGAAGGCTCAGTGTAATGCAGTTACTGCGGGATCTTCCCATCCCTACTCAGCGCTCTGATTGGCTACTGGGCAACCTGCAGCACCAATGGGGTACAGGGCAAAGCGGGGCACCGGGGTGTATATTGCTCACATGGGGCAGCTACAATGCAGTACAGGGCACACCATTGCACAGTAAGGATATGGGCCAACAGGGGCCCAGTGGGGTCCAAGGAAGGTACAGGGTATTATATGTATGTATATATGTGTATTATAGGAGTACAAAGAAAGGAGATGGGGCACAAGGTAAGTGCACAGTAACGATATAGGGTACAGGGGGGCAGGGCAGGCACAGGGTACTATATGGAGAGTACACAGTAAGGATATGGGCACAGGGTACTATATGGAGAGTTCACAGTAAGGATATAGGCACAGGGTACTATATGGAGAGTTCACAGTAAGGATATGGGCACAGGGTACTATATGGAGAGTTCACAGTAAGGATATAGGCACAGGGTACTATATGGAGAGTTCACAGTAAGGATATGGGGCACAGGGTATTATATGGAGAGTACACAGTAAGGATATGGGGCACAGGGGGCAGGTGAGGCACAGGGTACTATATGGAGAGTACACAGTAAGGATATGGGCACAGGGTACTATATGGAGAGTACACAGTAAGGATACGGGCACAGGGTACTATATGGAGAGTACACAGTAAGGATACGGGCACAGGGTACTATATGGAGAGTACACAGTAAGGATATGGGCACAGGGTACTATATGGAGAGTACACAGTAAGGATATGGGCACAGGGTACTATATGGAGAGTACACAGTAAGGATATGGGCACAGGGTACTATATGGAGAGTACACAGTAAGGATATGGGCACAGGGTACTATATGGAGAGTACACAGTAAGGATATGGGCACAGGGTACTATATGGAGAGTACACAGTAAGGATATGGGCACAGGGTACTATATGGAGAGTACACAGTAAGGATATGGGCACAGGGTACTATATGGAGAGTACACAGTAAGGATATGGGCACAGTAAGTCCAAGCAGAGCCGCATTTAGGGTGCAGCACCCTGAGTCCCAGAGGGGGTTCCCATGAGAGGCGGAAGGCATAAGGGGCACAGGTGGGGGCATAAAACACACAGTAATTCTGTGTAAGGTACAGGGGGGGGGGGACACAGTGACGCAGCAGATTATTAAAGTGAATTCCCAGGGAGGCCCCCCCTATTCCCCTACACATGGTACAGTCTGACATTGCCGGAGCCGCAGGGGTCACTGCTGGGCAGGAAGCGGCGCAGTGCGGAGCGGTATGTCCGTGTCTGTGGGAACCCCAACTGGTTATTATCCTCCCTTATGTACCCGCCAGCCGGCGTTACCGGGAATAAATAGCTGTTGCCTCTTACAGCCCGGTGTTTCCCCCACCGAATCCCGCTAACCCGAGCCGCTGACACTCACCATGGTGGCGGATGTTTCGGGATTCCCCGAGCAGGCCGGGAGCAGGGAGCCGCCTCGCTGATGGGGGACTCGGGAGGAAGAAGGAGCGGGTGACGTCAGTGACAGCCAAAAGCCTGCGGGTCACATGGTGCGGGATCGGTCACTATGGCAACGTGATGCAGGCAGCCTGCCGCAGTATGGACCAGGCAGCGACAGTAGCACAGTGTTCCACCGTCAGTCTCCCTGTCTGGGCTCAGTGTGTCATACAGTTACCCTTATTGTGTGTATTGTATTCACACCCAGTGTGTCCCTATATACAGCCTAATGTACCCCCTACTGTAAATGATAAGGATATTAGCAGTCACTGAGGGGTTCTGTGCCCATATAAAGGCACAAGGCTGCAGGCTGAGTTATACAGGGAACGCTGAGTATCACTCATGTATTATAAGGGATAATGTACCCCCTACTGTAAATGATAAGGATATTAGCAGTCACTGAGGGGTTCTGTGCCCATATAAAGGCACAAGGCTGCAGGCTGAGTTATACAGGGAACTCTGAGTATCACTCATGTATTATAAGGGATAATGTACCCCCTACTGTAAATGATAAGGATATTAGCAGTCACTGAGGGGTTCTGTGCCCCCCATATAAAGGCACAAGGCTGCAGGCTGAGTTATACAGGGAACTCTGAGTATCACTCATGTATTATGAGCCGCACAGGGATTGGATGGGTAAAGTTTGAACTTCCCCTCCAGCCAATCCAATCCCCATGCGGCTTTACCGGGACTTAAACCTTGTACAATCAATGTGGCACTTTGGTGGCCAAACACATTAGCCCCCACTTAGCTGAACTGAGAGACATCGTTTGTACCTGGAATTACCCAGGAGAATGTTTCCGGCCAATATCTGATCCCCCCATTGAGCTGCATTTCTGACAGGGTCGGGGGGGAACGTTTGTTTGGGGAAATTCTATTGTAGGAGCCGAGTTATTTAGAAATGTAGGGACCCCAAAGAATTGGGCCCCTTCAGGATAAGTTCCCCTTTAGACAGGCACCATGAGGGGGGCCTTATGAGATTTGGACACCTAAAAGTGGTCCTGAGTGTTTATGTGTGAAAAGGGAGTTTGCCTGTCATTCAGCAGCAACCACTAGGTGGCAGTGTGCTGCAAAATAAGGGATGACACCCATTTTGTAAAGGTCTTAGTCCTGGGACCCCTCTGTAAGGAGGTGAACAACAGGCTTGTGTTCTAGTACAGGAGGTACTGTAATAATTCACTCTAGGAGTGACAGGCAGGCTAGAGAGAACGGGCAGAGACAGCCCCAACAGTAGAGAGAGGGGTTAAGACCCCCCAGCATTCATGGCTGGAGTTCAGGTCCTGTAGTGTGTAGTAAGGGGAGCCAAGTCAGCACCTGGGAGTGTTCCCAGTGAAGGGGCCCTACGCGTGGACCGGGGTGAGTTCCTAGGTGGGATCACCCGGCGGGAGTACCAGGGGTAGCCCAGAGAGAGAGAGTGTGACTTGAGCTGTCTGTGTGACATCCTCTGAAGTGTTCTGCCTGCATCAACAATAAACAAGTTCATCTGGTTCACCATTTTAACCGGTGTCTTGGCTGTTCACAGGGTCGGACTGGGCCGCCGGGACACCGGGAAACCGGGAAAAATCCCGGTGGGCCCCGGCCCTAGTGGGCCCCAGCAGCCCAGTCCGACCTTTGCCGGCGCTCCCCCCTACTGACTGTTCCTCCCCTGACACGTTCAATTTATACACGCTCGGGGAGGACATCAGGCGGGGGCCCTTCGGGGGGTTAGGGGGGCCCCTGGGGGGGTTAGGGGACGTGGCTGGGGCACCTGCAGGGCCCCTGGGGCAGGAGCCCCGGTGGTCCCTGCACCCCCCAGTCTGACCCTGGCTGTTCATACACTGAGGATCCTCAACTGGCTGGTAAGCAGCTCCCCCAAGGGAGGGGCAAGGTACCGGGAGTTGCTGGGAGTCCGGGTCCAAGGAGGACCTCATAGAGTTTTCCCAGGGAGGAGAGATATAGTTCTACCTATACCTGCCCTGGGTGGAGGCACCCCATTCATTTATATCATACCTGTCCCCCATAATAAGCAGGGGTTCAGGGCTCCTGTAGCGCCACACGCAGGTGATTGCGTGTTAAAAGTACAACAGTAGCCATCAACCCATCAACAATGGGAACAATTGGTTGTGGCATTATTGCTGAGTCGGCAAAGAGACCTTCTGGGCAACCGCCCTGTCACTGATGTCTCACAAACCGTGAGTGCTCTGAGATACAGACGTCTCTCTCCAGGGGATGAATGGAGTCCGGCTGTCGGGCATTGGCTGCCGCTGCATCTCTGCAAGGATCCAGCACCTTCCTGCCTTACTTACCCTTGGCTCTCGCTTGGAGAAGGCTGTAGGATACTGTGGCCTCTTGGCAAGAACTGGGCACTGGGTGTCGGCTTCAGGGCAGATCCCTAGAGGCTTTGCCCAAACTGATTGAGAAAACCATGAACCATTTCAGGGGGTCCATTGCATCTACTGTAGGGGGGAGATAATAATAGATAGAGGAACAAGAACTACAGTATCTACAAATCTGGCCCACCTGGCTGTTTATGTGGCCCTTGGTGAGTGTGTCTGACCATCCAGCCTGATCAATTTCCATTTTCCTCACATAGTAACTAAGACTAAGGGGTATATTTATCATGCTGTGTAAAAAGTGGAGTGAAGCATTACCGGTAATGTTGCCCAAGGCAACCAATCAGTAATCAGATTTCAACAGTAGCAAAGCATCTATTGGCTGCTATGAGCAACATCACCAGTAATGTCTTACTCCACTTTTTACACATTGTGATAAATATACCCCTTAGTATCTTACTAAGTATATTAATAAAAATATTTGGCCCGCCAATTAGCCTGTGTTTTAGATTTCGGCCCCCGTATGTGATTGAGTTTGACAGCCCTGCTCTACAGTCTGTGGCAGTTACTGGGCCCTTCAGGGTCTGAACCAGTATTTTTGCTGCCTTTTGTTGGTGAGAGTTACAGGTAAGATGGCGCGGGATTGGGCTGATCCATATTACATGGCTGTGGCCTTGGCAAAGCTTTTGCCCCTCACAGTGTTCTAATCAGCAGTAACGATGCCCCCCCCCCAAAGCGCATCCCCCATGTCAGTACAATATCATGGGGACCATCAGTCCAGCAGATAAGTAACATTACGAGTGTAACACCAGGGGGCGCCAGTCCTACACACATAAACCTTACAAAATACTAAATATATATATATTACATTGGGCTTGAATGCCAGTGTGGTCATGCTGAATAGCCAGTATAGGGCACATCTCATTGATCAAAGCTGATTGGTTCCTATGGGTTATACCTGATTGCAGGCTCAGACTGGGGGGGTGCAGGGACCACTGGGGCTGCTGCCCCCCAAGGGACCCCCAATGTCTCTTTGATCAAATCCAAGTCTGTCTTCTGATGCCGTAAACATGGTGGGAATCCAGGGTTTCCATGTCAATGTTCCTGCCCCAAATAAATACAGTGCAGCTGAATGCAAAAAAAAAAAGGGAGTCTCTGCTTTGGACCCGTGGCAGGGTGGGGGTTAAAAATAAATGTTTAGGAGCAAAGAGATCAATATTAAAGAGGTTTTTGGAAAGTCCTGTAAATGAGAAATTGAGGACAGTTTCAATACCATCTCCAGCCTGCAGATGGCAGCCTTTATCAACGCACAGATAGCAACCTCCTAGGAATGCCCACAGCTTGCTCCATAGCAACACCACCCCATCCCTTACTCTGCCCCTAGTGGGGGTATAAATACAGGTGACCCCCAAGAATTCCTATAGGGCTGACAGGTCTATCAATTAGGCAAATGATATCCAGTTTATAAGCCGAATTTCCTTCCATTTTATTATAAATCAGTAAAACATATGAAATGAGGATGATGATGACACTAGTTATAGGCTATTCTCACCTGCAGCCCAATTCCTTTACTTATTGTGTTTATTCCTATATGAGTAGGAGCTGCCATGTTTGATGTTGGCTGCCCATCAGCCTCCACTGCAACAGCGCCCTCTGCTGCCAGAGGTTAATGACAAATGGGGAACATTTGCTCAGAATCAGGGCCAAACATCTCTTATATATCTTAATTGGCTCACAGACTGCATTAGGGTGAAGACACACGGAGCTACTAGTAGCAGCTACTTGTCACAGCTACTAAAACAGACAATGCTGATCATTAATGGATAATTGTCTCTATGTGTGTTTTAGCAGAGGCAATTCTCAGTATTGTTTATGGCAGGGGATTTTCTGGTGTTTAGTAGGTGTGACGTATAGCTGCTACTAAGTAGCTCCGTGTGCCTTCACCCTTAAGGATCCGCAGCTGTTTTGCTCTCTGCTGCCCTCTGCTGGGCACTTGGCAGAACATCTCTCAGTGGTTCTCTGGCTCCCCCTGCTGGCTATTAAATGAAATGAGCGCTGAGCATGACCCCACAATGATGAGTAAATATGATTCAGAGACAGTTGTTGGTTCCACTGCCTCTTCCCTAAAGTGTGTGAGTAACTGGGAGCAGCTAATAATAACCCCCCCCCTAAAGTGTGTGAGTAACTGGGAGCAGCTAATAATAACCCCCCGCCCCCCCGGGACTATTTGTTCCTCATTCCCTACTCGGCTCTCAGGGAGACATCAGTGTAACGTGAGAGAATCGGAGCCGTTAGTAACCGGGGGGCAGAATGAGAGGAGTCGTGTCTCTGTTTGGGTTTCTCATCTTTACTGCAGAGTCCGGTGAGTTACAGTGGGTTTCCCATAAATACACGTTGTACCGACACCAAACAGACCCGGGGGCCCCCCAGCACCCTGTTCCCCCCGCTGCCCCCCCTGCGGTTATAATAGATTTGCCCAACTGAACTCAATCTGGACCCAATCTATTTTGGGCAAACTTAAAAAGAAATTGTTGCTCTTTAAGATCACATGACCATAAGGGTTCAGGTTCTTTCAAACATTAAAGGGGTTGGTCACCTTAAATTAACTCTTCGTATGATGTAGAGAGCGATATCCTGAGACAATTTGCAATTGGTCTTTATTTTTTATTATTTGTAGTTTTTGAATTATTTAGCTTCTTATGTAGCAGCTCTCCAGTCTGGCATTTCAGCAGCGATCTGGTTGCTAGGGGAGGGCCCACATACAAAGATAAGTAAAATAAAGTAACAATAACTAAAATTATAGCCTCAAAAAGAGTCAGTGACCCCCATCTGAAAAGCTGAGACGAAGAAGGCGGCAAATAATTAAAAAACTATAAAAAAAGAAAAAATACAAAGACCAATAGAAAAGTTGCTTAGAATGAGCCAGTCTATAACACAGTAACAGAATCCCCGTTTCAGGGAACGGTGGGAACCAGTGGGCGTTCCAGGTGCCCAAAGAAGTCACAGGGGAAGTGGGCAAATCGGCCACGTTGCCCTGTTGGTTCAGCTCCCCGCACAGCCGGAGTCACGACGGGGCACTAACTGCCATCTGGAGGGTCGGTCGGCCGTACGACGGGGAGGTGGTGTTCAAATGTGTGAGTTCCAACAGCAGCGCCCCCTGCAGGCCCACGACCAATTACATGAACAAGTTCATCCTGCTGGGAAACCCTCGTCATAACAACCTCTCCGTCAGCATCGGGAACCTCACGTGGGGGGACAGTACCAAGTACTACTGCCGGGTGGAGCTCTCCCCCGACCGGCACGATAAGTATGAGGCAAAGACTGGCACTCAGCTGCACCTGGCGGGTAAGTACTTCCTAACTGAGCAAGGTCTCAGGGGCTGTTCCTGCTGAACTGTGCTTAGTACAGGGGAATCCCTATGTGCCATAGTTTTATGGTATCTCTCTGTACAGGCTATGAGCAAACTTAGGGGGCTGTTCCTGCTGAATTGTGCTTAGTACAGGGGAATCCCTATGTGCCATAGTTTTATGGTATCTCTCTGTACAGGCTATGAGCAAACTTAGGGGGCTGTTCCTGCTGAATTGTGCTTAGTACAGGGGAATCCCTATGTGCCATAGTTTTATGGTATCTCTCTGTACAGGCTATGAGCAAACTTAGGGGGCTGTTCCTGCTGAATTGTGCTTAGTACAGGGGAATCCCTATGCTGCCATAGTTTTATGGTATCTCTCTGTACAGGCTATGAGCAAACTTAGGGGGCTGTTCCTGCTGAATTGTGCTTAGTACAGGGGAATCCCTATGTGCCATAGTTTTATGGTATCTCTCTGTACAGGCTATGAGCAAACTTAGGGGGCTGTTCCTGCTGAATTGTGCTTAGTACAGGGGAATCCCTATGCTGCCATAGTTTTATGGTATCTCTCTGTACAGGCTATGGGCAAACTTAGGGGGCTGTTCCTGCTGAATTGTGCTTAGTACAGGGGAATCCCTATGCTGCCATAGTTTTATGGTATCTCTCTGTACAGGCTATGGGCAAATTTAGGGGGCTGTTCCTGCTGAATTGTAACCATACATAAGAATTTAACTCTTACAGCCCCTGTAGAAAGCTGTTACTTATTATTCCCATACGATATAATCTCTAAAATGTTTTTGTTCCGCCCCTTTCCCAGCTCCTCCCAGAATCCTTAACATGACAGTTGGGTTTGACGGCTCCCGGGGGTACCATGCAGTTTGTGTTGCCGAGGGGGAACCAGTCCCTTCTCTGTACTGGGCCGACCCATTAGATAGGAACCAAGACACAAGGCTAACTGGGCCCATGTTGAAGCACCAAGTGGCCACGGAGTTACATTATCTGACGCGAGACGGCAAGTACACGTGTGTGGCCACAAACAGCCACGGGAGAGTCGAGGCCTCTGTCTATTTCTACAAGTTCAAATCGGGGGGCAACAACAATCTGCCCCTGGGGCTGCTGTGGGCGGCTCTGGCACTCAAGCTAATGCTGCTGCTGGGGTTGCTGTGCGTAGCAACCTGCTATAGGAACGGTAAGTCCTCTCTCATTCCATTGGTCAGTGTATGGGAGAGACTGTCCCTATACGGCCCCCCCTTTGGGTTACACTGAAGGCCTCACAGCCCTTAACTTGCCCCCCAGCAATGGGAGCCCCTCGACTTCTCCAACCCAGAGTCACACCCAGGCCTGGGGGGAACCAGGGGGCCCCCAAACTTACACCCTGAGCAGAACCCCTCTCTCCCCTTCCCTGGGTGCAGCCCGTTACTCTCCCCATAGGATCTACGTAGCGAGTTTCCCATAAATACTTTGGTTTCCCCCAACAGGTAATAAGAAGCAGCGGTTGGAGCTACACGGGTGAGTATCGGCCAATGTCTGTTAGAGAATAGGGATTAGCACTGAGCCACACGTGAGAGGGTCGGTTCTAGAGGTTCCACTGAGTCACTAGATGTTCCAGCTCCTGTGCCCAATGGCTCATTAGAGTAGGGAACAATGCGGAACTCAGATGATCCACCTCCATAGAGTGGAACCTCCCAGAATGCACCATGTGGGGACCCCTACGGAATGAAATGAGCCGGGGTGGGATGAACCCCGAGGAACCCAAAGCCCCCAAACCTGCAGGGGCCCCCCACCCCCACGCAGCGACATTCACATTCTGCACAGGTTTGAATTGTCTCCTCAGGCTCAAGGGTATCAAGGAGAGACCTGGGCTCTTCCCCATTATTATTATATAGACTGATATCTGATAGGATCATATACAGACTGATATCCGATAGGATCATATACAGACTGATATCCGATAGGATCATATACAGACTGATATCCGATAGGATCATATACAGACTGATATCTAATAGGATAATATACAGACTGATATCTGATAGGATAATATACAGACTGATATCTGATAGGATAATATACAGACTGATATCTGATAGGATAATATACAGACTGATATCTGATAGGATAATATACAGACTGATATCTGATAGGACAATATACAGACTGATATCTAATAGGATAATATACAGACTGATATCTGATAGGATCATATACAGACTGATATCTAATAGGATAATATACAGACTGATATCTGATAGGACAATATACAGACTGATATCTGATAGGACAATATACAGACTGATATCTGATAGGATAATATACAGACTGATATCTGATAGGATAATATACAGACTGATATCTGATAGGATAATATATAGACCAGTGCTGTCCAACTTCTGCGGTGCCGAGGGCCGGAATTTCTCTCGCATACATGGTGGAGGGCCGCTAATGGAAGCCAGTTTTGGCCACTCCCCCATTTTAAACTACACCCACTTTAAACCACACCCATTTTATTACAATGGTTGCTGCAGGGATATCAACCATCATTCATATGTTAAAGAATGATATTATGTCATATTAAGACACACCCTTAAATCCATATGCCGCCTCCTCCTCCCCTGTGGATAGCACAGCAACCCCCAGCATATAATTACACACCTTAGGGACCATTTAATGGCTATTTCCATCTGCTAACAAACTCCCAGACCAAACCCCTGCCAGGTTCACCTCCCACAGGCAGCATAGTGTAGGCAGAATATGGCACACACAGGCAGCATTCTGCCTTTCCTATGCTGCCTGTGTGTGCGCCATACTCTGGCTGCCCTATGCTGCTTATGTGCCATACTCTGCCTACCCTATGCTGCCTATACACAGGCAGCATAGGCCAGGCAGGACATACAAGGTGTATGAGGTGTGAATAGGTGAACAATGTGAGTGATTACAGCCTGAGCCTGAGGTGTGAACACTGCAGGGGGTGAACAATGCAGAGATTAAAAGGTGTGAACAACACAGGGGATTACATTTTTAAACAATACAGAGGGATTACAGCCTGAATCTGAGGTGAGAACCATGCAGGGGGCCAGTTAAGGTTAGTACTGATACCATTTAAAGCTAACACAAAGTTAAGCCATCAAAGCAGCCAGACAGGTGGGGGGCCACACAGAGGGGGGTCGAGGGCCGCATGCGGCCCGCGGGCCGCCAGTTGGACAGCACTGATATAGACTAATAGGAGGGGGGGCTAGAGACCTGTCTATCACAGGGGGCTGGAGGAGGTGCCCTGAGCTCTCGCTCTATTACTGCCCCCAAACAAATCCATAATAATAATAATTAGTTCTATACTAATGGGGGGGGGGAGGGGGTTCTAGGTGACCCACCCAAAATGGGTTCTGGTGCAGCTGGAACATTATTAGACAGATTTATAGTATAAATACCATTTGGGGGCTGTATGTTACCAACACTGAAATGTGCTCATTGGCCTCTCTACCTCCCCCTACAGGAGAGCGCAGGAATCCACATATGAAAATTATGAAGCAGGAGGTCATTAACGTGACACCCAGAGGTCTCTGCTCAGTCCCACACTCTTATTGTATCCTGGGGGGGGGGTCTGTATGCTGGGGGGGTCTGTATGCTGGGGGGGGGTCTGTATGCTGGGGGGGTCTGTATGCTGGGGGGGGTCTGTATGCTGGGGGGGTCTGTATGCTGGGGGGGGGTCTGTATGCTGGGGGGGGTCTGTATGCTGGGGGGGGTCTGTATGCTGGGGGGGGGTCTGTATGCTGGGGGGGTCTGTATGCTGGGGGGGTCTGTATGCTGGGGGGGGTCTGTATGCTGGGGGGGGGGTCTGTATGCTGGGGGGGGGGTCTGTATGCTGGGGGGGGGTCTGTATGCTGGGGGGGTCTGTATGCTGGGGGGTCTGTATGCTGGGGGGGTCTGTATGCTGGGGGGGTCTGTATGCTGGGGGGGGTCTGTATGCTGGGGGGGGTCTGTATGCTGGGGGGTCTGTATGCTGGGGGGGTCTGTATGCTGGGGGGGGTCTGTATGCTGGGGGGGTCTGTATGCTGGGGGGGGTCTGTATGCTGGGGGGGTCTGTATGCTGGGGGGGTCTGTATGCTGGGGGGGTCTGTATGCTGGGGGGGTCTGTATGCTGGGGGGTCTGTATGCTGGGGGGGTCTGTATGCTGGGGGGTCTGTATGCTGGGGGGGTCTGTATGCTGGGGGGTCTGTCTTTTCAGGATTGAATTTATATGTATACATTTTTTAAGTATAAATATCTGACAAAATCAAGTTGTATTTATTTGATGCATTTTTATGAGCTACGTATGAAATTCTAAAAAATGACTCGTACGATACTTTTTTGACGCGCAACATTTTCCACGTTTTTGAAACGGGAGGATTCACTCACCGCCATAAATCAGCCCCTGTTTATTATCAATATATTTGAAATATAAGTTCCAATTCTGAACGCAATGAGACAAACAGGACAATTTGTTCCATATCTTTCCACTGAAAATAAACTGTAATATTTCAGCAACGGGTCGTTTCATTTTTAAAAAAAACCCAAAGTGCCGATCTTGGCAACGATAGATTAGAAATCTAGAATACAGGTGGAGCAAATTAAATTAAAGAAGAGAAGGCTCTGGGTGTTTTTGTAACTGCAGTCAGTGTTTGGAACGTGGGAATGAGATTGTTACACAAATGACACATATGAATAGGGACCCAAAAAGAACCACAGAACCAAGAGGAAAAGAACCAATCGGGTTCGGGTAACAAATGTAAATAACCAATAGGCAGTTTTATTTCCATCATGCAAGTCTCACAAACATACAGTTCTCATAAAATTGACATTTTTTGTTTTTACATCATTTTATCTCACATTTAAGTTCAAACACCACTTACCCTGTTCTTTTATAAAACAAAAAACCCAACATTCTTTAGAACGGGGCTTTGGCACGTGGAAATGAGGGATCACAGAGCACAAACACACAAGCGGGATCACTACGACCAGAACATGGGGTCTCGGGGGCCAATCCCTGGCTGCCATATTGAACACCTCACTGCCACCCAAGACATGAAAGGTTTCCAGCAGCCCTGATTGGCCATTGGCTCCCACCTTAATGGGGCACGAGGGGGAGGGCACAGAGAGAAGTACGAAGGGTGTATAATGTAGTATCAGGGTTGCCCCCCCAGCTGGGGCCTGGGGTAGGGTTGCCCCCAGCCAGGGAAATACCAACCAAGGCCAAGGCGGGTATTAAAAAATTTACCAGCAATATACTTGATGTAATCCCTAGTTGTTCCGCCCCCAACTCACCTCTGACCCGCCCCAATCACCTCCCCCCTCTGTAGCCACGCCTACTTACCTTCTCCTCCAACACCACCTGATCCACCTCCTCTCTGCCCCACCCTTTGTGTTACCAGCAGTGATGGGCCCGGCCAATGGTGGCAAAGCTACAGGTTGGACATAACAATTCATATAATATCTCCCCTCCCAGACTGGGTCTCCGCCTCTTTTGCACAATCATGGCCCCCTCGGTGGGTGAACAGGGATAACCAAAGAGATCCGTATCGCGTGTTCCGGCAACGTCACACTAACCTCACATCACAGATCATTGCTCACTAATACAACATGGCAGCTCCGCTCCAGGAACTCAGCACTCAAATAAGCGGTAAAAAAAAATGGCGTCTAAATAGGGCGGCCACCTGTCCGGTTTTCGGAAGGGCTGTCCGGGTCAAAACCTCCTGCCCGGTTTGGGCAGGACTCACTGAGATTGATGTGGTGATCGGCCAATTGCCAAGTCATAGCCCCGCCCAGTAACATCACTGACCCACCTCTTCCCTGCCCCTGTGACGTGATGTCACAGGGGCAGGGAAAAGGTGGGTCAGTGATGTTACTGGGCGGGGCTATGACTTGGCAATTGGCCGACTTCATGGAGATGGGGAAGAGGCGGGGCCGTATGGCCCCGCCTCTTCCCCATCTCCATGAAGTCATGGCCCCGCCCACTATCTGCCAAAAACACGGGGAAAGGGGGAGAAGGAAACACACAGGACAAAGGCACAACCCATAACGCAGATATTTTTGGGTTGGTTTAGAAATCTCTGTGCTGATTGGCCGGGGAATGGCGGTTCCTTACGGGTTTCTAGGCCCCAATAACTAAATCTTATTTATTTCTCTATATGTTTCTATTTTACAAGAGGCAATTTTGTATATTTTTGAATTTTTTTTTACAATTTGCCAGTAAATTTTACACATTTATCACACAAAATCCAACATGAAATATACAAGAAGCAGCTTATTGTTTGCATTGCAGCGACCCCCCCAAGCCGTAACCCCGCCCCCCGCGCCTGGTTCCCATAGGAACCTTTAGTAGTCTCTCTCTCTCATTTGCCCGCGTGTGGGGAGTCGGCAGCGAGACCCCCAAACTAAGGCAAAAACACTAAAGTGCCTGTAAAAAGATTCATCAGTAAAACACAAACCCCCCCAATATCCGGCTTTCTGGGGGCCGGAAACGTCAGTGAATGAAATAAATGTATTTACACAATAGAAATAAAAATACTGATCTGGCAAATTTCCCCATAGAAATGTCACATCTGAGATTCTCAGCGTCAGAATAAGACAAAATTCCCAATAACCAGGGAAGGCGGAGTCTCGCTGAGCCCAACGACCAATCCTGTCGCCCCAATAATCCTGTTACTGGTTACTGTTGCTGAATAACTTCGCTGGGTGCGGGGCAATAGCTTTACTGGAATAGATCTGTGCAGGGATGTATAGGTCTATTGTGTAGATAGAACCACTACTCCCCCATTAAGTATATTTTATATATATATATATATATATATATAAGCACCAGAGGGCCTGAAGATGCCCCCAGTAGCCCCCCATCTTTTCTGCTACACATACTCAGTGCTACTGGCACTTACCTGAGCTTAGGGACCCACTTACTATATACTGTATATATTACAATAGAACAGTCACTATACAAGGCTGATTAGTAATTAATTCACATTACATGGCAGCTCAGAAATCAGTGCAGGCTGCATGAGAATTTAATAATCAGCCCAGTAGCATCAGCTTTTATAACAGACGACCCTCATTTTCTGTTTACAGTTTTAAGACGACCCCTAAGCTCAGCTTCCCAACAGCTGCCCAGAGCCCACTGAGCATGTGCAGTGCCACTGACACTCAGATGATGGCCTGATAGGATCTGAGAAGGGGAGCTCCTGTGGAAACAAGGCCTGGATCCCAAGTCATTTTATTTAAAGAAGAAGGAAAAGTAAAAATCACTGGGGGGGAGCCAAATGTTAGACACCCCCAGTGATTGTAATCGCTTTCCTTTTACCCCAGGCTGGGGCTCCTATTAGGAGAAAACCATACCAGTCCGGGGTAACTGCAAACAAGCAATCCTTTTCCGTCCCTCTGGGGTATAAGGTAAGCAATTACAATCACTGGGGGTGCCTAACCTTTGCCTCCCCCCAGTGATTATACCTTTCCTTCTCCTTCAAGGGATATACAATGTGCTACTGGGATGCAGGGAGTGTTGAGACTCGGAACCCCGGGGCCCTTGGTTCAAAATCTTTATTGGCCAGTGACCTGCACCCTGACTGGGAGACACAGACGACATTGTACCAGAACCCCCTACAGACATTCGGCACGGAGACAACACAAACTATAGGCACAAGCTAAACACAGAGGCAAATATCTGGGGAGAATTAAAGGGTAAGTAGCGCACAGAGGCGCCTGGGAATCCTGGCTCAGAATCCAACTCACAGTTATTAACTCTTCAGAGAAAACCTTATTGTAATGTTCCAGCCGCTCTGTTTGCTGCCGGCGCCTCCCTACTTCCTTCCCTCCTGATTCGCCGCCTTCCCGGCGTTACGGGCCTGACGCCATCCGGATACGGTTTTTCGCCATTAAAAACACGATTTGCGCACAGTCAGTTATCAGAAGCGTAAAGAGGTCCCCTGGTCTATCGTATAATATTGAGATAATGCACTTCTGGGTACAGGGAGTTGATGAGAAGAGCTAGCAGCGTGTTGCCATCTTGAAGGCAGTGTCCGGGGTATCTGATAAACTGGGTCGCCTGGGAGATTTGTTCCTGAAACTCTGCATATTGTTTGCTTGAGGTCATGGATTCAACAGCGGTCAGAGCCTGCGGAGATAGAGAGCCGGAGTGTGTGGAACTGAGGGAAATACAAATATGCCCCTGGGATGCCTGTATTATGCCTGTATATGCTGCCATTAGTATTCTGGTCCCACCCACTTATTGCGTAACAGACTCCCTGCCCCTCCTCCTGTACGCTGCCATTAGTATTCTGGTCCCACCCACTTATTGTGTAACAGACTCACTGCCCCTCCTCCTGTAAGCTGCCATTAGTATTCTCGTCCCACCCACCTATTGTGTAACAGACTCCCTGCCCCTCCTCCTGTAAGCTGCCGTTAGTATTCTGGTCCCACCCACTTATTGCGTAACAGACTCCCTGCCCCTCCTCCTGTACGCTGCCATTAGTATTCTGGTCCCACCCACTTATTGTGTAACAGACTCACTGCCCCTCCTCCTGTAAGCTGCCATTAGTATTCTGGTCCCACCCACCTATTGTGTAACAGACTCCCTGCCCCTCCTCCTGTAAGCTGCCGTTAGTATTCTGGTCCCACCCACTTATTGCGTAACAGACTCCCTGCCCCTCCTCCTGTACGCTGCCATTAGTATTCTGGTCCCACCCACTTATTGTGTAACAGACTCCCTGCCCCTCCTCCTGTAAGCTGCCATTAGTATTCTGGTCCCACCCACCTATTGTGTAACAGACTCCCTGCCCCTCCTCCTGTAAGCTGCCATTAGTATTCTGGTCCCACCCACTTATTGTGTAACAGACTCCCTGCCCCTCCTCCTGTAAGCTGCCATTAGTATTCTGGTCCCACCCACCTATTGTGTAACAGACTCCCTGCCCCTCCTTCTGTAAGCTTCCATTAGTATTTTGGTCCCACCCACTTATTATGTAACAGACTCCCTGCCCCTCCTCCTGTAAGCTTTCATTAGTATTCTGGTCCCACCCACTTATTGTGTAACAGACTCACTGCCCCTCCTCCTGTAAGCTTCCATTAGTATTTTGGTCCCACCCACTTATTGTGTAACAGACTCACTGCCCCTCCTCCTGTAAACTGCCATTAGTATTCTGGTCCCACCCACTTATTGTGTAACAGACTCACTGCCCCTCCTCCTGTAAACTGCCATTAGTATTCTGGTCCCACCTACTTATTGTGTAATAGACTCCCTGCCCTGACTCCTGTAAGTTGCCATTAGTGTTCTAGTCCCTCCCACTAACTGCATAACAGACTCCCTGCCCCTCCCACTTTACGCTGACATTAAAGTATTCTAGTCCAGCCCACTGTGGTTGAACAAACAGATGACCTGCACCCACCCAATCCCAACCCGACCTGGCAATCCACCTCTATTTATAGCCTCCTGCCTGCCCCATCTCTGACATCACTAAGGGGTGGGGCAGGCAAGCAGCTATAAATACGGGCTACCAGAGGCAGAAGTGGGCACAGAAGGAAGAGCTCATCTCAAACCTGGACCCATGAGTAAACCCACGGATCCCATAGGTTTCGGGCCGGCCCACACATCACTAACCCACTGACTTATACACTCACAGCTCCGCCCAATCGCATGCAAATCTCCTACCTGCTGAGCTTTGGGCGACAGGTGCAGCCCAGATCCTGCCTTAAGGCGCACTTGGTTCTCTGCAGGGATCTGGGCTGCAATGAAGGCCGCCAGGCTGCGAGCAATGATCCGAAATCTGAAAATGAGTAGAAAACACCAGTTTATGATTCAGGCTCTGAAACACAGTGTTAGGCTTTACTGGCTGATAATCTAAGCATATTTGCAATTGGTCTTTTAGTCAGTCAGTGGAGCTGACCCAGCAGGGGTAGAGATGTACCCCATACAGCGGCTCCTCTCTGTGCCATCTCACCCTCTGCAATAGGTTCTCTTTCTCTGCTCCACCTCCCAGTTTCTTTGCGGGAAGGCCAGGGGCGTGGCCAGGAGGCGTGGCCAGGTAACATGCAATTAATTGGTTTGGCACAAGAGCTGCAATGTTGGCTGCTTTCCCTCAATATAAATATAAGAGTCCCGTTACTATCATTACTAGCGCCGGTCTATGAATGGGGAGGGGACAGGGACTGCGTGGGGCCCAATATCAGAGCCCGACGTTACACAGAACCCGGGGGGTACCTACCTGCAGGGGGCGCCACTTCTCTTACCTTGATGATAACGGGGACTTCCTCCCAAGGCCGATAGCACCCAGAATGCCAGAGGACATTCGCTCCTCCCCCAGGAGGGTGAGTTTGCCTTGGACAGAGAGCAGAATGCGAAGGACGTTCTCCGTCACGACGCTGTCGCTCTGCTCCACTTGGATGAGGGAAAGCTGCAGGATCTTGTGGCACCACAGGAACAGCTTGGGCTCATCATTCACTGAGCTTTGGGGGAAATAAAACAGAGACGCACATGAGCAGCGATAGGGAGGACCCATCTGCTGGAGTTCTCTATGGTAAATGCATCTGAAAATTTGGTGTTAATTTTCAGGTAACTTCCCCTTTAATTTAAAGATGTGAACATACTGATTCCAGGGAGGTTATACACAAGCGCCAAAAGCATGAAACTCAATCCACTAACAATCTCTTACCCTGGCTGTACCTGCTCCAGCCACTTGGAAATCATCACAAGTACTCTCAGCTCATTGGCCAGCGTCTGCTCCTGGTTCAAACACTGCAGAACGTACACATGGAGGGTTAAATAGCTGCCCAGGCTCAGGCATTCCTGCAGGAAATCCTCCGTGGTGAGTTCGGGCACTTGTAGAGAAGCCAAGATGGGGCCCCAGCCAGGGTTCTGCACGTGGAGGTTTTCTGTATAAGAGATAATGGAAAAATATGTCACAGTAATCCTTGGCATTTAGGCCACGCCCCTGAGGAACCCTTTGAAGCTGATTAGCAGACTAGAGCGAGGCTTTGGGAGGAGATAAGGATAATGGTGCTTAGAAGGTTGAGTAAAACCATAAAAAAGCCAAATAACATGAATCTTCTACTGTCATTATTTACTTCTATTATGAACTTCCCCTTTAAAGCCGCAGGGTTGGGGGGGGGCTGGAAATGGAAATGCAGTAAAACACCCGTACCGTCTCTAAAGTAGGCAATGATGCAGGCCTCAGTGGCCTCGGCCATGTGTCTGATGGATGCCAGGCTCTGGCACGCCGCTGTCAGGAGGGGCATCACCAGCAAGCCTTGCACGTTGGTGTCTATCCAGCTCAGCAGGGCCCCCCTCAGGGACTCCGCCGTGGTCACGCCGGCATTATTCATAACCATCAGGAGCTCCATGAACAGACTGCTGAGCGCCATGTGTCGCTTCTGCACATCCAGGTCTGGGAAATAACAGCCACTGAGAATCAGCAAAGGACAGGGAGCCATACAGAACTGAGGGGGTTAATAATAGTGAAATGGCTATTGGCAAACTTAGGGGGCTGTTCCTGCTGAATTGTGCTTAGTACAGGGGAATCCCTATGCTGCCATAGTTTTATGATATCTCTATGTACAGGCTATGAGCAAACTTAGGGGGCTGTTCCTGCTGAATTGTGCTTAGTACAGGGGAATCTCTATGCTGCCATAGTTTTATGGTATCTCTCTGTACAGGCTATGAGCAAAATTAGGGGGCTGTTCCTGCTGAATTGTGCTTAGTACAGGGGAACCCCTATGCTGCCATAGTTTTATGGGATCTCTCTGTACAGGCTATGAGCAAACTTAGGGGGCTGTTCCTGCTGAATTGTGCTTAGTACAGGGGAATCCCTATGCTGATATAGTTTTATGGTATCTCTCTGTACAGGCTATAAACAACTAAGGGGGCTGTTCCTGCTGAAATGTGCTTAGTACAGGGGAATCCCTATGCTACCATAGTTTTATGGTATCTCTTTGTACAGGCTATGAGCAAATTTAGGGGGCTGTTCCTGCTGAATTGGGTTTAATACAAGGGAATCCCTATGCTGCAATAGTTTTATGGTATCTCTCTGTACAGGCTATGGGCAAACTTAGGGGGCTGTTCCTGCTGAATTGTGCTTAGTACAGGGGAATCCCTATGTGCCATAGTTTTATGGTATCTCTCTGTACAGGCTATGGGCAAACTTAGGGGGCTGTTCCTGTTGAATTGTGCTTAGTACAGGGGAATCCCTATGCTGCAACAGTTTTATGGTATCTCTCTGTACAGGCTATGAGCAAACTTAGGGGGCTGTTCCTGCTGAATTGTGCTTAGTACAGGGGAATCCCTATGCTGCAATAGTTTTATGGTATCTCTCTGTACAGGCTATGGGCAAACTGTTAAGACACAGACACACTATTAAACACACAGGATGAGGCACAATAGACTGAACTACAAAAGAACAGAAGGGCTGACCTGGGGGGTTGAAGATAACGATGTCATCCAGCAGTTTTGACATCTCTTGCTCCAGGGCAGAAAGGGTTATTTTAGCGTCCTGCTCTAAGGAGCCCAGAAACTGCACCACCTGCTGAATGTAGATGCGGCATTTGGGGGTCACATCCTGCAGGCAGAGAAACAGGGGTGAAACCAACGTACAGGGAACATAAATAGAAATAAATCCCAGAAGGGAAATAAATTCAGTTAAAAATGTCATAAAAGGGCAAGCAAAGATTTTATTAATTATATATATTTTTATTTTTTAAAAATGTTTAGCTGCTGCCCTGCTCGCTAGCGCTGCCAATGATACGGGAGCAAAACGGAAACAAAATCAGCAGCAGGAGGAGAGGAAAGGGGAACAAAATGCAGCTGTAATAGCACAAAGGCACCAGCAGAGGGAGCCACAGCCGGGAGCAGAGTTCTATAGAGCTTATTCATGCCTGGTAACACCTTCTGCAGAATTCAATGGGAGATTTTGGAATTTATATAATTTTTTTCTTTTTAATTTCATGATATGATATGACATGAATGTGTTTCAGGAGCGCCCCCTGCTGTTACAGGTAGAATACAAATGTACTGACACAGGCAGCATCTATTGCTAATTCCCTGCTCATTTCTACAGCCCAGTGTGATAGGGGGATAGAACTGAGCACTGGGAATTTAAAGCCTTTGCGCTCCATTTAATACCTTGTGATGTGAATACAACAGTATAAAACTGCTAATATCACGGTTTGGCCATAGGCTACTTACAGAGTAGATGTTGCATTCTGGGAAAGTCGTCAGCCCGGCGGAGACTTTCAACACCTTGAGGATCAGCTCATCGGTGAGGTGTTTGCTCAGGATCACACAGGGAGGGTAGTGGCTGCTGAAGTAGCCCATTACGTTTTGGTAGGACACTGCGTCCACAAGGTGCCATGACAGGGTGCTGGCCTGCCCCAGGAGGCTGAGTAGCGGGGACCCCTTGAAAGAATGTGGAAACATTACCAAAAAAATGACATTTTGAATCAATTCCCCCTACTTACATTAACCCCCCAGTTCAATGTGCTATTAAATAAAACCCTGCTGTCAGGGTCGGACAGGGGGTGAAGGGCCCACCGGGGCTCCCGCCCCAGGGGCCCTGCAGGTGCCCGCACCGCACCGACCCCCACCCTGTAGGGGCCCCCTAACCCCCCTCGCAGGGCCCCCCACCCAACATCCTCCCCTGAGCGCGTAAATTTAACGCGTCAGGGGAGGAGCGGTCGGGCAGGGGGAACGCAGGTAAGGGACGGGTCTGGGCCGCCAGGGCCCACCGGGATTTTTCCCGGTGTCCCAGCGGCCCAGTCCGACCCTGCCTGCTGTATTGCTAGTAAAGGGGCTGTGTATGGGGGGCTGATGGCTAAGCAGGAATATAAATGAGACCACGAGCGCCAACTAGTGGCAGAAACTCCACCGACACCCTCAAGCTGCCGCCCCATATCCCGCGAGCGCAGAGTGAACGTACCGGCTCGTTGACGAGCTTCTCCTCCTTGGCGACAAACACCAGCATGAAGAGCAGGCACACTAACATGCGGTGGGTCTCCGGGCGAGGGGCCGGGCCCCAGACATCGGAAAGGATGCTTACCCAATTCACTTCGCACAAAACAGACCCCAAAAACAAAAAGCAGCTTTTGGGGCTCCCCCTCTCCACCTTTGAGATAAAAATCACAGGTGAAAGATGAAAAAATAATATATAATATATACGGAGAGAGAAATAGAGATTATTTCATATGAATGAATGCACTTGGGAAACCCTGAACCCAGATATCTTTGTCATTTCCCATCAGTGGCCCCTTTAATGCTAGGGCCCAGGGGAAATGGCTCAACTCAATAATCCGCAGTAGAAAAACAGATCTGTGAAATGTACACCCATAATCTGCAGGTCAACTGCACCCCAAACAGTGAAGGTGGATCCCAATAATCTGCAGCAGGGAAATAGATATTTGCACTGTATCCCAATAGGCTGCAGCAGGATAAAAGATCTGTGAGCTGTACCCCAATAATCTGCAGTTAGGAAAATATATCTGCGGCCGTCCAATTAAAACAGGAGGATTTCTGGGCATATACAGTATGACTGCTTACATGATATTTTATTTTTCTTTTGCCCCAATTAAAATGTGATCCCAAAGGAGAACTAAACCCTCCAATGAAAATGTATGCAACACTGCTCTGAGCACTTTTACAGTTCACAATCATTGTTTATTTATTTTTTGTATTCGTGATATTAGCAGTTTTATACTGCTGATACCATGACTTTCAATAGCAGGGGCTGAGCTGCGGTGTTGGCCTGATGAAGTGAAGCCTTGGAACATGCTGTATAATATATCCCAGTCCTGTTGGCCTAAGGCTCACCACACACGGTGTGTACTTACTTTAAAGAATTCCTCCATGACTGTCTGATCAGGATACATATCCTTCCAGGGTAACTTGCTGTACTCAGTATGGTAGGAATACAGGATATATTCGGGCAGCTTGGGCGCAGTGCAAGTCTCACAGTAATGCATCAGGTGCAACCATAAGGCGCCCCTCTGGCCAGGCAGCAAGCGATCTAATGAGACAGAGAGCAGGCGTGGGATTCATAGTAAATAGAGCTTATCACTAGGACACCGGCTGGGAAAATTCCATAATTATTATTATAGAATTCCCCATAATGGCGAATTTGCCCTGGACTCACCCTGAGATTTCTGATGCAGCGTCAGGATGCAGTCTGAGAATAACTGAACCATCCCGACAGCGACAGACGTGTCGCTTTCCAACCACGGGTAACATCGCTGACTGCTGAAATGGGAAGCACACAGATACACAGTGAGCAGTATGGCAGCGCCAGCCCAGACAAAAGCCTTATGTACGGAACTAGGGCTCTCTCAGTGGCGTAACTATAGGGGAAGCAGACCCTTCCGTCACGGGGGAAAACCTAGGAGACAGGTGGGCACAAAACGTGGGGTGTAAAAAAAATCCCCCTCTCTTCCTACCTGGACACAAGTGGCGCTTAGAGTGCATAAGTTTAATATGTCAGGGGAGGAACGGTCGACAGGGGGACCTCTGGCAAGGGTCTGGGCCGCTGGGGCCCACCGGGTTTTTTCCCGCTGTCCTGGCGGCCCAGTCCAATCCTGACTATAAGGAATGATACCTGTTGTCCTCTTTATCCAGAACCATAATCCATGGCTTGAAGAGCTCAGTGATGGCCGAATGCAGAGATTTTAGCCCTGAAATTAAAGGAGAAACACAAATAAACATCCATAGTTATGGATTCGCAATTCGTAAGGAGCATTATTTGGACAGTGGGGGAGGGGAGACGCCATTACCTGCTTGGATTCTGTGGCTTCCCATAGTCTCCTGGCTGAGGCCGGCCAGCTCGTAGTCTATGAGGCTCTTTACCAGGTACTCAAAGAAAGTTTTCACCTCGGCCATATACGGGCTCCATTTGGAAAGCAGGCCAAAGCTCTGGAAGTCGGATTTGGAGAAGCGGAGCTTGTAGAAGAAATCTGAAAGCCATTTGATGGTCTCCAGTACCTGTAAGTGACAAGCACCCAATGTAATCCCACAGGCTCTGTGCCCCCCCGTATACATTATTTATTCAGCAGTTGCACCCAGGCAGCTGTAGGGGGCGGCAGGAACACTAATGAAATCCCAACCTGTTCGGCCGACAGCATCATCTTGTTGGAACAGCTAGGGAACGCCAGCGGGTCCGGGGACTCGGCTTGTACCGTGCTCGGAATTTTCCTCGGCGTATAGCACCCCACAGCCTTCAGAGAGGTCCTCCAGCACTCAGGACTCAACAGCTGCTCAGAAGAACCTGCAGATAATAGATAATGTGGGCAGGTTACCTACGTGACAACTTACTTTACCTTTATGGACTGCAGTCATGTTCTGTCCCTGTATGGGGCCAAAATAACTGACTTCCCAATAGGCATCTGATTAGGGCTCAGGGGAGACTGAAAAATTCCATTGGGATAGGACTGGATTGGGCCATGGATGTATTTCTATGTGCACAGGGCCACGGTGTCAACCAATGATAGGCTCTAAGGCCAACCAATCAGATCCCACCAAATTATTTTCCTTCTTCTTCTATCTCTTTCCAGCTTTCAAATGGGGGTTACTGATCCCGACACCCAAAAAATGTACTTATATTCATATATATTGCCCCTCCTTTTACTTATTCCAGTCTCTCACTCAAACCTCTGCCTGGTTACTAGGGAAAATATGACCCTAGCAACTAGATAGCTGCTGATATACCAAACTGATGGACAAATAGATAAATAACTAAAAACCACTGAAATACTAAATACTAAAGGTTAATGTAAAGGTGAACTTCCCCTTTAAGACCCAAAACGCTGAGCAGGACAATGAGCCCCACTTACTTTGCATGAGTAGCCTCAGGCAGTCGCTGTAATGGTCGGGGAACTGGTAGCGCAGGACGGAGTTCCAGTGTTTGCAGAAGATGCTAAAAGGCATCTGTAGCTCTTCCTCGGGTACAAGGCCGCACAGGGTCAGGGCTAAGTGCACGCACTCCAGCAGTTTGGTGCGTTCCGACATACAGGGCTTGGCCGAGTTCAACCAATGGTTCAGATCAAACTGCAAATTGGAAAAAGTTAAAATGTACTATTGGCTGATTGGGTTAAATGGAACATATAGGTTTCTGCAGAAGAGGCCACATGGTTTCCCAGACAAATCCATGATGTTCTGCAGCAGGAAAGCGCAACGCACCTTAGTCAATAGCATAAAAATCACATCGCTGTTGTCGTCATTGACGGCCTCGACCACTTTCTCGTACAACTGCACAAACTCTCCGGGCGAGGCGGCGGGGGTAAAGTACGGGGAGAGCAGGCTGCACAGCCTCCTGTTCTGCAGAATGGTCTGAAGCACCGGCCGACACTCCGTCTGGGTTCCACTTATAAACACCTGTGGGGAAGCAGAGGAGAGACGTATTCTCTTAATAGCAGCATAACTAATAGCCAGGGTTGGACTGGGCCGGAGGGACACCGGGAAAGGTGGGCCCCGGCCAACCCAGACCCCATCCCTGCTGCCATTGCTCCCCCACTGGGAAGAGGGCAACCAGGACTGCACATCAGGGGCCCCACACCACGTCAGGTGCCCCCCACTGCCAGCCCCTTCTCCCCCAGGTGCATACCTTATACTTCGCCGCAATCAGGGAAGGGAGGGCTGGCAGTGGGGGGCCCCTGGGGTAGCAGTCCTGGTTGGCCTCTTACACCCCAGTCTGACCCTGCTAATCACCTGTGTTCATTTCTAACAGAAACCTGTTAGGTTCATTCCTAACAGAACCCCAGTTTTCAGGAATAGGACATTCTATAATATACTAAAAGTTAACTTGAAAGTAAAGCACCCCTTGACCTGAAACAGAAACTTGAAGAAGAAGAGGTTTCCGGATAACAGATCCCATACCTGTAGTATAACAGAGTGGAGACCCCGTAGCTGGTAAGTCATTGAAACATACAAGCTAGCAATTACTCAGTGTATGGGACCCTTAGGGGGTCCTGAGCCATGGGATTAGTATAATAATAAGAAGTAAAGGTACAATCACTGGGGGGTATAATTGATCAGCAATTAAAGCAAAGTTCAAACCTGGCCCAAAATCTCAATGCAGGAGGTAAAAAACTGTCGGGAAGGAGGATGGCGCTGCGTCTCGTCGCATACGTATTCCACTACTGCAAAAAAGGTGCCGATGCCGATCTTGGGTATCTCCAGAGGGGACTGCACTTTATAGGCATTCACTAGAGCCCTGTGGGCAGAAGAGCTGAAACTCAGCCACACTGAGAAATCAAAGGGAAAACCCACAGCCCGGGGGGGGGGAAGTCTCCTATTGCGCGGAAGAGGATAAGGCACAAACGTAACACAGTGGGCGATAATAAAAGAGACCAAGCAGCGATACAGAGCGACCCCTGGCATTAGTGAAAGGCTTAGGCTGCCATCATACGAGCCAAAATCCATTTATCAGCTGGTTATTCATGGCTATGCCAGTTCCATATCCCCCATACACAGACTCTGTAAGCTTTTGGCGCACCAACTCACGTGATGAAGTTTTCCAGATGGACAGCAGCTTCTATAATGCTGAGCTGAGTGGGCTTGGTCGCCTCGGCCTGCAATTGCTTCATCTCTCGGCGCATGATATGGAGCTGCTGGCTTACTGCTTCCTCCATCTGCATGCCTTCAAACTGCACCGGGGGGGGGCACAACACAGGAGCTCACAGTCAGCACAGAACAACATGGCAACCATTACATTCTATACTGAGCTTGTCCGATCCAATTCTCTGCCCCACTGAGGCTGCAGGACCTGCCATTTAACCCCTTGACTTGCAACACATGCCCAGTTGGTGGAGCAGATGGGTCTAAACTTGCCCTTAAGGGTTGGCGGATGCACGGATAATGCTGTCTATATGAAGCCCCCATTATTTGGCAATCAGAGCAACAGGGGCAGTGGGATGGATGTGACCACCCAAACTCTGCTTTGGGCCCTAAGATACAGGGAAATGGGGGGCCCTTTAGGAGTCTGGGTGATGGAGGGTTCTGTTCAAAATGTTTAAAAGTGTTTGCTTCTCCTTTAATTTGTGTTGTAATTACTCAATGGCCCTTTTAAGCCGGCATTTTTTATAATGTACTATGGCTTAGTAAAACATAGAAAATAAACAGTGGCATATTTCAAATAAAAACAAACCAAGCAATTACACTAGGGAAGCTATGACAGGTTGCTATAGGTTCATAATTAATAGGTATTGTTCTTGCAATTAATATGTAGCAATCGGACACCTTTTAATATATCACTCTGAATTAAAAGAGAATACCGAAAAAAAACATAGACCAACTGAAAGGAAGCAGATCCCTGAAGCTCCTAACCTTGACTGTAACCACAGCCGGCCCGGCACAGGATTTATTCAGATTTCCCCGGCACTCCATCTTCATCTCAATCTGTTCCTCCCGGTTGACATAGAGTTTAGGGATGGTCTCGAGCATTTCGCCGTCCAGCGCAACTTGCTGGGATTCCCGCATCGACGCCGTCCTGAGAGGCAAAGCCAGAGAATCATTCACAAGGGTTTCTGTAGCCTCAGCCATTCCCTCCTAATGTTAATTCTGCTTTCTGAGCTAAAATTTGTTCTCTATTTAAAAGTGGCAGTTCTCCTTCAGGTTAGTATGCTATAGAATGGCCTATTCTAAGCCACTTTTTAATTGGTCTTCATTTTTATTTGTTATAGTTTCGGCAAAGAAAGCCTTTCTCAAGGATTCCCCTTGGTAATTCTCATTTTTGGCAAGTGTATCTGCCACCCTGTGTGTCTTTTTGCCTATTTGTGCACAACTTTGTGTTATGTAATGTATTGTATGACTATATGCAGTTGACTTTATTTGCACAGATTAAAACTGATTGGCGTACCCTTTTTGAAAACCTTACATAAAAGATAATCTCTTTCAAACCACTGCCTGGTTGCTAGGTTAAATTTGACCCTAGCAACCAGATAGCTCCTGAAATTCCAAACTGGGGAGCTGCTGAACAAAAAAACTATTCAAATAATTCAAAAACTGCAAATAATAAAAAAATTAAGACCAATTGCAAATTGTCTCCAAATAGCGCCTTCAATATCATACTAAAAGTGAACTATCACTTTAAACACTTACTGACTTCCCATGTCCCATTTAGAGTGCACCCTTGTCGTGTCTGTTTATCTACCCATAATGCACCAGTGTGCTGTAGATATAAAGCAAGCGCTGCTGCCGCCTGTATTGCAATCTGAGTGGCTCACTTGGCATACTGCTGTAGGATGGTGAGGTCTTTGTGAACCAGTTTCATGGATTCCTGCGTATTAATGTAACAAGATGGCGGAATGACGGGCACGGGAGGCTTCATGAGGTGCAGGGTGGTGGCAGGACAGGGGGCGCCGTGCTTTCTCAGGTTACACAGGATTCTGTCCTTGGCTAGAAAAGGAAGCAAACAGATATTGTGTCATGATACATTCATTAAATGCAGTAATTACTTTCTCTGGGGCATCATTCTCCTCTATTGGGCACAGACGTACAGAGCCAAGGTACCTGAGTGCGAGCTGGCTGGCTCCATACTGACTGCAGGGTTCAGTAAACATGTGTCCATCTCTACCTTGATTTGGTTCCAGGCATTAATGGATTCCTGGATTTCATAAGTGATCCTTTCCATATTAATAAACTCCATCCATAGTTCCTGGGGGGGGAGAGGAAACCATAATACTCGGATCAGCCAATAGGAATTCTCCCTTGCTCACTGTGTCGGCCGTAGCAAAGCCAATAGTTTAACTCACCTGCTCATTTCGCATGATCTTGGCCAGCCGGTGGGCGTCGTACTGCTTGGGCAGCGAAGGGAGGTAAACGTCTCCTTTCTGGAAATTCTCATCCTCCAGCCAAACGACAAACACATTAAATAACCTAAAGGGAAAGAAAATTGTCACTTTTTGTTCAGTAGCTCTCCAGTTTGGAGTTTCAGCAGCTATCTGGTTATTAGGGTCCAAGTTACCTTAGCAACTGGGGACTGGAATAAGAATAGAATAGTAATAAGTAATGAAAAGTAACAATAACAATACAATTGTAGCCTCGCAGAGCAATCGTTTGAGTGACCCCTGTTTGAAAGCTGTAAGGAGTTTAAAGAAGAAGGCAAATCATTTAAAAACTATAAAAAATTGAAAAGGTGTTTAGCATTGGCCATTTTAGAACATTCAAAAGGTGAACCACTGCTTTAAAAAGGGCATTTTGGGGGTGTTAACTCAAATCTGAATATAGGTGGTGGTATTGCACCCAAACTGTGTATAGGTGCCAAGTACAGGGCACAAAGGATGTGAAGTAACTCCCAGGTTTCACTAGTGGATGTGTCTGGGCTGATTTGCCTTTAGGTGACACCGTTATTGGCACAAACAGAATAACCCCCATACATAATATAAGAAGCCTTGGATACACTGCCCTGGGTGGTTCCTACTGTTCCTCGCCCCATTGGCCACGTGGATTTTACCTGACCAGCTCCTTGTGCACTTCCGGGGTGGCCATGCATTCCTGAGAGCCTCCCAATGAGTCAGGGAATACCGGGGACCCATCCAAGGGGACCAGCGCTCTCAGGGCTTTGCTGGCTGAATGGTGAAAATCAGCCACTTCAATCAGGCGCCGTTTCATTTGCTTCAACATATGGGTGTGAGAGTGGCTGCTGAAGAACCTCTTCCCAATGCATCCATTCACTGGCAGCCTGGAAAAGCACAGTCAGATGCATCCATGACCAACCATACTAACAACATGTCGTATATCTACATGCAGCATCGTCTCTGTGCCATTCTCTATCTCATACAGGTCAAGAAAATATATGGAAAAGGGTCAAAGACTCAATGGAACAATAAAAAAAGCAAATTATAGTAAAATAGAAACATGAAATGCTCCGTTTGTCTACACTCAGGCCAATGAAGTTGGGTACAACCACAGGACAAAAGGCATCGGCAAAGGGGGCACGTTCGCCACCAGTGCCAATCAGAAGTGCCAATGGTTACACTTCACCAATGATCTGCTGGGTTTCTGCTGATTCCATAACGACTATACCTGACCACCCATCCACCAATCCAGGGCAAGTAAATCCCTTAGGACAGGAATGAGGAGGAAGTGCCATTTGGGCTGGAGAGGAAGCTTACCCATACTGAGGTCCTGGCCGGTTGAGGTAAAGAAGGAAAAACTTTTGCCAAAAGAAAGGCAAAAGGGGGTGATCTGCCGGGGTAGCCAGAGCCTGATGAGCCCAACGATAGATCATTAATCTCTGTACGGAAGGCACAATGGGCAGTTTCAGCTGCTGCTGAGCTTTCTGGGAAGAAGGAATTGGTGAATGAGTTTAAATCAGTCACTAGAAATTATTGTGCTCTATTTATATGAACAAATACATGGACATAGGGACTGGGTCAGTAGGGATTGTCCTACCCTGGAACTGGTACTGGTACCAGGCCACCACTAGCAGTGCCTACCTTCAAAGCCTGATCTGGAGACATGGAAGGGTTGCTTACAAGTTCCCACTCCACCACTCTGCGCAGCTGGGAATCTTCTTCAAACAGAGACTCGGTGCTAAGCACTGCCCACGAGAACCAGATCTGCAATACAGGAAACATAAAAAGCATTTAAATAAAAGGGAATTCTTTCATGGAGGCAAAATGTTGCATTAAGAAACCCGAAATTCGGGCAAGACTGGTACTCCCTGGCAGTAACGCCACTCAGGCAATGACTGCGTTTGATAGGCAGGTTCTGACTCTGGTTCCACTGGGGCTCATAGCTGGGTTACCCTGACCGGACCAGATAAGCTTCAGTCAGTTCTACTTTAATGTTGAGCCTCTATGAATCGCTATTCTACCGACTTTTGCTACTACCCCTAGAAAAATCTGAATGGTTTTCTCTCTTCACCTGGGAGGGGTTATAGCTCGAGTCGATGAATGAAGGGGTTACGTTTCCAGCCACGATCCAGCCCACAAATGAGGAGAGCAGCCCCCGGTCACAGTGAAAGCCAAGAGCGTCCTGTAGGGACAAGTTTAGATTCAGAATTCAGCCAATCAGGAAGCTGGGTGAGAGACCTGCCAAGTGGGTCTGCCATTATTATTTTAACCCTTTCCCTGAAAACAATGTCAGTGCTACACCATTGGCAAGAAGGAAGTTAAACCATGCAACATTTTTGGGTTTTATTCTTTAGTACTGAAAATGCATGTTGCTTAGTGATGTGCAGTTCCCAGAGAGGTGTTGCTGCCCAGCAGGGAAAGGGTTAAACCCTGTTGTGCCCTTGTGTTAATGCGCCAGCCCTGCTGTGCCCTTGTGTCAATGCGCCAGCCCTGCTGTGCCCTTGTGTTAATGTGTCAGCCCTGCTGTGCCCTTGTGTGTTAATGCGCCAGCCCTGCTGTGCCCTTGTGTTAATGCGCCAGCCCTGCTGTGCCCTTGTGTTAATGCACCAGCCCTTCCGTGCCCTTGTGTTAATGCACCAGCCCTTCCGTGCCCTTGTGTTAATGCGCCAGCCCTTCCGTGCCCTTGTGTTAATGCGCCAGCCCTGCTGTGCCCTTGTGTTAATGCGCCAGCCCTGCTGTGCCCTTGTGTTAATGCGCCAGCCCTGCTGTGCCCTTGTGTCAATGCGCCAGCCCTGCTGTGCCCTTCTGTCAATGTGCCAGCCCTGCTGTGCCCTTCTGTCAATGTGCCAGCCCTGCTGTGCCCTTCTGTCAATGTGCCAGCCCTGCTGTGCCCTTGTGTCAATGCGCCAGCCCTGCTGTGCCCTTGTGTCAATGTGCCAGCCCTGCTGTGCCCTTCTGTCAATGTGCCAGCCCTGCTGTGCCCTTGTGTCAATGTGCCAGCCCTGCTGTGCCCTTGTGTCAATGTGCCAGCCCTGCTGTGCCCTTGTGTCAATGTGCCAGCCCTGCTGTGCCCTTGTGTCAATGTGCCAGCCCTGCTGTGCCCTTGTGTCAATGTGCCAGCCCTGCTGTGCCCTTGTGTCAATGTGCCAGCCCTGCTGTGCCCTTGTGTCAATGTGCCAGCCCTGCTGTGCCCTTGTGTCAATGTGCCAGCCCTGCTGTGCCCTTCTGTCAATGTGCCAGCCCTGCTGTGCCCTTGTGTTAATGCGCCAGTCCTGCTGTGCCCTTGTGTTAATGCGCCAGCCCTGCTGTGCCCTTGTGTTAATGCGCCAGCCCTGCTGTGCCCTTGTGTTAATGCGCCAGCCCTGCTGTGCCCTTCTGTTAATGCGCCAGCCCTGCTGTGCCCTTCTGTTAATGCGCCAGCCCTGCTGTGCCCTTGTGTTAAAGCACCAGTTCTGATGCTCCCCGACGTAAATGCGCGTAAATTGTACAGCAGGGTGCAGCCTGGGAGCTTACCTTGTGCTGCTGGTAGAGCAGTTTCTGCACAGAATCCTCCTGCACGTATCTGAATGCTGCCTTACACATCTGGTCCATCAGGAGGAGCGTGCCCTTATCTCTGTGCCATAGCTGCTGGCTTATCAGGACTTCAGTCCAAAACTCCAGCACCGCTGCTGGGCCCACTTCATTGGGACTGCTGCTGCTTGCAGCAATATGAGCCTACGGTGGAACAACAGAGTGCGGGTAATATTTCACATGTCCAGCAGGTGGCAGAACAGAGAAACCCAGTGAGACATTTTGCTCTTAACAACATTGTGGGTTCATAGTATGAGCAAAAAGACATTTCTGGGCAAAATGTGGGCTTTTCCCAGTTACATAGATTCATTATAAAGAGGCCTGAACAAGGAGCAAGTAAAACCTCTAAATAGAAATTAATAACATCTGTCAGTTTTTTGTTACCTGGATCATGTTTGTAAGAAGCTTCACATTTTCTCCATAGTTTATTCCACTTAAGTGCTGTGTAACTTTGTGTGTCATTTGCAGTGAAATGCCCTGAGGGACACCATTGTCCAACTGAAGAAACACGTGAATGTGGCCCAAAAATCTGTGGGATGGCAAAAAAGTAAGAAACAGATTGGCACTGCGTTGTCTGCATTAACAAAGCAGCAGTCCTGCCCTGCTTTATGGCTGAGATTCTAGCTATCTGTATAACAGAGCATTCTGTCACAGTGGCACAGATCCTATCTGATCCCCCCCCCCCCATTGTAAGCAGCAGTCCTGCCCTGCTTTATGGCTGAGATTCTAGTTATCTGTATAACAGAGCATTCTGTCACAGTGGCACAGATCCTATCTGATCCCCCCATTGTAAGCAGCAGTCCTGCCCTGCTTTATGGCTAAGATTCTAGCTATCTGTATAACAGAGCATTCTGTCACAGTTGCACAGATCCTATCTGATCCCCCCATTGTAAGCAGCAGTCCTGCCCTGCTTTATGGCTGAGATTCTAGCTATCTGTATAACAGAGCATTCTGTCACAGTGGCACAGATCCTATCTGATCCCCCCATTGTAAGCAGCAGTCCTGCCCTGCTTTATGGCTGAGATTCTAGCTATCTGTATAACAGAGCATTCTGTCACAGTGGCACAGATCCTATCTGATCCCCCCATTGTAAGCAGCAGTCCTGCCCTGCTTTATGGCTAAGATTCTAGCTATCTGTATAACAGAGCATTCTGTCACAGTGGCACAGATCCTATCTGATCCCCCCATTGTAAGCAGCAGTCCTGCCCTGCTTTATGGCTGAGATTCTAGCTATCTGTATAACAGTGCATTCTGTCACAGTGGCACAGATCCTACAACTCCCCCCCACCTGTCGTTAGTGCAAAACTGATAGCAGAAGAAATTGGTTAAACCGGGATAACAATGTTGAATTTAGAGAACAAGGACCAATAATTTCTCTGTTCTTTAAAATTGATTCCAAGTCATAAAAGTGAATAGGAAATCCCAGCAGCCAACCAGCATGAGTGCAGCAGGAAAAGGATATTAGAACAATATTATTGCCAATCACTGATGAATGACCTTCTTGCTGCTGAAGTCCTATTTCCCATAATAATAACATTAAGTAATAAAATACATTTAATCACCTTGTGATTTTTGATAAAATTTGAAGGGTGTGCCGGCCACGGATTATTATTTTTTAAATACTTCAATTTTGGCTGTGCACCCCGCAGAATATTGAGCCCTGGAGTGCAGACATTATTGGGATTGATATATATAATATATATACTGTATATATGTACCCCTAATTGGTTGCTAGGGTAAGTGAGGCCCTAGAAACTCATTTGATTCATACAAAGCGCAGTGGCAAACTCACTGTTCATTCTTCAGCAGGTAATACTGGCACGGATAGAACATGGGCAGCACTTTATCCAGAATGTGCACCACAGCTCGGAGATGCCGTGCTTGGACCAGCTCGCCCAGTAAGCTTACACCTTCAACACAGAACTTGTCCACACTACAGGGAGAGAGAAGGAGATGAGGAGTGTATTTCCTTATGAGCATTCCTAACCTGATAATAACAAAGTACTACTTTCTCTATGTGCCGATTCTCGGGGGTGATACAAAGAACCGTCTCACATATCTGGATTCTTCAGAACCAAATTTTGGCCCTGAAGGCAACCTCAGTGCAGATTTACCTGTGTCCTACTGAAGATACTGCAATACCAATGTAGCAGCCAATAGGGACACCTGCTTTAACGGCCTTCAGCACCGGATGAAGTACGGACGCCTCCGTCAGGTCAGGCACTTTGTCACAGAGCTGTTCCTTCTGGTCATTTCGATGCATTTTAAGCCTCAGGATCAAATCCCAAGCCCATTGGATAAAAGACGCTTCTGGGGACTGTCCTGTCCGCACAATACTGGCTAAATAAGACACCTGCAAACAGAACAGGGGGCAAATAAATATATATATATATATATTCACCTAGTCTGGTACAGAGGGAGGAAAATAAATAAATAAAAGTAATCTATATATATATATATCCTTGTAGATTGTAAGCTCTTTTGGGCAGGGCCCTCTTCACCTCTTGTATCGGTTACTGATTGCTTTATATGTTACTCCTTGTAGAGTGTAAGCTCTTTTGGGCAGGGCTCTCTTCCCCTCCTGTATCGGTTACTGATTGCTTTATATGTTACTCCTTGTAGATTGTAAGCTCTTTTGGGCAGGGCTCTCTTCACCTCTTGTATCGGTTAATGGTTGCTTTATATGTTACTCCTTGTAGAGTGTAAGCTCTTTTGGGCAGGGCTCCCTTCCCCTCCTGTATCGGTTACTGGTTGCTTTATATGTTACTCTGTATGTCCAATGTATGTAACCCACTTATTGTACAGCGCTGCGGGATATGTTGGCGCTTTATAAATAAATGTTAATGTAATGTAATATTTACCTGTTTTATACTTTCAGAAATAAGACCTGTATAGGGTTTGTCAGAGATGTACTTCTGGTAAGCTTCCAGAATCATGAGGGCCACATCCACATGTATGGCTGGATTCAGGTGAAGAGCATTCTGGGAAAAATATTATAGGATTAAAGGACAAGACTTCTCAGTAACTTTTAATATCCTTATCATTTACATTGTCCCTTATAATACATGAGTGATACTCAGAGTTCCCTGTATAACTCAGCCTGCAGCCTTGTGCCTTTATATGGGCACAGAACCCCTCAGTGACTGCTAATATCCTTATCATTTACAGTAGGGGGTACATTATCCCTTATAATACATGAGTGATACTCAGAGTTCCCTGTATAACTCAGCCTGCAGCCTTGTGCCTTTATATGGGGGGCACAGAACCCCTCAGTGACTGCTAATATCCTTATCATTTTCAGTAGGGGGTACATTATCCCTTATAATACATGAGTGATACTCAGAGTTCCCTGTATAACTCGGCCTGCAGCCTTGTGCCTTTATATGGGCACAGAACCCCTCAGTGACTGCTAATATCCTTATCATTTACAGTAGGGGGTACATTATCCCTTATAATACATGAGTGATACTCAGATTCCCTGTATCACTCAGCCTGCAGCCTTGTGCCTTTATATGGGCACAGAACCCCTCAGTGACTGCTAATATCCTTATCATTTACAGTAGGGGGTACATTATCCCTTATAATACATGAGTGATACTCAGAGTTCCCTGTATAACTCAGCCTGCAGCCTTGTGCCTTTATATGGGCACAAAACCCCTCAGTGACTGCTAATATCCTTATCATTTACAGTAGGGGGTACATTATCCCTTATAATACATGAGTGATACTCAGAGTTCCCTGTATAACTCAGCCTGCAGCCTTGTGCCTTTATATGGGTACAGAACCCCTCAGTGACTGCTAATATCCTTATCATTTACAGTAGGGGGTACATTATCCCTTACAATTAACAAGAGGCTTATAGAAGTCACAAAGAATTTTAGTGACCAAGTTGGGCACGGGTGACAGAACCATCAGAAACCCAGAGGACTTTCTAAGTCCTGTACAATTGGGACATTGGCAGCCCCTGTGGCTATAAATAATGATATAAATATTATGTGTAACTGTACTGAGCCCAATACGTCCCCTCACTGCCCATAGCTCCAAGGAACTGGAACTCTCAAGAGAATGGACGGTCATACTTTCTAGTATTATTAATGCATCAAACCCTTCGGTGTTATTATTCTATAGTACATTACATATATTTATGGTATATTAGATGAAATGAAGGACTGGTCACTTGGCCACTGAATGCTTTTTTGTTTCTAGGAGACATACTTTCTCATTGCAGCCCCAGTTGAGGCCCTCCAGGATAATGCAGGCCAGTTTGCTCTCTACTTCGGACAGGTTGTGGTTGAGGAGCCAATCACGAATCAGGCTTATTTCGGACGAGGTTGGGCTCCAACGATGCAGGGGTAATTCTTTAAACAAGTACAAGGAAACCTTACAGAGAGAGAACAGCAAACTGCTTATTAATTCATTGTGTCTCTATATCAGCTTTGTCCTCACCTGAACGATAACCCAGTGAGTTCTAGAGGAAGAAGAAAGCAAAGCAGTGGCACAAACTATATAATTACTATTCTACACCCACCCACACTCATAGCTTCCATGTTCTATATACCCCCAGGCCTGTCTTCAAACTAAATGCACTGAGTGCTTGGTAATGTATTTAATAAATGAAGAAATTATTTTACTGCAAATGTGGGTATTCTAGCGCTTTCCTACAGGGGAATCCCTATGTGCCATAGTTTTATGGTATCTCCCTGTACAGTCTATGAGCAAACTTAGGGGGCTGTTCCTGCTGAATTGTGCTTAGTACAGGGGAATCCCTATGCTGCCATAGTTTTATGGTATCTCTCTGTACAGGCTATGAGCAAACCTAGGGGGCTGTTCCTGCTGAATTGTGCTTAGTACAGGGGAATCCCTATGTGCCATAGTTTTATGGTATCTCTCTCTACAGGCTATGAGCAAACTTAGGGGGCTGTTCCTGCTGAATTGTGCTTAGTACAGGGGAATCCCTATGTGCCATAGTTTTATGGTATCTCTCTGTACAGGCTATAAGCAAACTTAGGGGGCTGTTCCTGCTGAATTGTGCTTAGTACAGGGGAATCCCTATGCTGCCATAGTTTTATAGTATCTCTCTGTACAGGCTATGAGCAAACTCAGGGGGCTGTTCCTGCTGAATTGTGCTTAGTACAGGGGAATCCCTATGCTGCCATAGTTTTATGGTATCTCTCTGTACAGGCTATGAGCAAACTTAGGTGGCTGTTCCTGCTGAATTGTGCTTAGTACAGGGGAATCCCGATGCTGCCATAGTTTTATGGTATCTCTCTGTTCCTGCTGAATTGTCACAGGTGATGAAGGGCATTTGCACACCCATGGTTTTACATGGCAGCACCCTGGTAGTGCAGTAATAAGAACGTAGATAAGGAAGGTGAGGACAACGCGGCTCAGGTGTGAACTTACCATCCCTACTTTATCGATAGTGTCACGGACACGTTCCAGAAGCACAGAGATGATGCTGGTGTGCACCATAGTGATGCTGGCTAGCAGCTCCCGGCCCACTTTGGAGAAGGTTTCTCTTGTAGACATGCTGACATACGAGACCTAGGGAGATCATTGTATCCTGAGTTGTTACTGTGATGGGTGCTATTCATTAATTAATTAATTAACCCCAACGATGTCCATTGGTCAGAAGATCATGCAAATGGCTGGATGGAAAATATCAAACATTCATAATAAAAGAGAAACTACAAATCCTTTACACATGTGAAGTTTTTAAAGGGGAAGTTTACTTTAAAATTGATTTTTCATATAACATAGACAGGGGTACCTCATAGATCTCCAGGGCTATGCTTTTAACGAGATCCTCGTCAACATCAGTCTGCTTGGTCTGGGCCATCTGGGCAAACGTGGTGAGGAGGCAGATCCCTTCAGAGTTGTTCATGGACGAGAGATATTCTTCAAATTTGTCTCTGTTTTCAGAAACTAAATAAAACAAATAAAAAAATGTTATTATTTCAAAAAAATCTTGCCTAGATCATGTGCTATTTAATAGCCAGCTCTCAATCGGTCTGCAGTATTAGCTTATCGGGGGCAAATGTTCAGATCAGCCAATCTGGGCAGAATGTGGATGGCCAAATTGGGCAAAGATCCACTCATTCGGTGACCTTGCAGAGGAGCAGATCTGTTAGCGTACAGCCAGCACGGCAACTCCCAGCATGGCGAAATACACACAATCCTGCCCCTACAGATGCCCAATATCACACCAGGACTCATTTATCATCACTGGGCAAACTTGCCCATGGGCAATAACCCATAGCAACCAATCAGTGATTGGCTTTTTTCAGCCAGCTGCAGTAGAACAAAGAATGCCACAATTTGATTGGTTGCCATGGGGTACAACCCACAGACAAATTGACCCAGTGTTGATAAATGACCCCTGCTGTGTTATTAAGGTAACAAAAACTGCAGCAGGGTAGCACCCCTAGTGATGTCGTTTTATGGGTTCAAGACCAGTTATAAAGGCCAAAAGTAATTAGGGCCCCTCCCTCTTCATCACAAATAACCCATCAATACACATAAAGATCCGCTCGCTTGGCGAGGTCACCAAGTGAGCGGATCTTCTCCCGATATTCCCACCTACAGGTGGGCGATATCGGGGGAATTTAGGCTAATTCGATCGTTTGGGGCCAAACGATCGAATTATAACGACAGTAATGGGGCAGTCAGTTCGGGGACCGCATCAACGAGCCGATCAGGCCACCGATTTGACTGAATTTTTTAACCCGCCCGATCGATATCTGCCCGATTTCAGGCCCCATCGTTGCTGCCCCTACACAGGCCGATAAGCTGCTGAATTGGTCTAAGGGACCAATATCGGCAGCTACAATCGGCCCGTGTATGGCCACCTTTAGACTAACTTCACACTGGATTCCCTCAATAACTGACTTGGGGCCAATAGGTAGGGGCCAACTCTGGGCCTAGCAGAACGAGTGTTGGCTCATTAACCTATAGGAATACTTTTTCCAAAAGATACATTCTTTGAGATGAAAGATTCCTGTAGGCTGATACTTTTATGAGAGTAAAAAAGAAGAAGGAACAGAAAGCATTTCCCCAGTGTGCCAGACTGAAGAGATAAGTACCGGTGAGCCTGGACCTGCAGTCTGCCGTGTCTATACTGGGGTACAGGATCTCCACATTGTCATTTTCAGCATAGTGCATGAGATAGAAGAGCTTCCAGAGCATGCTGTTGGACAGGGTCCCATACGGCATCTCCGACATGAACAGCCAGATCCCCAACCTGCAATGTGACAGAGAATGAATTGTGGAATGGCTGCCCACTAACTTCTGCGTGGGGTCTGCTACAGAATGAAAGCATGGTCTTAAGAACCCCAAAATAAGTCACAATATGGCAAATAATGTATATCATATAAATGGGATCTAAAGGCCAAAGCTTTGCAGTGGTTTTTTTACCCATGACACCATTCAGTAAACACTAATGTTCCTACCTGCAGAATATTAACTAAATACCTGAACCCCTCCAGGAGCTAAAATCCCCTGTGGTGCTGAAGCCACAAGAGGCTAGCACGTAACCGCCAGTGGCACGGTACCTTTTAGCCTTCAGGACATGAAGAACAGCGCGCAGGAACAGCTCGTCATACTCCGCTTGCAGCTTTTCCACTGAGTAAAGTGCACCGCTCTGGTCCGCCTCCATGTTGTTGTTCAGATACAGAGCCCAGTGGTCACTCACGTAGCACAGAGTCATCCTAGAGAAGGAGAGGGCAAGTTTTACTACAAACTGAATATCATGGCAACGCATCAAGGTTCTGCATACTGTGCAATCCTCAAATCCTTACAGCAGGCTAATATGCATAGCCTAATATCATACTTTATTTAGATTGTAAGCTCTACAGGGCAGGGACTAATTGCAACCGTACCTTGTATTTATTTTCATACGTTATTTATCTATTATTGTAATAACCCAATTAGTTGGATTAATTTATTGTTCTATTGTACAGGTATGGGACCGAGAATGCTCGGGACCTGGGGTTTTCTGGATAAGAGATCTTTCTGTAATTTAGATCTCCATAACTTAAGTCTACTAATAATTATTTAAATATTGAATAAACCCAATAGAATTGTTTTGCCTCCAATAAGGATTAATTGTAACTTAGTTGGGATCAAGTACAAGGTACTGTTTTATTATTACAGAGAAAAGGGAATCATTTAACCATGAAATAAACCCAATAGGGCTGTTCTGCCCCAATAAGGGGTAATTATATCTTAGTTGGGATCAAGTACAGGTACTGTTTTATTATTACAGAGAAAAGGGAATCATTTAACCATTAAATAAACCAATAGGGCTGTTCTGCCCCCAATAAGGGGTAATTATATCTTAGTTGGGATCAAGTGCAGGTACTGTTTTAATATTACTGAAATAACTTTTAAAAATTAGATTTGCTTATAATAGAGTCTATGGGAGATGGCATTTCCATAATTCAGAACTTTCTGCATAACGGGTTTCTGGATAAGGGATCCCATACCTGTACAGAGCTGCATTCAGTTATCAAGTGTTGAAGGGGATTCTCATTATTTTATTTATTTCCTGATATTTATATAGAGTTGACGCATTTCTGCAGCACTCTACATAGATTATATATCATTCACATTAGTCCCTGTCCCAGAGGAGCTTGAAATCTAAGGTTGCCCAGCACTGGCAAGGCAGAGGGGCTACCCACTGAGCCACCATGCTGCGTTTCTGTACTCAGCCAAATGCAGAACAGTCTCTAGGTAAAATGATCTACCCCTATAGCAGCACAATAAAGTGTAACATGTCCCCTTTAAGCAAATAACATTTATTCCTATGAATGCACTTGCGCTGTAGGAATCAAGAATATTCCCAGGCCGAGGAAAGGGTTTCTGGATAAAAGAAGCAAGGGTAATTAAAGTTACCGGATAATACGGCCTATGCGTTTAACAAACTGCCGGTAACGAACTCTGTTGAAGGTCTCCAAGCCGAGCGCCAGGAGGTCGATTAAAGAATTGGCAAAGGCAAAAATCTTCATCATTTCTTGAGGCGTAGATTTCTCAGGGGAATATTCACCTGGAACACAAAATAAAATAGTAGGTTCCCCTTGCAGCCGACATACAGGAATGAATTCAAACTTAAGGTAAATGCCACTGCCCCCAATGAACTGAGTGTTCCTTTATTAATTATTTTATTAACTATTAATATAAACTGGTTATTATAGAGTCACATCAGCTGTTTATATTGGGAGCTATATACTAATTATATGAGCGGCTCCTACATGAACTTTCCAGCAGGGGAATGACTGGTTATTATAGAGTCACATCAGCTGTTTGTATTGGGATCTATTTACTGAATGATATGAGCGGCTCCTACATGAACTTTCTAGCAGGGGAATGAGTGGTTATTATAGAGTCACATCAGCTGTTTGTATTGGGATCTATTTACTGAATGATATGAGCGGCTCCTACATGAACTTTCTAGCAGGGGAATGAGTGGTTATTATAGAGTCACATCAGCTGTTTGTATTGGGATCTATTTACTGAATGATATGAGCGGCTCCTACATGAACTTTCCAGCAGGGGAATGACTGGTTATTATAGAGTCACATCAGCTGTTTGTATTGGGATCTATTTACTGAATGATATGAGCGGCTCCTACATGAACTTTCCAGCAGGGGAATGACTGGTTATTATAGAGTCACATCAGCTGTTTGTATTGGGATCTATTTACTGAATGATATGAGCGGCTCCTACATGAACTTTCTAGCAGGGGAATGAGTGGTTATTATAGAGTCACATCAGCTGTTTGTATTGGGATCTATTTACTGAATGATATGAGCGGCTCCTACATGAACTTTCTAGCAGGGGAATGAGTGGTTATTATAGAGTCACATCAGCTGTTTGTATTGGGATCTATTTACTGAATGATATGAGCGGCTCCTACATGAACTTTCCAGCAGGGGAATGACTGGTTATTATAGAGTCACATTAGCTGTTTGTATTGGGATCTATTTACTGAATGATATGAGCGGCTCCTACATTAACTTTCCAGCAGGGGAATGAGTGGTTATTATAGAGTCACATCAGCTGTTTGTATTGGGATCTATTTACTGAATGATATGAGCGGCTCCTTCATGAACTTTCCAGCAGGGGAATGACTGCTTATTATAGAGTCACATCAGCTGTTTGTATTGGGATCTATTTACTGAATGATATGAGTGGCTCCTACATGAACTTTCCAGCAGGGGAATGACTGGTTATTATAGAGTCACATCAGCTGTTTGTATTGGGATCTATTTACTGAATGATATGAGCGGCTCCTACATGAACTTTCTAGCAGGGGAATGACTGGTTATTATAGAGTCACATCAGCTGTTTGTATTGGGATCTATTTACTGAATGATATGAGCGGCTACTACATGAACTTTCCAGCAGGGGAATGACTGCTTATTATAGAGTCACATCAGCTGTTTGTATTGGGATCTATTTACTGAATATGAACGGCTCCTACATGAACTTTCCAGCAGGGGAATGACTGCTTATTATAGAGTCACATCAGCTTTTTATATTGGGAGCTATATACCGTATATACTCGAGTATAAGCCGATTCGAATATAAACCGAGGTACCTAATTTTACCTAAGAAAACTGGAAAAACTTATTGACTCGAGTATAAGCCTAGGGTAGGAATTGCAGCAGCTACTGCTGAGTTTTAACAATCAAAATAAATACCAATAAAATGACATTAATTGAGGCATCAGTGGGGTATATGTTTTTCAATACGGTATTTATTTCAAAGAAAAACAGTAAACTAGCTCTGTAAGCGGAGAACAGGGTCAACAAAACCAATATGAGTACTACCCCATGCTCATTGAACATTGGCAAACTGGCAGCAGACCCGGTCCAGGAGGAGATGTAAGGGGAAATAAGTATTGCTAGTGGGAGCCTAGGCAAGGGTACTGGAGGGTCTGGTTGCAGGTGGTCTAAATTAGCACACAAAGGACAGAGGGTGCTAGTCTACAGGGACCCATGGCACCCGACTCGAGTATAAGCCGAGGGTGACTTTTTCAGCACATTTTGGCTGCTGAAAAACTAGGCTTATACTCGAGTATATACAGTACTAATTATATGAGTGACTCCTACATGAACTATGTAACTTTTATGTAACTTTACTTTTTGCATATGTTACTTTCAAAGGAAACTTTTGTAACGTATAAACTCCATTGACGCCCATTTAAAGACTGATTTATTAGCAGATTAATTATTTTTACTTTTTATATGATCTACTACTGACTAGTTATTGGGCCCTACAGAAAGATCTCTGGGCCCATAAACTTAAGCAGTTTAGGTAACTTATTCAAAAACTTCTATATCAAGCAATAACAGCGCAGAGCAGGGGCAGGTAGGTGGGAAGGGGTTAAACTTAGGGCAAACTCCAGTGACCCCCAGTGCATTAATAGATCTCTTTATATGAACTGCTTATTATAGAGTAACATCAGCCATTTATATTGCACACACAAGGGGCGTGGCCAAAATTTGGTACACCGCACTTGTGTTCATAGGGGCCCCATATAAATAACTTGTCAGGGGGCCCAAAGTTTTTGTTGGCGGCCCTTCTTACCCTACTGCACTATTGCTATATACTTCTTATGGTTGCAGTAATATCCAAAATCCCATTATTAACCCTGTCCTCAGGAAACCTCTGTTCTGAACTACAAATGCCAGTAATCTCACCCTGGGATTTGTAGTTCAGAACAGTGGCTTTCTGAAGACATTAATAGTGGGATTTTGGATATCACTGCAATAAGAAGTCTGATATTTCCCTTGAAGGTCGTATGTTCATGGTTAACAGAGGGTGCAGGTAGTTTTAGATGCAGGACAGCTGCAGAGTCCCAGGTTGCCAAAAGCAGACAGAAATCCATATTAATATACATGGAGTTGACATTATACAAAGAAGAAGGAGATTTACCTCTGGAGCTAAAGCCCAGCACATTCTTAAACAGATCATGGAAGGGGAACTGGGACAGAAAGGCAATGAGATCATCCTCAGTCAGCAGCGTCCAACTTGTCTCCGGATCCTCATCCTGTGCCACAAACAAGCATGAATTATAGGCAAATCCATTGCAGCAATGAATAAAGGGAGATTTATTGGCACCAAGAAATAAAGACTAAGGGGATATTAGGGATATTGTACGGCCTGACCTCCTCTCCAGCTTCATCCACCAAAGTCCAGCTGCCAGAGTCTTTGCCAGAGGAGGAACCCTTTTTTTCAGAGGGATTAATGTGGCACAGGAATTCGGCACGGTTTCTAGAAGGAAAGGAGAAGGGATGGTAAAACACAACCAGACCAAATTATCTTTTCTTAATTTGCAAAGACTTATTTCTGTTGAAATGCCCCTGCATCCCAAAAAGCAAAGAAATTACCCTTGGATGTTGTAATGTGCTGCCCTCTAATGGTCAATAAGAAAAGTGTCCATGATTTCTCTATTACCAGTTACAGTGCTATTTTGGCACTTACCGGACTGGGTACATAAGCACAGCGAGGAGTTGCATAAAGTGAAAGACACCTGCGGGATTGTTCTGGACACGAACCTGAAGGGAAACAGAGTAGATTGAGATCCGATGCTACCAAAGTGAGCAGGGTGATAAAAAGATCCAATATAATAATGTATACAATAAATATATATATAAAGGGCATATAATCAAGATATTAGATAGTCTGTAAGTGTGTCTGTCCAATGTCTTGTAAACAATCCAGCAGGGGGCAATGTATACACATCATTTATACAGTACGGGCTTTTCTCAGTTCAGACATCAGCAGGAAAGGCAATGGAACTGCCACAAATAAGCAATTTGTGACTTGACTTAGTGTAAAATATGCCTGAATTAACTAGTGAGCTGCCTACAACTGATTAAAACTTTATGAAAAAAATGTTATTTATTTGTCCCGTGATTTTTTGAAGGTATTACCTACGCAGTTTACAGTTTTAGCCTTGCCTTAGATAGCCCTGGGGGCATGGCCAGTGGTACAGAGCCTTGGGTGGCACTCTTCATAGCAAATACAACCATTTTTTATAACAGCTTGTACAGAGAAACAACATTAATACCAGCATAGTGATTCCCCTGTAGTAAGCACAAAATATCAAATATACAAAATATATCAAATGAAAATTCCCCTAAATGCTGTATAACCAGATTACCCATCATGCACCTGTACCTGAACAAAGGGAGCAGCCCATTTACTGACACCCGCAGGGCAGCGCAGTACGTGGTTCAGTAGAAAGAGATGATCTCCCAATGAGGCAACTTTGAGTAAGACAGACACCTGGAAGAAAAGTAGGGGAAAAAATATCTATTTAGATAATAGCGGATGTAACAGCACTGTGTTAGCAGAAGGCAAAAGTGTCTGTTACTATTTGGCCTAATCTTAGCAATGTTTCAGTTGGTCTTCATACACAATATATCACATTGGTGCAGGCACAAATAAACAGCTGTGATATGGGACACTAGGGTTGCATTTGCTGCAGGGCTGGGCCCTTACCAGCTTCTGGAGCCACAGTTGGATATCATTGTGAAACTGAGCATCTTCGAGGACTCTCCTGGTGAAGCTGAACAGGACACTAATACACTCCTTCAGCAGCACCACGTCTGTGTGGGACCCTTCCAGCTTGCTGGAGCCTAAAAATACAAACACACGTAACATTAAGCAGGAGTCTGGCATCAACGTCCATGTAGTTATTCTGTAAAGCCAAACACACTCCCTATATTTATCCTGTAACGAGTGAAGATATGGGAATTCTTTTAGTATTGATACATACTCAGTAATGTTCTCTCTTTCACTCCTCTTCCTCAACTACAGTCCTGCTCTCTCCCTCCTACCCTGCCCCTGACATTCTATCCCTAACTAACCCAGCTGTCTTACTCCTGGCCCCTTGTCAGTCACAACTATAACTCTCTCCCCTCTTCACTGCATCTCACTTTTCCTCCAGCCTGTCATGAAGAGAGAATGTAACACCAACTTACATGAAGTCACACAAGACAAAAGTTACTAAGAAAGAGAGGGGTTCATTTCAGGAACTTTATTTTCGAGTCCTGCATTGGGTCAGGTACCTGTGGAGTACCCACAAATCAGTGGGGTCCCCACTTGCCTGACTTTGTAGGTAGTCCCTGCGTACCTGTTCCGAATGCAGCCTCTCATCCCCGTGCCTACCCCATTTAGAAGAGTAATGCCGCTTCTGGCCAACAGTGACGTCACTTCTGGCCAACAGTGACATCAGTTCTGGTTAGAAAGGTCCCAGGGTGGGATAGAAATGAACAACCTGCAGGTAGGGGCAGGGACAGGGAAGAAGTCAGTAGGTCCAGGTCAGGCACAGGTCTGCCCAAATGGAGTCGGGCAGGGCTCAACCTCAACTTGTGCTTAAATCACTTGGCAGACCCAAGACATTGCTCCTCTTTGAATTAAGCACCATAGGCTCCTTCTGCCAGTCCTTAGTTCCCGCACCACAAAAACAGTCTTGGGGTGGTAAAAGTGATGAATCAAATGGCAAGATGCATATCTATAATTCCCCAGTTAAAGGGGCAATTATATTAACATTTGTGGTTTATTGATGATCAGTTCAAATTCAAGCAGTAAAACTAATGACTGGTGCAGTATGTGCATTTATATGTGCCCAGTAGTGAAGTCTAGAAGTGACCCTTTACCTATCAAGCCTAAGAACCATAAAATACGGATGCCATAGGGCAACTTAGCCAATCAGATGTTCTGGCCATGACAAACAGCAATGCCTGTAGAATGTTCCAGAGTTCCCTGTGGCATATAAAGTAAGGAAAGAGACTTGAGGCCGGTCAGCCAGTGAGACAATGGCCGCTTAGGCAAGGCTGTAACTGGAGTCTAAGCAATGGGGAACACTAACATCATGAAAAGAAATATTCAAACTAACCGGCTACTTGGCCACACAGGGAATGCATTACCGTTATCCGGAGGGTAGACGGCCACAGAGCGCAGGAAGGGCGAGCTGTTGAGCAGATCATATATATAGGAGTCGACCTGTAGGCGGGACAGTACGGAGGTATAGGAATGCAGGGCAAACGTCTGATGCAGGTGGTCAGATTTGAGTTCAAAAAGCCTCTTGAGGTCGGCCAGGGCGGAGCTATCCACTTCTGCTCTCTGGTAGTGATGGTACCCGACCACTTTCGCTTGATCTTCGCAGAGGCCCTGTAAGGAGAGAAAAGCCATAGAGTGGTCACTCTCAGTTTCCCATTAAATAGTGACTGTCTATAGCACCTTACAGCATGGGCCCTTATTTTATTGGTGTGTTTGTTACAAGGTCTGTTGCATTCAACCAAGTCGCTGTATCAGTTGCCTAAACAAAGCTGCACCACCCAGTGTGTTCAATGGACCCTTAGTAAATTCATATCCCTTCACTGGCTCCCAACCTCCTCTCCCATCTAATTCACATTACTAACACTCTCATTTAAGGCTCCTAACAATGTAGCTGTTCCCTATATCCCCAAATACCATCCTTCTGCAACCTGCACTCTCTTCTGCCCTTCTCCTCTCATCACTTCATCCCATTCCCGACTGCAAGACTTCTCCCAGGCTTCTGCCGTCTCCGGAACTCTCTACCTCGAGTTCTCGGACTCTCCCCTTCCTGCCAAACTTCAAATGCTCCCTAAAGACCCCCCTGTTTAGGGAAGCATATTCAATGTATCTTGATGTGGCATAAATCTCCAAATCTGTTTCTATATTCTTTTTGTTTCAAATGTACCCTAACCCTTTAGATTGTAAGCTCTTGTGAGTAGGGCCCTCTAATCCTATTCTTACTCTGTAAGCCTTGTTTGTTAAAATATTGTAGGATCCTGGGATAAATTAATGTAAAGTGGTGTGTAACTTGCTGGCACTACATTAATAAATGATGATGATACATATTTGTGACCTGTCCCCAAACTCAGAATTTACAGATGCACCCCATCATTGTCCCACTTTATCCTTCTTTGCAAAATGACGTTTGGTTCTAATAGGATTGTGGTACTAAAGCACTGAAGGAATAGCTTAAAGAACGGATAAAAATATGGGGTATTAGCCATGAAAGCGCAGTGTCATGGGGCGAACAAAGAGGAGTAATACCTAACCCCCATATGTAATAAAAGGCACTACGTTTGCTGTAGCAGTAACCCATAGCAACCAATAAGACAGGTAACCAGAAAAATCTACCTACTGATTGGTTGCTATGGGTTACTGCTCCTGGGCAAACTTAGTGCCTTTTATTACATAACCCCCAAAGTGTTAAGAGACCCACACCGAAAAATATTATAGTGCCGCTGGAAACCTAAATCCATCCTACTCTGCCCCGACTCTGCCCTCTGACTGGCTGCTTGCCCCGCCCCTGTAATGCTGCCTCCCCCAAGAAGCTGATAATAGTGGGTTCCAGTCAAGGCAAAGGCTTAAAAGGGAATTATTGTGAAAAATAAAAATTTAATATAATGGAGATAAGGAACTTTCTAAAAATTATTTTCCATTTCTGAAATAATCCAATTGTTCATCACTGTCCCCATCTCAGCAATCTGACTCTCTATGTGCAGTTTTGTGTCGGCGTCAGTTGCTCTAATACATTTAGGCACTGGGAGCACACACCAGTGATGTTCTGGACCTAACTGCCCATCAAATATAACATTTTACCAAAAAAAACAAAAAAGATCTGCTCGAATGATATAAAACGTTGGATTCCATTATGGTCTTGATCAACCACTGAAGTCAAGAGGCCACAACCTCTTCAGCTTTCCTCTTGTCCCTCCTCCCCTTTGACTTCTTCCCTTTGACAATTCCCCACACAACATGCACAAAGGTGCCAGTTACCTGAACAGTCATGTGCTCTTCTTTAAAGTCCCACACTTTGGATTTCAGATTCTTCCAGTCAGATACCATGATGTGGAGCTTGGCTTCGGCCAGGACTAGCTGCTTCCGGCACCGCCCGTAGTTCATTAGCAGCTCGTGAAAGTCATGTCTGTCCTGGTGAGCGATGCTCTCAAACTCCTCGGTGAAAGCGGCCACGTTCTCCAGCCACGAGCAGGGTTCAAATATTTTCAGCTGGTCCTTGGTAAAGGCAAGAGGGCGAAGCTGCTGGGGGATCTCGGGGTACAGCCGCTCGTTTTGTGCCAGAGGCTTGATGGTGGCAACATCTCTTTGCTGATCAAAACATTCCACGGGTAATTCCGGGTACCTGACCCTTGGCAGCTTGAGGACTTCATGGGTTTCCAGTAAATGCTGAGGCTTCTCAGAGACAAGTTCCTTGGGTGTAAGGACTGCCGGCCGGATATCTTGTACATCTGAGATGCTTCCTTTTGAAAGACCAGGGGTCCCTTGACTGCACCTACTTATATCCTTGGGCAGCTCAAGGCTTCCTTCAGTAGATATCTCACCATTGCCCACTCTACAGGTGGAAGTGTCTTTCTCCTGCTGCTTTTCTTCCTCTTTGGATCCATCTTGGCCCTCTCTACAGCCCACACTTTCTCCCTGTCCCGCTCCTTCCAAGGAAGGGTCCAAAGGCAAACTGTTGGCTGTTCCTACATCAAACCATCCAGCTTCTTCATTCAGTTGGATTTCTGTAAAATTATCAGGAATCTCCTCTTCTGGTATATGGGGCTGTGCAGGGGGGTTGGGATCTGTAATCTTACTGCTCGGTGCTTTTTCCCTCTCTGGAACTGGATGTTTATCCAAATCCCCAATGGCCTGCTGCTTCTTCTTTTCCTTTAAAAACAAAATAGGGAAAAAAAAGAATGAGCTAATATATCCATTGTGGGTTTTCTCCAAAACCATTACTAAAGGGTAACTAAGACTCCAGTAAAATATCATGTGAAAATGGTTGTAATAATGCCCTCGGCTGCTGTAGCCCTAAGCCCTGTAGCACAGCTGTACCTTTGCCCTGTGATCAGATTCTTTTTCCATTTCACTAGACCTGACGAAAGGGGCCCCACAACACAATGGTCAGTCTACAGCCCCTGCCTCTCTAGCATATATATATATACAGTATATATATATGTATTGGTCAAGGGCTGCATTGCGTGTTCATGCTGTCCTCATGTGACAGGTCCCCATAGGTCATTAGTATGATTCAAATACTAACCCCTAGGCCAACTATGGGCCCCATTTAGCCACCAGTGAGCTGAGCTCTCAGTGCCACCTCCATTCTATCTATCTATCTATCTATCTATCTATCTATCTATCTATTTTGTAACTATAACACTTGTATTTTTGAGAAGTTCCTGTAAGTGCTGTACTTTTTCTCTTTATATATTTTCTTTACCTGTACCCGGGACAGTTGGCACTACAGTTAAGGGTAGTAATCCTATTTGTTATTATATATATATATATATATTTTCTGTTCAAAGAACTGATAAAACCTAATACATAAAGAGGCCAATATCCCAGCTCATTGGTTCAGTTACACCCAGTTAAGTACAACCTGCTTTTAAGTATAATTTACTCTCCCTTTCTGTAAACCCTGGGCGTTCCCCTGTACAAATACAGATTTCTGGCCAATTCTGAGCTCCTTTCTAGCTGAACTTGCCCTTTGCTTCAGAGAGGCCGGTGTGAAGCCATTACGTAGTCATTAAAGCCACAAGCAACAACGCCAGTCCTTAAACAATGTACAATGTGCCAATGTGTAACTACCGGACTCAAATGAACACAAAATTGTCTTTATGGGAGGTACAGATAGCAGTGATTGTATATGTGATTGACAATGGGGCCCCCCTCAGAGAAGCTATGGTGGGCATACAGTAGGCAGGCAGAGTATGGCACACGCAGGCAGGGTAGGGCAGGCAGAGTATGGCACACACAGGCAGGGTAGGGCAGGCAGAGTATGGCACACACAGGCAGGGTAGGGCAGGCAGAGTATGGCACACACAGGCAGGGTACGGCAGGCATAGTATGGCACACACAGGCAGTGTAGGGCAGGCAGAGTATGGCACACACAGGCAGGGTAGGGCAGGCAGAGTATGGCACACACAGGCAGGGTAGGGAAGGCAGAGTATGGCACACACAGGCAGCATAGGGCAGGCAGAGTATGGCACACACAGGCAGGGTAGGGAAGGCAGAGTATGGCACACACAGGCAGCATAGGGCAGGCAGAGTATGGCACACACAGGCAGGGTAGGGAAGGCAGAGTATGGCACACACAGGCAGGGTAGGGAAGGCAGAGTATGGCACACACAGGCAGGGTAGGGAAGGCAGAGTATGGCACACACAGGCAGGGTAGGGCTGGCAGAGAATAGATGTCGGATGCAGAGGTGTTGGGGGCGTCAGATGAATAAGCTATAGAAAATATATAATGTATTTCTCATAATATATAGAAAACATCCTTGGACATTTCTCTACAAAATTAAACTTCTAGATCTCATATAAACCCCTAATATTTATGACAGCTGTGACCCAAAACGTTCTTTGCTCAGCATCGCACACCTGGGCTCATGGTTCCTACAGCAACGTCCCTCGCCAGATAAACGAGCAGACTGACTGTGCCTAAATAAGGATATAGCATAGCCGGCCAATAGGCCGATCCTGCTCAAGCCATTTAGCACGGAATGCATCATGGGAAACTCTTCACAGTATTTTTCTATAAGCTGTTCCCATAGTAACGGTGTAAGTACCATCATTACTAGTCACAACGGCTGCATGATTTCTGCTGCTGCACGAGGATTTCTCTTCTGGATTTAAAGATTCACTGTAGAAAAGAAATAGGACCCTGTAATATTAGAATATCCAGGGCCACACAACCGGGGCCACATATACAGCTCTGGGAAATGACACTTTCATTTCATTGTTTAAAAGTCTAAAGTCTAAAATGAAAGAAATTGGCATTTCGCAATATGACATTCTTTGCCCATGTTGTGAGACCTGTTAAAAGGAACAGTAACACCGGTACAGCTGGGGTGTTTGCTACAGAAACCCTACTATAGTTTATATAAATACCCCGCTGTGTAGCCCCGGGGGCAGCCATTCCTGCACTGGTACAACTGGGGTGTTTGCTACAGAAACCCTACTATAGTTTATATAAATACCCCGCTGTGTAGCCCCGGGGGCAGCCATTCCTGCACCGGTACAGCTGGGGTGTTTGCTACAGAAACCCTACTATAGTTTATATAAATACCCCGCTGTGTAGCCCCGGGGGCAGCCATTCCTGCACTGGTACAGCTGGGGTGTTTGCTACAGAATCCCTACTATAGTTTATATAAATACCCCGCTGTGTAGCCCCGGGGGCAGCCATTCCTGCACTGGTACAGCTGGGGTGTTTGCTACAGAAACCCTACTATAGTTTATATAAATACCCCGCTGTGTAGCCCCGGGGGCAGCCATTCCTGCTGGGGTGTTTGCTACAGAAACCCTACTATAGTTTATATAAATACCCCGCTGTGTAGCCCGGGGGCAGCCATTCCTGCACTGGTACAGCTGGGGTGTTTGCTACAGAAACCCTACTATAGTTTATATAAATACCCCGCTGTGTAGCCCGGGGGCAGCCATTCCTGCACTGGTACAGCTGGGGTGTTTGCTACAGAAACCCTACTATAGTTTATATAAATACCCCGCTGTGTAGCCCCGGGGCAGCCATTCCTGCACTGGTACAGCTGGGGTGTTTGCTACAGAAACCCTACTATAGTTTATATAAATACCCCGCTGTGTAGCCCCGGGGCAGCCATTCCTGCACTGGTACAGCTGGGGTGTTTGCTACAGAAACCCTACTATAGTTTATATAAATACCCCGCTGTGTAGCCCCGGGGGCAGCCTTCCTGCACTGGTACAGCTGGGGTGTTTGCTACAGAAACCCTACTATAGTTTATATAAATACCCCGCTGTGTAGCCCCGGGGCAGCCATTCCTGCACTGGGTACAGCTGGGGTGTTTGCTACAGAAACCCTACTATAGTTTATATAAATACCCCGCTGTGTAGCCCCGGGGGCAGCCATTCCTGCACTGGTACAGCTGGGGTGTTTGCTACAGAAACCCTACTATAGTTTATATAAATACCCCGCTGTGTAGCCCCGGGGGCAGCCATTCCTGCCACTGGTTACAGCTGGGGTGTTTGCTACAGAAACCCTACTATAGTTTATATAAATACCCCGCTGTGTAGCCCCGGGGGCAGCCATTCCTGCACTGGTTACAGCTGGGGTGTTTGCTACAGAAACCCTACTATAGTTTATATAAATACCCCGCTGTGTAGCCCCGGGGCAGCCGTTCCTGCACTGGTACAGCTGGGGTGTTTGCTACAGAACCCTACTATAGTTTATATAAATACCCCGCTGTGTAGCCCCGGGGGCAGCCATTCCTGCACTGGTACAGCTGGGGTGTTTGCTACAGAAACCCTACTATAGTTTATATAAATACCCCGCTGTGTAGCCCCGGGGGCAGCCATTCCTGCACTGGTACAGCTGGGTGTTTGCTACAGAAACCCTACTATAGTTTATATAATACCCCGCTGTGTAGCCCGGGGGCAGCCATTCCTGCACTGGTACAGCTGGGGTGTTTGCTACAGAAACCCTACTATAGTTTATATAAATACCCCGCTGTGTAGCCCCGGGGGCAGCCATTCCTGCACCGGTACAGCTGGGTGTTTGCTACAGAAACCCTACTATAGTTTATATAAATACCCCGCTGTGTAGCCCCGGGGGCAGCCATTCCTGCACTGGTACAGCTGGGGTGTTTGCTACAGAAACCCCTACTATAGTTTATATAAATACCCCGCTGTGTAGCCCCGGGGGCAGCCATTCCTGCACTGGTACAGCTGGGGTGTTTGCTACAGAAACCCTACTATAGTTTATATAAATACCCCGCTGTGTAGCCCCGGGGGCAGCCATTCCTGCACTGGTACAGCTGGGGTGTTTGCTACAGAAACCCTACTATAGTTTATATAAATACCCCGCTGTGTAGCCCCGGGGGCAGCCATTCCTGCACTGGTACAGCTGGGGTGTTTGCTACAGAAACCCTACTATAGTTTATATAAATACCCCGCTGTGTAGCCCCGGGGGCAGCCATTCCTGCACTGGTACAGCTGGGGTGTTTGCTACAGAAACCCTACTATAGTTTATATAAATACCCCGCTGTGTAGCCCCGGGGGCAGCCATTCCTGCACTGGTACAGCTGGGGTGTTTGCTACAGAAACCCTACTATAGTTTATATAAATACCCGCTGTGTAGCCCCGGGGGCAGCCATTCCTGCACCGGTACAGCTGGGGTGTTTGCTACAGAAACCCTACTATAGTTTATATAAATACCCCGCTGTGTAGCCCCAGGGGGCAGCCATTCCTGCACTGGTACAGCTGGGGTGTTTGCTACAGAAACCCTACTATAGTTTATATAAATACCCCGCTGTGTAGCCCGGGGCAGCCATTCCTACACTGGTACAGCTGGGTGTTTGCTACAGAAACCCTACTATAGTTTATATAAATACCCCGCTGTGTAGCCCCGGGGGCAGCCATTCCTGCACTGGTACAGCTGGGGTGTTTGCTACAGAAACCCTACTATAGTTTATATAAATACCCCGCTGTGTAGCCCCGGGGGCAGCCATTCCTGCACCGGTACAGCTGGGGTGTTTGCTACAGAAACCCTACTATAGTTTATGTAAATACCCCGCTGTGTAGCCCCGGGGGCAGCCATTCCTGCACTGGTACAGCTGGGTGTTTTGCTACAGAAACCCTACTATAGTTTATATAAATACCCCGCTCTGTAGCCCCGGGGGCAGCCATTCCTGCACTGGTACAGCTGGGTGTTTGCTACAGAAACCCTACTATAGTTATATAAATACCCCGCTGTGTAGCCCCGGGGCAGCCATCCTGCACTGGTACAGCTGGGGTGTTTTGCTACAGAAACCCTACTATAGTTTATATAAATACCCCGCTGTGTAGCCCCGGGGGCAGCCAATTCCTGCACTGGTACACTGGGGTGTTTGCTACAGAAAACCCTACTATATGTTTATATAATTACCCTGCTGTGTAGCCCCTGGGGGCAGCCATCCTGCCACTGGTTACAGCTGGGGTGTTTGCCTACAGAAACCCCTACTATAGTTTATATAAATACCCCGCTGTGTAGCCCCGGGGGCAGCCATTCCTGCACTGGTACAGCTGGGGTGTTTGCTACAGAAACCCTACTATAGTTTATATAAAATTATATTAGGGGTATTTATATAAACTATAGTAGGGTTTCTGTAGCAAACACCCCAGCTGTACCAGTGCAGGAATGGCTGCCCCCGGGGCTACACAGCGGGGTATTTATATAAACTATAGTAGGGTTTCTGTAGCAAACACCCCAGCTGTACCAGTGCAGGAACGGCTGCCCCCGGGGGCTGTCGGGGTATTTATATAAACTATAGTAGGGTTTCTGTAGCAAACACCCCAGCTGTACCAGTGCAGGAATGGCTGCCCCCGGGGCTACACAGCGGGGTATTTATATTGTCATTATTGGCACGGAACTAGGAGTGCAGAAAGGGAGAGACACTGCAGCACTAACATTTACACATAACTTTAAAACCAGTGAGTATGTGGAATTAATGTATATTGGGAAGCTACATTTCTTTTTATTTGTTTTTGGGTTTACTTTCCCTTTGACAGGAAATGTATTCCCATAACCCAATAAGCACAAGTTCTCTGATGCTTCCTGCCCTTTATTTTTTTGCAGAATAGGGGAAGAGAATAAAGGCGGAGAGAAGTTTGGGAGAAGTACATATTCTCTGGAGCAAAACAACTGTCTGTTCATCACGTGACCCAGGCGTGTGTCGTTTCACATGATTCGGATTTAACGCCGGATTCCGTTACAGAATGATAACTTGTACTAACAATGCACTAAAGGATGATAATCAGTGTGGGGCTGTGGGTAAGGGGGCTAAGCTCCAGGGAAAATACATATTTATCTATTTGCAAAAGACAGGGTTTTCCGGCAAATCCAGAAATATATTTATTTACACTTGTGGAACTGCCAGTGGCATAAATACTAGGGGGTGCGCCTGTACCCGGGCTGCCCCAGCGGAATCATCTGTGTATGTTTCTTCCATAGTAGGGTGGGGAGCAGTGGAAAGGTGGGGCCAAACACCCCATTTTGTTTTGGGTCTGGGACTATAATAGTCTATTTACACAAGTGGAAACTGCCCTTATTTAATGGTACTGAGTGTGTCTAGGATGGAGCTGCTATTCTGCTCTCACAGAACAAACATCCCTGTAAATATTTTGTCACATTTCTTTATTGTGACTCAGCACGTTCTGTATGACTATCCAACAACTACTCCAGCTGCACCGTATCCCTGCTATACTATAACCAGCTGCTAATTGGCACCTTCCCCTGCACTCTACTGACTCACAGTGACTGTCACAGCTACCAATGTAACCAGTCTCCTCCCACGGTCTCTACTATAATCCCACTGCTACTATAGGCACCATCTCTCCCTACTAAACCTGCTATCCCACAGCCCCAGTCCCTTCCCAGAGGCTATTATCCCCCCCCACTGCTACTATAGGCACCATCTCTCCCTACTATACCTGCTATCCCACAGCCCCAGTCCATCCCAGAGGCTATTATCCCCCCACTGCTACTATAGGCACCATCTCTCCCTACTATACCTGCTATCCCACAGCCCCAGTCCCTTCCCAGAGACTATTATCCCACTGCTACTATAGGCACCATCTCTCCCTACTATACCTGCTATCCCACAGCCCCAGTCCCTTCCCAGAGGCTATTATCCCACTGCTACTATAGGCACCATCTCTCCCTACTATACCTGCTATCCCACAGCCCCAGTCCCTTCCCAGAGGCTATTATCCCCCCACTGTTACTATAGGCACCATCTCTCCCTACTATACCTGCTATCCCACAGCCCCAGTCCCTTCCCAGAGACTATTATCCCACTGCTACTATAGGCACCATCTCTCCCTACTATACCTGCTATCCCACAGCCCCAGTCCCTTCCCAGAGGCTATTATCCCACTGCTACTATAGGCACCATCTCTCCCTACTATACCTGCTATCCCACAGCCCCAGTCCCTTCCCAGAGGCTATTATCCCCCCACTGTTACTATAGGCACCATCTCTCCCTACTATACCTGCTATCCCACAGCCCCAGTCCCTTCCCAGAGGCTATTATCCCCCCACTGATACTATAGGCACCATCTCTCCCTACTATACCTGCTATCCCACAGCCCCAGTCCCTTCCCAGAGGCTATTATCCCCCACTGCTACTATAGGCACCATCTCTCCCTACTATACCTGCTATCCCACAGCCCCAGTCCCTTCCCAGAGGCTATTATCCCCCCACTGATACTATAGGCACCATCTCTCCCTACTATACCTGCTATCCCACAGCCCCAGTCCCTTCCCAGAGGCTATTATCCCCCACTGCTACTATAGGCACCATCTCTCCCTACTATACCTGCTATCCCACAGCCCCAGTCCCTTCCCAGAGGCTATTATCCCACTGCTACTATAGGCACCATCTCTCCCTACTATACCTGCTATCCCACAGCCCCAGTCCCTTCCCAGAGGCTATTATCCCCCACTGCTACTATAGGCACCATCTCTCCCTACTATACCTGCTATCCCACAGCCCCAGTCCCTTCCCAGAGGCTATTATCCCCCACTGCTACTATAGGCACCATCTCTCCCTACTATACCTGCTATCCCACAGCCCCAGTCCCTTCCCAGAGGCTATTATCCCCCACTGCTACTATAGGCACCATCTCTCCCTACTATACCTGCTATCCCACAGCCCCAGTCCCTTCCCAGAGGCTATTATCCCCCCACTGCTACTATAGGCACCATCTCTCCCTACTATACCTGCTATCCCACAGCCCCAGTCCCTTCCCAGAGGCTATTATCCCCCCACTGCTACTATAGGCACCATCTCTCCCTACTATACCTGCTATCCCACAGCCCCAGTCCCTTCCCAGAGGCTATTATCCCACTGCTACTATAGGCACCATCTCTCCCTACTATACCTGCTATCCCACAGCCCCAGTCCCTTCCCAGAGGCTATTATCCCCCACTGCTACTATAGGCACCATCTCTCCCTACTATACCTGCTATCCCACAGCCCCAGTCCCTTCCCAGAGGCTATTATCCCCCACTGCTACTATAGGCACCATCTCTCCCTACTATACCTGCTATCCCACAGCCCCAGTCCCTTCCCAGAGGCTATTATCCCCCACTGCTACTATAGGCACCATCTCTCCCTACTATACCTGCTATCCCACAGCCCCAGTCCCTTCCCAGAGGCTATTATCCCCCACTGCTACTATAGGCACCATCTCTCCCTACTATACCTGCTATCCCACAGCCCCAGTCCCTTCCCAGAGGCTATTATCCCCCCACTGCTACTATAGGCACCATCTCTCCCTACTATACCTGCTATCCCACAGCCCCAGTCCCTTCCCAGAGACTATTATCCCACTGCTACTATAGGCACCATCTCTCCCTACTATACCTGCTATCCCACAGCCCCAGTCCCTTCCCAGAGGCTATTATCCCACTGCTACTATAGGCACCATCTCTCCCTACTATACCTGCTATCCCACAGCCCCAGTCCCTTCCCAGAGGCTATTATCCCCCCACTGCTACTATAGGCACCATCTCTCCCTACTATACCTGCTATACCACAGCCCCAGTCCCTTCCCAAAGGCTATTATCCCCCCACTGCTACTATAGGCACCATCTCTCCCTACTATACCTGCTATCCCACAGCCCCAGTCCCTTCCCAGAGGCTATTATCCCCCCACTGCTACTATAGGCACCATCTCTCCCTACTATACCTGCTATCCCACAGCCCCAGTCCCTTCCCAGAGGCTATTATCCCCCCACTGATACTATAGGCACCATCTCTCCCTACTATACCTGCTATCCCACAGCCCCAGTCCCTTCCCAGAGGCTATTATCCCCCACTGCTACTATAGGCACCATCTCTCCCTACTATACTATAGCTGCTAGTTTGGGGCAAGTGATAATAATGGGGGATTTTAATTACCCTGATATTGACTGGGGCAATAGTACTGCCAGGACAGTAAATGGGAACAAGTTTATAAACTTGCTGCATGACAACTTTATGTCACAAGTTGTTGAGGAGCCAACCAGGAACCATGCTATACTAGATCTAGTGATCTCTAATGACCCAGAACGTATAGCAAATGTGCAAGTGGTTGAACCCCTGGGTAATAGTGACCATAATGTTATTTCATTTAATGTTTGGTGCAGGAAACAAATTTACACGGGGGCAACAAAGACAATGAATTTTAGGAAGGCAAATTTTAGCTCCTTAAGGGCAGCGCTTCAGGGCATAGATTGGGGCATTATGTTTTCTGATAAAAACACAGAGCAGAAATGGTTGTCATTTAAAATGATATTAAATCATTACTGTTCTCAATTTATTCCATTAATAAGAAAAAGTAGAAGTGTTAAGAATCACCCTATGTGGCTTAACTCTGAGGTAAAGAAGTTAATAGGGAGAAAAAGGAAAGCTTTTAAGAAATATAAGTCAGAGGGGACAGTAGCTGCGTTTAATGATTATAAACACTATAACAAGTGTTGTAAAACAGCAATCCGGAAGGCAAAGATAGAAAATGAGGAGCGCATCGCGGCCGAGGCCAAGACTAACCCCAAAAAGTTTTTTAAGTATATTAATAGTAAAAAGATGCAGGTTGAGGGTGTGGCCCCATTGAGTTATAATAACAATATGGTTACAGCGGATACAGAAAAGGCAGATGTGCTTAACCAGTTCTTTTCTTCTGTGTATACAGTAGGGGGAGCCAGTGGGCCAAGTCCCACCCAATAGCTGCACTGTTGCCTCAGCTCCAACTACACAGTGGTTGGCACAGGATATGGTGCTTAAAGGGTTACACACGATAAATGTAAACAAGGCACCTGGGCCAGATGGAATACACCCTCGGGTACTGAGAGAGCTAGGGGCAGAATTGCAGTGGCCCTTGTTTCTGATATTCTCAGACTCTCTTTCATCAGGTATGGTACCTAGGGATTGGAAGAAGGCGAATGTCATTCCCATATTTAAAAAGGGAGTAAGATCTCAGCCTGGCAATTATAGGCCTGTAAGTTTGACATCCGTGGTGGGCAAGTTATTTGAAGGCTTGTTAAGGGATCACATTCAAAATTATGTAGTGGAGAATGCCATTATGAGCAGTAATCAGCATGGCTTTATGAAGGACAGGTCATGTCAGACCAATTTAATTGCTTTTTATGATGAGGTAAGTAAGAAGCTGGACAGTGGGGATGCAGTAGATATCATCTATTTGGATTTTGCCAAAGCATTTGATACCGTTCCCCACAAACGACTGCTTTCTAAGCTAAGGTCTATTGGTCTTAGTGAAGCCGTTTGCACATGGATAGAAAACTGGCTACAGGATCGGGTACAGAGGGGGGTTGTTAATGGTACATTCTCTACTTGGAATAAGGTCCTCAGTGGGGTCCCTCAGGGTTCTGTACTGGGTCCACTTTTGTTTAATTTGTTCATAAATGACTTAGGGGAGGGTATTATGGGTAATGTATCAGTGTTTGCAGATGACACAAAACTCTGCAGCCCAGTCAATTCTATCCAGGATGTGACATCCCTGCAGCAGGATCTTGACCAACTGGCAATCTGGGCAGCTAAGTGGCAGATGAGATTTAATGTGGATAAATGTAAGGTCATGCACCTGGGATGTAAAAATATGCAAGCCCCGTATACCCTTAATGGGACTGCACTAGGCAAATCCATAATGGAGAAGGACCTTGGAGTCCTTGTAGATAATAAACTTGGCTGTAGCAAGCAATGCCAGGCAGCAGCTGCAAGGGCAAACAAGGTTTTGAGCTGTATTAAAAGGGGTATAGATTCACGGGAGGAGGGGGTTATTCTTCCCCTTTACAGAGCGCTGGTAAGGCCCCATCTAGAATATGCTGTTCAGTTCTGGTCTCCAGTGCTCAAACGGGACATTACTGAGTTAGAGAGGGTCCAGAGAAGGGCAACTAAGCTGGTAAAGGGTATGGGAAGTCTCAGTTATGGTGAAAGACTGGCCAAGTTGGGTTTGTTTACACTGGAGAAGAGGCGCTTAAGAGGTGACATGATAACTATGTATAAATATATAAAGGGATCATATAATAACCTTTCTAATGTTTTATTTACCAGTAGGTCCTTCCAACGGGCATGAGGGCACCCACTCCGTTTAGAAGAAGGGAGGTTCCATTTAAACATTCGGAAAGGATTTTTTACAGTGAGAGCTGTGAGGTTCTGGAATTCCCTCCCCGAATCAGTCGTGCTGGCTGATACATTATATAGCTTTAAGAAGGGGCTGGATGGATTCTTAGCAAGTGAGGGAATACAGGGTTATGGGAGATAGCTCTTAGTACTAGTTGATCCAGGGACTGGTCCGATTGCCATCTTGGAGTCAGGAAGGAATTTTTTCCCCTCTGTGGCAAATTAGAGAGGCTTCAGATGGGGTTTTTTGCCTTCCTCTGGATCAACTAGTAGTTAGGCAGGTTATATATAGGCATTATGGTTGAACTTGATGGATGTATGTCTTTTTTCAACCCAACTTACTATGTTACTATGTTACTATGTTACTATACCTGCTATCCCACAGCCCCAGTCCCTTCCCAGAGGCTATTATCCCACTGCTACTATAGGCACCATCTCTCCCTACTATACCTGCTATCCCACAGCCCCAGTCCCTTCCCAGAGGCTATTATCCCCCCACTGCTACTATAGGCACCATCTCTCCCTACTATACCTGCTATCCCACAGCCCCAGTCCCTTCCCAGAGGCTATTATCCCACTGCTACTATAGGCACCATCTCTCCCTACTATACCTGCTATCCCACAGCCCCAGTCCCTTCCCAGAGGCTATTATCCCCCCACTGCTACTATAGGCACCATCTCTCCCTACTATACCTGCTATCCCACAGCCCCAGTCCCTTCCCAGAGGCTTTTATCCCCCCACTGCTACTATAGGCACCATCTCTCCCTACTATACCTGCTATCCCACAGCCCCAGTCCCTTCCAGAGGCTATTATCCCCCACTGCTACTATAGGCACCATCTCTCCCTACTATACCTGCTATCCCACAGCCCCAGTCCCTTCCCAGAGGCTATTATCCCCCCCACTGCTACTATAGGCACCATCTCTCCCTACTATACCTGCTATCCCACAGCCCCAGTCCCTTCCCAGAGGCTATTCTCCCCCCCACTGCTACTATAGGCACCATCTCTCCCTACTATACCTGCTATCCCACAGCCCCAGTCCCTTCCCAGAGGCTATTATCCCCCCACTGCTACTATAGGCACCATCTCTCCCTACTATACCTGCTATCCCACAGCCCCAGTCCCTTCCCAGAGGCTATTCTCCCCCCACTGCTACTATAGGCACCATCTCTCCCTACTATACCTGCTATCCCACAGCCCCAGTCCCTTCCCAGAGGCTATTATCCCCCCACTGCTACTATAGGCACCATCTCTCCCTACTATACCTGCTATCCCACAGCCCCAGTCCCTTCCCAGAGGCTATTATCCCCCCACTGCTACTATAGGCACCATCTCTCCCTACTATACCTGCTATCCCACAGCCCCAGTCCCTTCCCAGAGGCTATTATCCCCCCACTGTTACTATAGGCACCATCTCTCCCTACTATACCTGCTATCCCACAGCCCCAGTCCCTTCCCAGAGGCTATTATCCCCCCACTGCTACTATAGGCACCATCTCTCCCTACTATACCTGCTATCCCACAGCCCCAGTCCCTTCCCAGAGGCTATTATCCCCCCACTGTTACTATAGGCACCATCTCTCCCTACTATACCTGCTATCCCACAGCCCCAGTCCCTTCCCAGAGGCTATTATCCCCCCACTGCCCATTGACCAGTTCCTAGTTGCAGGGTCCCAGTATTACAGAGATTCTGTTCATGCAGTTGTGCAATTAAACAGCGCCCCCACATGGCAGGGCAGAGTAAATACACGCATTCCGTTCCTTCCCCGTCCCATATACATAATAATAACAAACACCGGTTCCAAGCTGCCTCACCTTGTCATGCCTCCCCTTGCTCTTCGCCTTTCGGGGCCTTACCGCCTCGGCCATGGCGGCCGGTGGGACTCAGTGCCCGCCCACTCGGTGCCGGGGGAATAAGGCTGAACGCGTTACCGTGACAGAATCTGTAAACACGGACATAATCCTTAACGCTGAGTGGGGGCGGAGACTGGGTGTCAGACGCGGTCATGTGACTCGGTAATCTGACCAATCAGCCGGGAAGGCAGTGACGGCTGTCAAACTATGGCTGCGGGGATGGGACAATACAAACAGAAGGCGTAGCGGTGACGTAACTATGCAGCAAGCCTGGGATTGGCGCTTATAGGATCTTGTAGGGCGGTTATAAGGAACTTTGTCTTTGAATAGAGCTGCTTGCTGAGTGGGCCTGGGAGTAAGCACACTGGGAAGTGATGGCTCAAAAGCATTTACTGGCAATGTGACATTTTACTGCATAACAACTAGAAAACCCACAAACTTGGTTGAGTGAGGGATAACTGTGCTGGGATGCGGGTAATATGGTTGCCTCCTGGCTGGTTCATGGCAACCTGGTAGTATGAATAATCAGGGCAGGGCCGCTGTCAGTCATCCCGGGCCCGGGCAGTCTTCACTTTTAAAGGGGGCCCGACCGTGCTACAGTTTCCTGACTAGCTTGGGCCCCCTTTAATCTGTTACGGGCCCTGTCATCCAATCTGATTGGTCGCATCCTGTGCATACGTGTGACGTCAGTATGCACGGGGCCCGACCTTATAAAAGGCCTGTATCACCGAGGACTCCGTAGTCGCCGGAGCCGCCGTTGCAGAAGAAGCCGCCGCCAAAGGAGAAGCCAAAGAAGACCGTCTTTGGGGGACACTGTGTATGGGGGCAGTTGGGGGCACTGTATATGGGGGGGCACTGTCTTCGGGGGCACTGTGTATGGGGGCAGTTGGGGGCACTGCCTATGGGGGGCACTGTGTATGGTGGCAATTGGGGGCACTGTCTATGGGGGGCACTGTCTTCGGGGGCACTGTGTATGGGGGCAGTTGGGGGCACTGCCTATGGGGGGCACTGTGTATGGTGGCAATTGGGGGCACTGTCTATGGGGGGCACTGTGTATGGTGGCAATTGGGGGCACTGTCTATGGGGGACACTGTGTTTCGGGGCAGTTGGGGGCACTGTCTTCGGGGGCACTGTGTATGGGGGCAGTTGGGGGCACTGGCTATGGGGGGCACTGTGTATGGGGGCAGTTGGGGCACTGTCTATGGGGGGCACTGTGTATGGGGGAAGTTGGGGGCACTGTCTATTGAGGGGGCACTGTCTTCGGGGGCACTGTCTATGAGGGGCACTGTGTTTGGGGGCAGTCTGTTGGGGGCACTGTCTATGGGGGGGCATTGTGTATGGGGGCAATTGGGGGCACTGTCTTTGGGACCCTTGCCAGCATAGCGTAAGGGGGGCCCTGATACTTTTTATGTCTGTGTGTCCTTTGTACTGATAGGAGGGACCATTGGGGGAGGGGGACCCAGGAAATTTTGTTGTGAGGGGCCCATGATTTCCAATGGCGGCCCTAATTTAGGGAAAATGTGATGAAGGGAGCTGTCCAACTGGTGGCCTTTGGCCCCCCTATGTGGCCGCACCAGTCTGGCTGTGACTGCTTATCTTTGTGTAAACTGTAAATGGTATCAGTACTGAGATTAACTGCCCCCCTGCATTTCTCACCCCACAGATTCAGGCTGTAATCCCCCTATATTATTCACACCTGTTAGTCCCTGTATTCTTCACACATTTAAACCCCTGCACTGTTCACACGTGTAAGGATCTGCAAAAATCAGAAATAAAGCAGCAAGGAGAGATAGCAGAGATATTTTTCCTTTTCCTCCAACAGCATAGCAGTGGGCAGCAAAGGGTTAATCCCTCCCGCCATGTGAAAGGACAGGAAATACCAAATAAAAGCTCTCTTCCGCCCCTCCTGGCCGCTATCTTTTTCTCTTCTGTCAACTCCCACCCGATCGTGCCAATGGATTCTCCTCTTCTCCGCTAGAGCTCTAGGACTGAGGCTTGCCTTGTGCGAGTCCATAGAGAAGCTGCTAAAGCTTGGGCCAAATGGTGCCGCCTACACTGTTAGTCGTAATGGCGAGTTTTCGACGCATGCGCTTGTAACCCCTATTTGGCTAAAAACTCTCACTCTCAACAGTTACTGAAAGTTCCATAGGTTCAAATGGAAACTATCAGATTCATATCTTAGAACCTTCTTCCATAAGATTGCTTTGCAAAACTAGACCTCAAGGATGCCTACCTTTACCTAACCATTTGTAGGAATCACAGAAAGTTCTTAAGAGTCTAAATCCTCAACCAACACTTCCAATACAGAGCCCTTCCTTTTGGGCTGGTGATGGCTCCCAGAGTGCTTATGAAGGTCCTAGCTCCATGGCATCCAATTGTTTGCATACTTCGATGACATCCTAATCAAAGCCCCTCCAAGAGGTTCTCTGGTAGATCATCTCCCAGTTGTCTCAACCTACTTTCAAAATTTGAGTTGGGTCATCAATTGGAGAAAGAGTATCACAGTTTCCTTCTCAAAACATGGAGTTTGTGGGGGTTATGATAAACACCAACCAGTCCAACTTAAATCTGCCATCCAGGAGAATTCAGGACGTCAAACCCTGTGTGACTTCCATAATCAGTCGTCCAGTGACCTCACTAAAGAATTGCCAACAAGTCCTAGGTAAGTTGGTGTCTACAATACATTAGGGCTGATTCACTAAAGTGCGAAATAACGTGCGTTATTTATAGCGTGCGTTAAAAATTTTATTGCGTCTAAATTTTCACGACTTATTGCACGATTCATACTTGCGCTATTTTACACGCGATATTGCATGCGTTATTTAACTCGCGAAGACTATTTTTGTGCGGTATTTGCTGGTACATGCGCTAAATAACGCTCGCGTATAGTCGCTGCATATAAATAGTAGCATATAAATAGTGCATATAAATTGTCACCGCATATAAATAGGAGCCACATATGAATAGTAGCATATAAATAGTAGCATATAAATAGTGCATATGAATAGTGCATATAAATAGTAGCATATAAATGGTGCATATAAATAGTAGCATATAAATGGTAGGATATAAATGGTAGCATATAAATAGTAGCATATAAATGGTAGCATATAAATAGTAGCATATAAATGGTAGCATATAAATAGTAGCATATAAATGGTAGCATATAAATAGTAGCATATAAATAGTGCATATAAATAGTAGCATATAAATGGTAGCATATAAATAGTGCATATAAATTGTCACCGCATATAAATAGCATATAAATAGTGCATATAAATTGTCACCGCATATAAATAGCATATAAATAGTAGCATATAAATAGTAGCATATAAATGGTAGCATATAAATAGTGCATATAAATTGTCACCGCATATAAATAGGAGCCACATATGAATAGTAGCATATAAATAGTGCATATGAATAGTGCATATAAATAGTAGCATATAAATAGTGCAAATAAATAGTAGCATATAAATGGTGCATATAAATAGTAGCATATAAATAGTGCATATAAATAGTAGCATATAAATAGTAGCATATAAATGGTAGCATATAAATAGTGCATATAAATAGTAGCATATAAATAGTGCATATAAATAGTAGCATATAAATAGTGCATATAAATGGTAGGATATAAATGGTAGCATATAAATGGTAGCATATAAATAGTGCATATAAATAGTAGCATATAAATAGTAGCATATAAATAGTGCATATAAATAGTAGCATATAAATAGTAGCATATAAATAGTAGCATATAAATAGTGCATATAAATAGTAGCATATAAATGGTAGCATATAAATAGTAGCATATAAATGGTAGCATATAAATAGTAGCATATAAATAGTGCATATAAATAGTAGCATATAAATGGTAGCATATAAATAGTAGCATATAAATAGTAGCATATAAATGGTAGCATATAAATAGTAGCATATAAATAGTAGCATATAAATAGTGCATATAAATAGTAGCATATAAATAGTAGCATATAAATGGTAGCAAAAAAATTGTTGCCCGCGACTATTATTCTTTGACGCCTGTGTCAATTTTTGGACATGCGGTGAATTTTTGCGTGGTGAATTTTTTCATGCGTTTTACCAAACACATGAAAGAATTTGCCGCGGAAAAATTTGCCGCACGTCCAAAAATTTGCTGCGAATCCATGCCTGGCGAAACACTTCATCACTTGTAGCCGCATATAAATAGTCATGTGAATAAACGCACGCCATGTTAGCCATACATGCCAATACTTGCGTTAAATTACTGTATTAAAAATGACCATTTCCCTGCAAACTGGCGGCTGCGTCACTCTAGGGGAAACACAGACTGAATAAATAACACTGCAAAGTCCATATTTTATTGCCAAAAGCTCATTTACTGTACATATATAGCGACTTAACGCACGCGGTAATACTGTAGTGAAGCGCGCGCTAATTATCGTGTCTATTTTAAAGCAAAAAAACGTGCAATAAAATTTATCGCACTTTAGTGAATCAGCCCTATTGTCTCAGATGGGGGCAGTTCCACATGAGGATACTCCAAAACGACTTTCTTTCCAAGTAGGATCATGATTTGAACCTAATGGATCGCTGACTCCAGTTGCTCCCCATCTTCTTTACAAATGGATTATTTTCTAATTGTGAACAACTGAAAAAGCAAAGGACCCAGGAAAGACCCCCTGGTGGAAGGATGCCCAAGGATACCTTGGGGTCGGTATTGTAAATGCCCTCTCTTTGTTTGCTTATGATACTAACTTGGGCAGGACTATAAGTTCCATGCAGGACATTTCCACATTACAGGTGGTTTAAATAAATTGGAGAGCTGGGCAGAAAAAATGGCAAATAAGCTTCAACGCTGATAAATGCAATGTTATTAAGTTGGGCAAAAATTACATAAATGCTCACAACAAAGTTTTCTGGGCCCCCCTCCTCCCACACCCCCAATGGCCCCTCCTCCAGTGACCCCTCCCATCAATACAAAGGACACACAGACATTGGTAGTCAGGGCCCCCTTAAAACTTTGGTAGCCAGGGCCCCCCTAAAACATTGGTGGCCAGGGGTTACGTTTTGCATTGGTGCCAGGGCAGGTATCCCCTAAATCATTGCTAGCCAGCCCAGGGCCCCCTAAAACATTGGTGGTCCTCCCCCAAATTACTCATACTATGGCCTGCTCCCCGCTGCTTCCTTCCGCATCCTTTGGCTCCCCCCCAGCATCCTCCTGTTTCTTCCAAGGCCACCCAAGCATCCTCCTGCTTCCCCCCCAGCATCCTCCTGCTTCCTCCCAGGCCCCCCAAGCATCCTCCGGTTCCCCCCAGGCCCCCCCAAGTATCCTCCTGCTGCTTCCTCCAGGGCCCCCTCAAGCATCCTCCAGCTCCCCCCCCCAGCATCCTCCTGCTTCCCCAGGGCACCCCCAGCATCCTCCGGCTCCCCCCAGGCCCCCCTCAGGCATCATCCTTCCCCACCCCCAGCATCCTCCTGCTTCCTTCCAAGCCCCCCAAGCAGCCTCCTGCTGCTTCCTCCAGGGCCCCCCAAGCATCCTCCAGCTCCCCCCCAGCATCCTCCTGCTTCCCCAGGGCACCCCCAGCATCCTCCGGCTCCCCCCAGGCTCCCCTCAAGCATCCTCCTGCCCCACCCCCAGCATCCTCCTGCTTCCCCCAGGCCCCCCCCAAGCATCCCTCAGCTTCCCCCAGGGCCCCCACAAGCATCCTTTATCTTCCCCCAGGGCCCCCCCAAGCATCCTTCAGCTTCCCCCAGGGCCCCCAATCATCTTCCAGTTCCCCCCTTCCCTCCCCCAGCGGCCTCCTGCTTCCTCCAGCTCTGGTGGTGTCCTCCGCTATGTGCCGCGGCTCCCCGCTACATCTGCGCTTTTATAAGGTTGCGCCCCGTACATGTGACGCCAGTACGCACGGGCACAACCTTATAAAAGTGCAGATGTAGCGGGGAGCCGCGGCACATAGCGGAGGACACCACCAGAGCCGGAGGAAGCAGGGCCCAGACTTGATTAAAGGGGGCCAGAGCTAAGAAAACTCAAGCACGGCTGGGCCCCCTTTAAAGTTAAAAACGCTTGGACCCGGGATGATTGTCCCCCCTGATGGCGGCCCCGGTCAAGCCAATAAAATCTTGGACACAAAGGGGTATTGGTAAAAGATGAAAACATAATTTTGCCTCTTTATAGGTCCCTAGCACAAGTAAGTAAGTGTGTGTGTTTATTAGTCAGTGATGCTGGAAGATAGATTTGAAATTGCTGAAGCATTAGGCAGGCATGGGTCACGCAGGCAACAACTCATCGTAAAACAGAAACAGGAAACCAGGAGTCAGTAAAGCCCAGTGACTCGGCAGAATGAGACCTACAATAAGCCAATGCACTCAACTTCATAGTATTAAAATTATATTTAAGTATCATAATTTAGGGCAGAGGGGCTAAACAAACCCTGCGTCACAAAGAGGGGCCTGAAAAATCTCTTCCTGATACTGTCCGGTCTCAGTGGCAGTGATAGATGATGCAAAAGAGAAAGGAATAACAGAAAAACAATGCGTATTAATTATTATGATTTAAAAAAATGAATGATTATGGAATAAAGAAATGGTGATTCTCCTGCTGTATTGCAGTCTGTAGCATTACATCATGTTGACCACCAGATGGCAGTAATGTGAAATACTTGTTGCCAAATATACATTCTGACATTTCAAGTGTCTACAAAAATGATTTGTACCTAAATATAATAAGTTAAATAATACTCAGATTTGGGTGCAACATTTATTTTAGTTTGTGCTATAAAGCTAGATGGAAATGGGACTAGAAAAGGGGCAGGGTTTTGGCAAATCAGCGTGTGGCCTTTGTGACTTGTGGCTAAAATAACAGATACAAAGGGAACACTGGGGCCCAGTAATTACTAGCACCCAATCAGCAAGTAGCTATAAATAGTCCACTGCAGGTATCATACTAAAAGCAAACCTCTGATTGGATGCTCTAGGTTACTGCTATGGGGGGAGATAAGGAAGGCTGGAGCCAACCAGTTTGAGGACAATGGAAGCTCACACAAAGCTGAAACTGACAGCTTGGTTAGGATCTTCAGGGAAATAAAGCCAGAAGGGTATAATCTTGTCTCCATTTATATACCTATATGGCAAAGGGCCAAAGCTGCTGTGGCCCTTTATGCTTCTCCAACTAAAAAGAATCATGAAATATGACAGGGTTGTGTTTTATAAAAATCTCCAAACAAGCCCTGCACACCAGAAAAAACTTCCCCAGGGAGGTATTTATAATTAAAAAGGCATTTTATTCATCAAAACATGATGCAGAAACTTTAAACATTGTACATCCATCAAAATACAAATCAATACAAACCACCCAGTTAAAAAACTGGAAAAAGAGATATGAAGGCACATACTCTGGATGAGAGAATACCCCAACGTTTCGGCTCAAACGCCTTTGTCAAGGGAGCTCTCAGGGTTGTGTTTTATACCCAGTTATCTCTAAATATGGAGGGTTATGTGCATAACAGTCTCTCACTATCTCCCCTATTGACACACAGACTAACCCAGCCGGCCCCCTGTATGCATGGTATGTGCCCTTTGACCATTGCACAAACATCCCATGTTGCACTGCTTCCCCCACTGATTTAGCCCCCGGGGGAGTCTGTACCAGTTCCTCATTCCATTCCTGCCAGCAAACCCAAATAACCTCCCACATTCACATCAGCCTAGTGTTACTGCCCCGCGGCGCCCAGCCTCGCAGCTCTGCTGTATAAACAGGTGGAATAACCTTCATTTTTCCTGTTTGTATTAAGAATTTCTCATTATTCTCAGATTTTTTTGATACAGTGAAGGTTTAGCCTAAAGAGCCACTTGCTCAGGTTGACTGGCCCCAAGCCTAGTTATCATAGCCCTTCTATTGTGTTATAATCCCCAACTTCTGGAGAGGCTTAAGGTCCCCATACACAGGCCAATTCTAGCTGCTGATATGGTTCCCTTAGACCGATTCGGCAGGTAATTGGCCTGTGTATCGGCACTACCAACGGGCCTGCCCGACCGATATCTGGCCTGAAAGCTACCAGATCTCGATTGGGCAGGTTAGAAAATCTAGTCGGATCGGGGACTGCATCGGCTCGTTGATGCGGTTCCCGAACCGACTGCCCCATTGCCGCCAATATAGTTAGATCGTTTGGCCCCCCGTAGGTGGGGATATCAGGTGAAGATCCGCTTGCTTGTCAATTTCGCCAAGTGAACGAATCTTAACGTGTATGGGCACCTTTAGGCTCAGGATGGGGTCTGATATTACTGGGAATAGAGTCAGCCAAATGGGCTACTACAGGAGGAGCATTAGCAGGAACAATCCCCTCTTCTTATACCCTGTACAGAGAGACACCATGGCAGCATAGATATTCCCTTGTACCAATTCAGCAGCATAGGGATTCCCCTGTACTAAGCACAATTCAGCAGGAACAGCCCCCTAAGTTTGCTCCTAGCCTGTACAGAGAGATACCATAAAACTATGGCACATAGGGATTCCCCTGTACTAAGCACAATTCAGCAGGAACAGCCCCCTAAGTTTGCTCATAGCCTGTACAGAGAGATACCATAAAACTATGGCACATAGGGATTCCCCTGTACTAAGCACAATTCAGCAGGAACAGCCCCCTAAGTTTGCTCATAGCCTGTACAGAGAGATACCATAAAACTATGGCACATAGGGATTCCCCTGTACTAAGCACAATTCAGCAGGAACAGCCCCCTAAGTTTGCTCATAGCCTGTACAGAGAGATACCATAAAACTATGGCAGCATAGGGATTCCCCTGTACTAAGCACAATTCAGCAGGAACAGCCCCCTAAGTTTGCTCATAGCCTGTACAGAGAGATACCATAAAACTATGGCAGCATAGGGATTCCCCTGTACTAAGCACAATTCAGCAGGAACAGCCCCCTAAGTTTGCTCATAGCCTGTACAGAGAGATACCATAAAACTATGGCACATAGGGATTCCCCTGTACTAAGCACAATTCAGCAGGAACAGCCCCCTAAGTTTGCTCATAGCCTGTACAGAGAGATACCATAAAACTATGGCAGCATAGGGATTCCCCTGTACTAAGCACAATTCAGCAGGAACAGCCCCCTAAGTTTGCTTATAGCCTGTACAGAGAGATACCATAAAACTATGGCACATAGGGATTCCCCTGTACTAAGCACAATTCTGCAGGGACAGCAAAAAGTCAGACAGTGACTGTGGTAGGACATCATTGCATTGAGCCAAGAGACTTAGTGCAGTGTACCCTGGGAAGTAACTGGCAGAGAAAAGGCAGAACAGTGAGATATTAGAGACTTTATTAAGAAAATATCAGCAGGCAACAAGTAAAAACAGTGCAACCCCTAACAGTGTTACATTGGGCCCTCTCCATACCCAGGGTCTGATGGGTAAAACCGTTTCCCTTAGTTCATTCCACGATTAATGTTTACTGCCAGACACTGGCTAGTACCCTAGCCGGAATTATTTACGCCAGGCCCGGACTGGCAATCTGTGGGTTCTGGCAAATGCCATAGTCATCATAGTCATAGTCACTATTTATTGGGCTAGTGGGGGGCTCTTTGGGCCTCTGTGTACATGAAATGCCAGGGCCTATTTCAGATCCCAGAAATTACACCATGTCACAGAATGCTGGCAGTACTCCTGTTGTGGCTTCGTACCAGAAATCTATCAGCTGAAAGGCATATGTTCTGAGAGTGTTGGTCTTTTGGACTGGATCCGGATCCGGAACCGTCGCTGGGTGGGGGGCACTGCAGCCTTGACCCAAATGTCTTTACACTCCAGATTAACTCCCGCTGTGTCATTGCTTCCAACTGGGGCAAAATGAACCCTCTGCCATTATTCTGTGCCACTGTGGTGCAAATGAAAAGTTTAGCAACAGGAGAGAAAAATCATATTCACCCATATTTGCCCATATTCGCCCATATTTACCCATCTTCACCCATATTCACCCATATTCACCCATATTCACACATATTCGCCCATATTCACACATATTCGCCCATATTCACCCATATTTGCCCATATTCGCCCATATTTACCCATCTTCACCCATATTCACCCATATTCGCCCATATTCACCCATATTTACCCAGGGGTGTGGAGCCTAAAGGAGCCCCATTTCCCCTGGCCAGATGGGCTTCTGGCCAAATCACAGAGCTACTATTTGTACAGAGATTCCACCATATTGCTTAATTAACGCTGGTTCCCAAAGTGCATTGCCGGCACACCAATTTGGGGGGCAGGCTGAAAGATATGGACATTTTGGATGAAGGTTTTTTTTGTAGGATTGGATAACCCTGTAACAATAGTGTGGTGGGCTTCAACATGGATCCCTAAAACCCTCTAAAATGGGGCTGGATATGTTCATAAGGAGATTCCCAACAAAATGGAAGCCATAAAGGAATAAAGTAGGAGTAGGAGTTCCATTGCCGGAAGGACTGCAGACATTGCTAGCAAATATATAGAGTAGGAGATTGGAGGCTATGGAAATGGAGACTGTTCCATGGCTGAGGGTGGGGGGGGGGTTTAGCAGGGATATAGTGCAAGAGGGGCCAGCGAGTGGCAAGTAGAAGCCTATAGGAGGAGAGCTAGTTAGTTTTTGAGCTGGACACTTACATTTTTTGCTACTGGTAAACATTGAAGTCCCCCACGGTGGCATAAGCAGGATCATCTGCAAATAATATGAGAGCATAGTAAAGCTAGGAACACATGGGTAGGAGGTGCCATATTGTTTGCCTTAGACAGTACAGTATGGGGGTACAGCTTATTGTGTGCCCAGAACATTCCTTCACTGTATATTTGTATTTATACATATGGGTAGGAGGTGCCATAGTGTTTCCCTTAGACAGTACAGTATGGGGGTACAGCTTATTGTGTGCCCAGAACATTCCTTCTCTGTATATTTGTATTTATACATATGGGTAGGGGGTGCCATAGTGTTTCCCTTAGACAGTACAGTATGGGGGTACAGCTTATTGTGTGCCCAGAACATTCCTTCTCTGTATATTTGTATTTATACATATGGGTAGGAGGTGCCATAGTGTTTCCCTTAGACAGTACAGTATGGGGGTACAGCTTATTGTGTGCCCAGAACATTCCTTCTCTGTATATTTGTATTTATACATATGGGTAGGAGGTGCCATAGTGTTTCCCTTAGACAGTACAGTATGGGGGTACAGCTTATTGTGTGCCCAGAACATTCCTTCTCTGTATATTTGTATTTATACATATGGGTAGGAGGTGCCATAGTGTTTCCCTTAGACAGTACAGTATGGGGGTACAGATTATTGTGTGCCCAGAACATTCCTTCTCTGTATATTTGTATTTATACATATGGGTAGGAGGTGCCATAGTGTTTCCCTTAGACAGTACAGTATGGGGGTACAGATTATTGTGTGCCCAGAACATTCCTTCTCTGTATATTTGTATTTATACATATGTGTAGGAGGTGCCATAGTGTTTCCCTTAGACAGTACAGTATGGGGGTACAGATTATTGTGAGCCCAGAACATTCCTTCTCTGTATATTTGTATTTATACATATGGGTAGGGGGTGCCATAGTGTTTCCCTTAGACAGTACAGTATGGGGGTACAGCTTATTGTGTGCCCAGAACATTCCTTCTCTGTATATTTGTATTTATACATATGGGTAGGAGGTGCCATAGTGTTTCCCTTAGACAGTACAGTATGGGGGTACAGATTATTGTGTGCCCAGAACATTCCTTCTCTGTATATTTGTATTTATACATATGGGTAGGAGGTGCCATAGTGTTTCCCTTAGACAGTACAGTATGGGGGTACAGATTATTGTGTGCCCAGAACATTCCTTCTCTGTATATTTGTATTTATACATATGTGTAGGAGGTGCCATAGTGTTTCCCTTAGACAGTACAGTATGGGGGTACAGATTATTGTGAGCCCAGAACATTCCTTCTCTGTATATTTGTATTTATACATATGGGTAGGGGGTGCCATAGTGTTTCCCTTAGACAGTACAGTATGGGGGTACAGCTTATTGTGTGCCCAGAACATTCCTTCTCTGTATATTTGTATTTATACATATGGGTAGGAGGTGCCATACTGTACAGTATGAAGGTACAGCATATTTTTTTTGTAAATTGTAAAACATTACTGTCCCTTTAAAACATTAATCTAATTATCGGCTGGAGGGAAGACAACCTCCAAAACTCACAAACAGGCTTTGTTTAACATGTGGGGAAATTAAAGCCACAGAGAAGACGCTTATTGTGAAGAGAAGATCCCTGGATACTGGGCGCTTGTGTTGTGGTGGAGAGGTACAATGGAATTTTATCACTGCTTTGAATGGCAAAGCTGACGATGCAAATGTGCCTTATAGGATTACCTGTAACAGGGGTGGGAAGCTGCCCTCGCCTGCAAAACAAAACATGGCTTCATGTCAGAAACACTGTGCTGATATACAAGAGGCTTATAATGCAGATATAGACGTGTATGTACAGTGTATGTGTAGGTGTATAGGCTCCACCCACTTATATGACACTTATATGACATCATTCCGCCTGACTATGTCATATGGTAACAGGTGTTGCCTGTAGTAGTAGCTGAGGTTGTATCATCAAGTTCCACCCTTCACTCAATTCCTAAACCAATACGGTACATGTATACAAAATGCACAGTTCAGGCAATAGCACCCCAGTTCCATAGACTTTACTATCACCCTTCTCTCATTCATTCATTCAGGACAGTATGTAAGGAAGGTGGGACATCAATACCTTATGTCGGGAGTCCCATGGTTCCAGGCATTGGCCGGACTGCGCTTTTGGTTGTTATAGTAATTTTCATAAGGAACAGGAGCTGCACAGAGAGTAAAGAGATTATCGGAACCTTGTTCTGCACCCAGAAGCCCTTCCATTAAGTGCAGATACAATCCCATTAAAGCCAGTAGGCTGATAAACAGAATAAATATCACATTTGGAACACAAGCCCACATAACACCCCAGGCATGGACCATTCCCATCAGCCCTTTCTTATGCCTATCACAAGCCCACATAACTCCCCAGGCATGGACCATTCCCATCAGCCCTTTCTTATGCCTATCACAAGCCCACATAACACCCCAGGCATGGACCATTCCCATCAGCCCTTCTTATGCCTATCACAAGCCCACATAACACCCCAGGCATGGACCATTCCCATCAGCCCTTTCTTATGCCTATCACAAGCCCACATAACACCCCAGGCATGGACCATTCCCATCAGCCCTTCTTATGCCTATCACAAGCCCACATAACACCCCAGGCATGGACCATTCCCATCAGCCCTTCTTATGCCTATCACAAGCCCACATAACACCCCAGGCATGGACCATTCCCATCAGCCCTTCTTATGCCTATCACAAGCCCACATAACACCCCAGGCATGGACCATTCCCATCAGCCCTTTCTTATGCCTATCACAAGCCCACATAACACCCCAGGCATGGACCATTCCCATCAGCCCTTTCTTATGCCTATCACAAGCCCACATAACACCCCAGGCATGGACCATTCCCATCAGCCCTTTCTTATGCCTATCACAAGCCCACATAACACCTAGGTGGTACAGCAGTTGCTGCAAGGGTTGAGTCTGGTTGTGGAGTTCTTTGCTGGGCTCAGTCCAACACTACAGAACAGCCAAAGGTGAACATAAAGAGAATAGGAAAAGCAAAAGTAAGTGTCAGGGTCCCTTAATTGGAAATGGGGAAAGAATCCATGAGAAGCAGAATTGGGGAGGGGAAAGAAAAGGGGGAGCAGTGGAACTAATAAAGGTCAGGGAGCTATGGGGGGAGGAAAGATGAACAATCAAAGGCTATGTGTAATATAAGAGGGAGGCAGCAGAATGAGGTCCTATCTACAAGCAGGCAGGACTGGAACAATAATGCATCTAGGCACAGGGGAGGAGAAGTGGATAACAGGCGAAAAGTATCAGAGGGAGAATGGAGGGAAAGGAGCCATATGGAGAAATGTGTATGTGAAAATGGAGGCAGGAGAATGTAAGAGAAAGAAGGGTGGGTTGAGCAGGGGATGAAGGATAAGAAGGGAAAGGGACAGGGAGATGGGAGCAAGTGTCACAAAGGTGAGCATTGGGGGAGCAAACGAGAGAGAGAGACTAATAGAAAAGGGAAAGTACAATTGTAATAGAAAAAGGAAAGTAAAATTGTAATAAAAAAGGGAAAGTAAAATTGTAATAAAAAAGGGAAAATAAAATTGTAATAAAAAAGGGAAAATAAAATTGGGGGGTTTATTAGGATGTGGAGAGGTGGGAATTATGAAAGCATACAAGATCCTGTAAATAGGGGTATTAGCAGAAGGGCAAGGGGTAAGAGTAAATGGAGTGCATAAAGAGGGTGGAGTAATTGGAGGAAAAGATGATTACATTTTAGGAAAGAGGGAGAGAGGATGAAAATAAAAAGCAAAAGAATGGAAAAATTGAAATGAAAAAGGTGCGGAGGAAGAAGAAAAGAATAGAAGGACATTAGGAGAAGAGAAAGTAGGTGAATAAACAGAGAGAATAGGAGAGATCATGGGGAGGTGTGTGCCATATGTACCTGTATGCCTTACTGTGCTCATTGGAGTTTTTTGCACTAAAACCCGAAAACTTGAAAACTCAAATGTAAAAATTTGCCATCTAAAAGCTTGCAAGTCTCTATAGAAGTCAATGGGACTGGTCTTCGGCAAAGTCAAGCCATATTTGCGAAATCAAATTTTTAAAGTTTTTTTTTGTAAACTCAAAAATTTGAGGTATTTGAGTTTTTTATTCAAACGAGTTTTCCTTATTAATAATTAAGCGAACATTCGATATGCGAGTTTGTTTGATTTAGAAAAATAAACTCACAAACTCAAAAACTGATAAAGAAGCTTATTAACGTACGACTGATCTGATGCATTTCTCTTGCATAGGGGAGAGTGCTGCAATAACTGCATACAGTATTTTGTTGCTTCCACTTTAATGTATAGTCAGTCAGGGCCGCCATCAAGGGGGTACAGGGGGTACAGCCGTCCCGGGCCCGGACGATTTTAACTTTGAAAGGGGGCCCGGCGCTGCTACAGTTTTCTTAGCTCGGGCCCCCTTTAATCTATTCCGGGCCCCTGTCATTGGTGGTCAGCGGTAATCCTATTGGTCGCGCCCCGTGCGTACATGCACGTCAGTACGCACGGGGCGCAACCTTATAAAAGGGCCTGGCGTCGTTCGGCACTCAGAAGTGCAGTGCTGTTGGGAACGAAGGACCTCGCCGGAGGAGCCATCGCCGGAGCCGTCGCTGGAGGATTGTGCTGTGCTGGCTACCAATGTACTAGGGGGGTTTGCTGGCTACCAATGTACTAGGGGGGTTTGCTGGCTACCAATGTACTAGGGGGGTTTGCTGGCTACCAATGTATTAGGGGGGGCCCTGCTGGCTACCAATGTACTAGGGGGGTTTGCTGGCTACCAATGTACTAGGGGGGCTTGCTGGCTACCAATGTACTAGGGGGGGCCCTGCTGGCTACCAATGTCTCATATCTGTGAGTCCTTTGTATTTGTGGGAGGGGGGCCCAGAATTTTTTTTTGTGAGGGGCCCCGTGATTTCTGATGGCGGCCCTGTAGTCAGTACTAAGGTGGCCGACTGGCATCTTTGTGTGGTGAAACATGAAAGTACCTGGTGGGACGTTTCCTGTCTTGTGACTTTCTGCAAAATATTCAATGTCTTTCTCTATGTTACAGCCTTCGAATGCCTTCCGCACCTCCTCGCACATCTGAGCAACAGAAGGAGGGGCCCATTAGACAGTCACAAAGGCAAATACAGATCTAAGCATCTCTCGTATGCCTTTATCCCACTGGTTCAGCCACCCCAAATGCATCTCTTACCACATCGATGGTTACACATTGCTGGGATAGCTGATTGACGTGCGTCCACACCGCGTTACGGAAGAAATTTACTCGCTCCCATCCCTGATTCTCAAAAAACTGCAAATACGGGAATCAACAATCAGAAAATTTGATGGTAGAGCAATACAAAGGTATTGGGTATTAAAAGTATCCAAATATATAACAAGCCACTCAACTGGTTGGCCAGTGATTGGCTACATAAGTGAAACTCCAAATGGGTTGGGCAAGCTTCTAAGCCAAGCAATCTGATTGGGCAGGGAGCTGTGGTTGTACTCTTATCCTGTATCCTGTTAGCCAATGATTCTTACAACATTGGCCCATTGGATTTTGTCCAGATACCCAAAGTATAAAAACGTATTTATACAGGTATGGGATCCCTTATCCAGAAACCCGTTACCCAGAAAGTTCTGAATTACGGAAAGACCATCTCCCATAGACTCCATTATAAGCAAATAATTCTAATTTTTAAAAATGATTTCCTTTTTTTCTCTAATAATAAAACAGTAGCTGTACTTGATCCCAACTAAGATATAATTACCCCTTATTGGGGTCAGAACAGCCCTATTGGGTTTATTTAATGGTTAAATGATTCCCTTTTCTCTGTAATAATAAAACAGTACCTGTACTTGATCCCAACTAAGATATAATTACCCCTTATTGGGGTCAGAACAGCCCTATTGGGTTTATTTAATGGTTAAATGATTCCCTTTTCTCTGTAATAATAAAACAGTACCTGTACTTGATCCCAACTAAGATATAATTACTCCTTATTGGGGGCAGAACAGCCCTATTGGGTTTATTTCATGGTTAAATCATTCCCTTTTCTCTGTAATAATAAAACAGTACCTGCACTTGATCCCAACTAAGATATAATTACCCCTTATTGGGGCAGAACAGCCCTATTGGGTTTATTTCATGGTTAAATGATTCCCTTTTCTCTGTAATAATAAAACAGTACCTGTACTTGATCCCAACTAAGATATAATTACCCCTTATTGGGGGCAGAACAGCCCTATTGGGTTTATTTAATGGTTAAATGATTCCCTTTTCTCTGTAATAATAAAACAGTACCTGTACTTGATATAATTACCCCTTATTGGAGACAAAACAAGCCTATTGGGTTTATTCAATATTTAAATTATATTTAGCAGACTTAAGTTATGGAGATCCAAATTATGGAAACATCCCTTATCCGGAAAACCCCAGGTCCCAAACATTCTGCATAACAGGTCCCATACCTGTACATAGTTATTTTGGGATCACAAGGTCCATATGGGGCAGAACAACATGTCACTGTGCATTTCAATGGATAGAGAGGGGCATTAAAGCCAAATGAATGCCATTACCTCACAGGAGCTGACATGTTCCTTTTGCCAGTCTTCCCTTATTTTGTCAAGTAAGTTGATATTTTGCTGGTAAGACTTATCTGCAAATCAGAATAAACATTGATAACTGATGAACACAAACCAGTCATGAATTATACAACTAATAGCAACCATCAAGTAAAAGAACAGCAATGGGCACAGACATGGCTACCTCTATGTTTGCACAGGAAGAGGAGGAGCAAGCATCAGTGTACATTGTGTTCTGCTAACAGTTCTGCAGCGCTTATTCCAATTGGTCATGATGCCATCAGGTAGATCCCACCATCTGCTGGTCGCTGTGAGACATAACAAGTGGGAAGGTGCAGGGCCGGATTTGGGTTAAGGCTACAAAGGCTGGGGCCTAGGGCGGCACAAATTGAGGGGTGACATGCTGGCCAGTTGCACCCCCAGAGCACTGTAGACCCAGAGCTTGTCCTCTGTGCTGTGTGCCTAAAGGTGGCCATGTACGGTAAGACCCGCTCGTTTGATGAGGTTGCCAAACGAGTGTATCCTATGGGTGGGCAATATTGGGCTAATCTGATCTAGGGCCAAATGATCAAATTAAAAGGCGGGCATAGGGGGCATCGGTTCTGGGGCCAATTTCCAGCCAGATGTAGGTTGGAGAGGCCCATTGGTGGTGCCCATACACGGGCAGATAAGCTACCAGATCTTTCTGAAGAACCAATTTGGGCAGCTGAAATCTGCCCCTGTATGGCCATCTTAGGTCAAACAATGTGCAAGCACACAATTCTGGGGGAGGGGCAGTAAAGGGTGCCAGCCTCTGGGCACGTGGCACATAATTTTGGCCCTGGGAGGGGGGACATGAAGAGATTGGTCTTGGCTTGTAGGAGAAGGTACTGTACTGTGTATGTCTAAGATGTTTTTGTGAAATGTGGGGGCTGGACCCAACTGGAAAACAGAATCAGTAGCCATTCAGAGCATTATAATGAGACCTGAAGAAGGACTACAGATGTAACAATGGTGCCAATGGACCAATAGTATCGGCAGACTTTTATAACAGGAAGTGACTCACCAGCAGCTTCGGCAGTCACCTTGGAATGCGCCAGTTTAGCAAAAACCTGAAAATATGATCAAAAGTATTATTTCATATCATTCAGAAACACTGATTTCATAGATAGTAGGTGTCAACTGGCAGGGTCCCTGTCTCCCCCCCAACCCCTGTGATGGTACAGTCCCAATCTGATGTTTAGTTTCTATCACTGGTTTTATTTGCCCTCCCTCCTTAATGCCAACATACCCAGGCCATCAATGATCAGCAATACATTAATCCTACCCAAACTTCTCCTCGTATCCTTCATAAGTTTCTGCATGTTGGAGGAGGGACAGAGAAAATGGGGGAGGAGAAGATAAAAGACATGATAAGCAAAGAAGGGAGACCACTGGAAATCCAGGAGGCCCACCTGAATCTCTGGTCATGCTTAAAGGGGCGGTCTACCTTTATTTACATTTTTTTAAAAACAAGGAGGGTTGTTGAAAGATTCCATAGACAGTCACTATTAAAGGGAAACTATACCCCTAGAATGAATACGTAACCAACAGACAGTTTATATCATATAAAGGGACCTATTAAAGAATCTCCCCAAACTGGAATATATATATCAGTAAATATTGCCCTTTTACATCCTTTCCCTTGAGCCGCCATTTAGTGATGGGCTGTGTGCTCCTTCAGGGATCAGCTGACAGGAAGTGATGCAGCTCTAACTGTAACAGGAAGTAGTGTGGAAGGCAGAACTCTGCCCATTCATTGGCTGATGGGGCCTAGCATGTATGTATGCCTTGGCTTGTTTGTGTGCACTGTGACTGGCCATTGGCTGTGCCAGGGCTAAACGTTCCATCATTACCTTTTCTTGCTGCTTGGCATTCACCATATTTTTGCAGCGGCTCACGGCTTGTTCGGCTTCATCCTTCTCCCGACACCTCTGCTCATAATTCCTCTTCGACTACCGGGGGGAACAGAGGTAAAATCTCAGCATTTGCCCCATTAATGTAGGGAATGGCTACAGTATCTATCGTTCGTATCGGCTATAAATTTAAATTACAGAATAATCCTGTCGGGGACATGTGTCCTTCCATCATGCCAATGCATTGCCAGTTACCTTGCAGCTTGTCATAGGAAAATAAGGGAAACTAGGACAGACAGGTCTAAGAGCAACTCTACCCCAGGCACCCCTATATATAACCCTGAATCTAACGGAAATAACAAAACATGGATTTATAATTTCCTCTTTGATTTACCAGCTTTTGTAGCATAGATATTCCCCAGTACTAAGCACAATTCAGCAGGAACAGCCCCCTAAGTTTGCCCATAGCCTGTACAGAGAGATACCATAAAACTATGGCACATAGGGATTCCCCTATACTAAGCACAATTCAGCAGGAACAGCCCCCTAAGTTTGCTCATAGCCTGTACAGAGAGATACCATAAAACTATGGCACATAGGGATTCCCCTATACTAAGCACAATTCAGCAGGAACAGCCCCCTAAGTTTGGTCATAGCCTGTACAGAGAGATACCATAAAACTATGGCACATAGGGATTCCCCTGTACTAAGCACAATTCAGCAGGAACAGCCCCCTAAGTTTGCTCATACCCTGTACACAGGGTCGGACTGGGGGGTGCGGGGCCCACCGGGGCTCCCGCCCCGGGGGCCCTGCAGGTGCCCCAGCCGCGTCCCCTAACCCCCCCAGGGGCCCCCCTAACCCCCCCGAAGGGCCCCCGCCTGACGTCCTCCCTGAGCTCGTATAAATTGAACGCGTTAGGAGAGGAACATTCAGTAGCGGGGAGCGCCGGCAAAGGTCGGACTGGGCCCGCTGGGGCCCACTAGGGCCAGGGCCCACCGGGATTTCTCCCGGTGTCCTGGCGGCCCAGTCCGACCCTGCCTGTACAGAGAGATACCATAAAACTATGGCAACATAGGGATTCCCCTGTACTAAGCACAATTCAGCAGGAACAGCCCCCTAAGTTTGCCCATAGCCTGTACAGAGAGATACCATAAAACTATGGCACATAGGGATTCCCCTGTACTAAGCACAATTCAGCAGGAACAGCCCCCTAAGTTTGCTCATAGCCTGTACAGAGAGATACCATAAAACTATGGCACATAGGGATTCCCCTGTACCAAGCACAATTCAGCAGGAACAGCCCCCTAAGTTTGCTCATAGCCTGTACAGAGAGATACCATAAAACTATGGCACATAGGGATTCCCCTGTACTAAGCACAATTCAGCAGGAACAGCCCCCTAAGTTTGCTCATAGCCTGTACAGAGAGATACCATAAAACTATGGCACATAGGGATTCCCCTGTACTAAGCACAATTCAGCAGGAACAGCCCCCTAAGTTTGCTCATAGCCTGTACAGAGAGATACCATAACTATAGCAGTATTGGTATCCTAATGATGGGATATGATGACAGTATTTACAGGATACCTGGTGTCTAAAACATTTCTTTTTTTTATTAAGAGATCAAAGAAAACTTACCTCCATTGTCTTTTTGTACTGATTCAGTTTCTGCTTATGAAAGGCATCCATAACAGCTTCTATCTGCAAATAATAGGATAGAGGCTAAGATAATACTATGGATTTCTCTCTCTCCCTGCTGACTATGGGGGGGTATTTTGCAGAGTATTTGTATTGGGCAAAGAGTGACTGACAGAGGGGAAGGCAACTTGCAACCCTCAAGGTATTGACCTTATCATCTCCAACTATGGGTTGGAAAAAGAGTTCCTTGCAGGCAGAAAACACTGCAGAAGGGGTCACTTTGTTGTTTGGGGAACCTTGTATGTTACTTTGCTCTTCCAGAAAAGAACAGTGAAGTTCAATTTTCTTGCTTTTTGCTGACTTTCCACTTACAGCCAATAAAGCTCCTATTATAAGGACCTCTATTTTAAGTCAAAGTAACAGACAGTCAGAGTGCAGTTTTGGCATAGAACAGTCAGCAGTCTCTTCCTCCAGACTGCTGACTATGGCACCCCAATGAGATCTCTACTCCAATTGGACAATGTACCTTTCACAGCCACCCTTTCTACAGAATTCATTAGCCCGTTCACTATCCAGGTACTGGCAGTAAACCTTAGATTAGAAAGCAAACGTTTATGCAGCACCGCTCACAACAGGTGTCAAACTTGCAGGTCTATAATTGCCAGGCTGAGATTGCAATTCTTTTTGAAGTAGTGGAGTTATGAAGATTTCATCTAATATTTCAATTAAGCCTGCCAACCCCCATCTTTTAACTGATGATATGCATTAAAAATGCAGGATTAGTCTTTTCAAGTGAAACAATCAGTTCCTCGCTTTCTTTGGTTGTTGCCTGTGTTCTGTGACTTCCGTCCTATTACCTTCCTTGCATCAAATTAAAGCCACAGAAAGTGGTCTTTAAAGGCAAAATGAACCCCATTGTATTGTGGATTCAACAAATACATAGCATATAGAATAACAAGGAAACATGAATTTGTTCAGGATCTCATACATGCCACAGGGCACAAACTGAGTGGCACCAACAAGCCCACTAACAATTATATATAAACTAGCTGCTTGCTTCTATTTACCAGGGTTAGTATACAGGTATGCAATCCCTTATCCAGAAAGCTCTGAATTATGGGAAGGCCATCTTCCAAAAACAATTTATAATAAAACAATTAACATTTTTTTTAAATGGTTTGCCTTTTCTCTGTAATAATAAAACAGTACCTGTACTTGATCCCAACTAAGATATAATTACCCCTTATTGGGGCAGAACAGCCCTATTGGGTTTATTTCATGGTTAAATGATTCCCTTTTCTCTGTAATAATAAAACTGTACCTGTACTTGATCCCAACTAAGATATAATTACCCCTTATTGGGGCAGAACAGCCCTATTGGGTTTATTTAATGGTTAAATGATTCCCTTTTCTCTGTAATAATAAAACAGTACCTGTACTTGATCCCAACTAAGATATAATTACCCCTTATTGGGGGCAGAACAGCCCTATTGGGTTTATTTAATGGTTAAATGATTCCCTTTTCTCTGTAATAATAAAACAGTACCTGTACTTGATCCCAACTACGATATAATTACCCCTTATTGGGGCAGAACAGCCCTATTGGGTTTATTTAATGGTTAAATGATTCCCTTTTCTCTGTAATAATAAAACAGTACCTGTACTTGATCCCAACTAAGATATAATTACCCCTTATTGGGGGCAGAACAGCCCTATTGGGTTTATTTAATGGTTAAATGATTCCCTTTTCTCTGTAATAATAAAACAGTACCTGTACTTGATCCCAACTAAGATATAATTACCCCTTATTGGGGGCAGAACAATCTTATTGGGTTTATTTAATGGTTATATGATCTTTTAGTAGACATAAGGAATGGAGATCTAAATGACGTCAAAACCTTTTATGTGGAAAAGTCCCAAGCACTCTGGATAATAGATTCCATACCTGTAAAACCTTTTAACTCCAAATGCCCATTAGTTTTCAACCTCTTTAATGCTTACATTCACATACCCCACTGCTCACACTCAAGCTGTACACCTTCTTACTTATGGTTTTGCTGAGGTTTCAGACCAGAACTTAAAGCCAAACATGCGGTTTCTACATGAAAGCAAATCTGTCATGAAGAACATACAGTGCTGTCTGGTATGTCTGTTATGTAACAAAACTTGAATTGTGAGATATAATTTGGAACAGACCCTATTGTAAGTAATAATCTGAACTGCAAGGCAAATGTTTCATTATGGCAACAAGAAACCATCAGTTTTCCTATAAACAGTTTTCTTTTGGTGGGAGGTTGTATGAATACTGAGGCCTCACAGAGCGGTAGATGTTAGCAGGAAGAGTGTGGGAAATCTGAATATTCACCACAACTGTATCTTTTGACTGTGCAAGTAATGAAACTAGCACTGTGTATAGTAGGGAGAGATGGTGCCTATAGTAGCAGTGGGGGGATAATAGCCTCTGGGAAGGGACTGGGGCTGTGGGATAGCAGGTATAGTAGGGAGAGATGGTACCTATAGTAGCAGTGGGGGGATAATAGCCTGTGGGAAGGGACTGGGGCTGTGGGATAGCAGGTATAGTAGGGAGAGATGGTGCCTATAGTAGCAGTGGGGGGATAATAGCCTCTGGGAAGGGACTGGGGCTGTGGGATAGCAGGTATAGTAGGGAGAGATGGTGCCTATAGTAGCAGTGGGGGGATAATAGCCTCTGGGAAGGGATTGGGGCTGTGGGATAGCAGGTATAGTAGGGAGAGATGGTGCCTATAGTAACAGTGGGGGGATAATAGCCTCTGGGAAGGGATTGGGGCTGTGGGATAGCAGGTATAGTAGGGAGAGATGGTGCCTATAGTAGCAGTGGGGGATAATAGCCTCTGGGAAGGGACTGGGGCTGTGGGATAGCAGGTATAGTAGGGAGAGATGGTGCCTATAGTAGCAGTGGGGGGATAATAGCCTCTGGGAAGGGACTGGGGCTGTGGGATAGCAGGTATAGTAGGGAGAGATGGTGCCTATAGTAGCAGTGGGGGATAATAGCCTCTGGGAAGGGACTGGGGCTGTGGGATAGCAGGTATAGTAGGGAGAGATGGTGCCTATAGTAGCAGTGGGGGGATAATAGCCTCTGGGAAGGGACTGGGGCTGTGGTATAGCAGGTATAGTAGGGAGAGATGGTGCCTATAGTAGCAGTGGGGGATAATAGCCTCTGGGAAGGGACTGGGGCTGTGGGATAGCAGGTATAGTAGGGAGAGATGGTGCCTATAGTAGCAGTGGGGGGTTAATAGCCTCTGGGAAGGGACTGGGGCTGTGGGATAGCAGGTATAGTAGGGAGAGATGGTGCCTATAGTAGCAGTGGGGGGATAATAGCCTCTGGGAAGGGACTGGGGCTGTAGGATAGCAGGTATAGTAGGGAGAGATGGTGCCTATAGTAACAGTGGGGGGATAATAACCTCTGGGAAGGGACTGGGGCTGTGGGATAGCAGGTATAGTAGGGAGAGATGGTGCCTATAGTAGCAGTGGGATAATAGCCTCTGGGAAGGGACTGGGGCTGTGGGATAGCAGGTATAGTAGGGAGAGATGGTGCCTATAGTAGCAGTGGGGGGATAATAGCCTCTGGGAAGGGACTGTGGCTGTGGCGTAGCAGGTATTGTGGGGGCTGGGGTAACTGCTAGCAAGATGGGCAATTACACTGATGTTTTTCCTATGAAAAATAACATTCTATCCATTCCTAAACATTAAAGCTGCTTGCTCTCACTCTACCTTCTTTCTCTCCTGCTTTTGCCGTTCCCTGAATTCCTCCATCTTTCTCGCCTCGTCCCGTAGCGTTTGTGCCAGCTGAATGTGACACTGACCTATATTATCAATTTCTACAGAAACAAATGACATGAAATGATCAGGTATTTCCCAGTAACATTAGCTGACCGAAGGTAATTGTACAAAAAAATATTTGAGTAAAGAAAGACCCTGTAAAGAGGATATTGTAGATGGTATATACAGTAGAACTCTTCAGATCTCTTTCAGTTTGAAAGCAAGCATCTGATTGGTTACTGTAGGTTACTAGGTGAAAACACTCTACCCTTTATTACACCATCACCTAGTATTGGCTCCCACAGGCTGGCACTGGTTGGCCCATTGACACATACTGATTGGCTTTTATTTATCTCCTCCTCTCCAGCTACAGTATCGGATTCCTACAGGTCATGCACCCTAGCAACCAGCCAGGGGTTTAAATGAGATAAAACAGGGTCAACGCAGATGAAAAGTTATATAAATAATAACAAAAAATAACAAAAATGCACATTCCTACCCCAATAAGTTATAGTTAAAGGAGAAGGAAAGGTACAGTCACTGAGGTGGGGAAAATGTTATGCACCCACAGTGATTGTAATCGCTTACCTTATACCCCGGGGTATAAGGCTCGTCACTAAATGGCGGCTCAAGGGAAAGGATGTAAAAGGGCAATATTTACTGATATATATATTCCAGTTTGGGGAGATTCTTTAGTAGGTTATTTGGAGGTATAGTTTTCCTTTAATGAGACCGTCCCCTCTCGTAGTAAGCGTGACAGCCAGTAGGGTTCTTTCCTGTCCAGTTAGAAGTGTCTGGGCCTATAAGTTCCCCTATTTTCACTTTATTTTCAGCTTTTGCTGCTTCAGCTTCCTGCGCTCTTCCTTCTGCTTGTGGCGAGGAGCAAGGGACAGAGGCCGATGACGAAATAAAGATTCAGGGGATTTATGACTGCCATGTACACTCGCTTGACTACCATTTGCCGCCTTTCTGCCAGCCGGGAGCATTTGCAATTAAACCCCTCCCTCTCGCTGTGACTGGCGACTTGCAGATAAGCACAGATCTATTAACCTGGGGGCTTATAAGGCCAACAATTGCCCATGTGGGGGCTTCAAACAACCCACATTTTTCAATGTTTAGTTCTGACCAATGAGTAATATCCAGACATATTTGATATGAGGCAAAGGGGAATTAATTCCCAGGAAGCCAATATATGAGCGTAATTCCATATCTCCCCGTAGGCATGAAGCTTGCTAATGGGGTACTTACGTTGTTTAAAGACATCAAGGGATCGCTTGAGGGTGCTGGGGGGGAAGACACAGAAGAGACCATTAGACTTGCATTAATAAATTACAACCAAAGTCACTATAAATATATTATTGCTACTTTTTCTCTTGATGTCCAGTGTCAAAGTCCCCTTTAAAGGGGAGGAGCTTAAATACACAGCGCTTATGATGTCACTGAATAATATCTTGACATAGTAATGTCTGCGTTGAGCTGAACTAGAGGGATGTCGCAACATTCCTTAGTTAACCCCCAGCCAGCGAGTAGGTCAGACAGGATTGAGCAACAGTACTGCATTTGGATCAGTCGCAACCCACGATGGACTTGAAAACTCAAGACCGCCCTCTCCCATGATGGGCATTTTATTGTGCATTAAAATATGTGCAAGGGCAGAAAATTGTAATTCTAAGCATTTATTGCACATTCTCACCGAGTTCAATGTAATTGCTATGGGAAGGCATATCTGTCTGTCACTGTTGTATTCTCTGGGTCCGACTCTTGAAACAATATAGCAGGAGTTAGTTCTCCTACAGGTCTGTTCATCACCGTCACATCTCTGTCACATTGTTTCAGGAGTCAGAACCAGCAGTGCAGAGAATACAAACAGCCAGACAGACGCTGTTCACATTCAAAACCATAGAATTGTTATATTAATGTATATGGGAAAGAGGCATTTTTATTGTGCAAAAAGCAGTGTTTGTCTGGAGTTCCTCTTTAAAAAAAAAACATATTTCGATATTTACAGGGTTCCAGCAGTGTGAGTAGCAATGTTTCCTGCTTCCGGCCCTGGCCTGATTGTGATCTCACCACGAGAATGGACAGCGCAGAGTCAGACACAGACAGATGCAAGGGCAACGGGGCACTTACTTTATTTCCGTCTGTCCACATGGCTTCTTCTTGGTCAGGTTAACCAGTTCCTTCCCATACTTCTCCTCTATGCTGGCCCTAGAAATATATGAAACACTTGAAAATTTTTACAAGATGGGGAAATATTAATTCAGATAAAGAGGAAATTGCAAAAGCTTAGCCAATCAGGGCCTCCCCGGGTTGATTGGGCCCCCTCCCACCACACCAAAGCCATTAGTGCAACAGTGCAAACCAGCATCCCTGCATTTCTCCCAGGGGCCCCCGATGTATTTGCACCCCCAGCCCCACAGTGCTAGTGGCACCTTTCAATTAAACATTTAATAAAAATGTTTTTAATGTTATTTGTCAATGCAACTTCAATTGAAAACAGTATCTGTCCCTTTCTGCACTGCTGGTTCTGACTCCTGCCTCTACTTGAGATAAAACGTCAATTCTGCCATTCATGCTGCACGACAGGTTGTTCACCTTTATGTAAACATTAAGTATGTTATAGAATGGCCAATTCTAAGCAACTTTTCAATTGGTCTTCGTTATTTATTTGTTATCGATTTTCAACTATGTCTTCTACTAACTCTTTGCAGCTTTCAAATGGGGGTCACTGACCCCGGCAGCCAAAAAACGACTGTTTTGCAAGGTTACCAGTTTATTGTTATTATTACTTTTTATTCCTTATCTTTCTATTCAGTCCCTTTCCTATGCATATACTGTATCAGCCTCTCATTCAAATCCATCCCTGTTTGCTTCCCCTTTACTGGAGGTGTAAATGCAAATGTCACAGGGCACTACAGCCACAAAGCAAATGTTCATTTTATCTGCCATTTCTCCTTTATTCTAAAATAATTCATTAATGAATGATATATGAATAAAAATGATATCATTAAGAGATATTAAAGCAACAAAAGCACCCAAATCAATAAGCGGAAGGTAAATAATCAGCAGATAAGAGGCAAGCAATATAATAACAGGGGCTATTGGAGTATACATGGGTTCTATTCTTGCCCGGCCAGACCAGAGATGCCTGGGTTCCTCCGCGGGCTCTTGTGTTTCATTTATAAAGGGGAACTAACAGCTGCATGTCTCCGGATGGAGAAATAATTTTAACATAGACAGGCCAGACTGGCAATCTGTAGATTCTTGTTTTGGCCCAGACAGCCTGGTTTTCAAAAGGGCTGTCTAGGTCAAAACTGCCTGCCTGGTTTTTCAGATAAGCAAATCCACACAGGCCTCCCCTTGATTGACACAGGGATTGGCTAAACGCTTTGGGTCACCCCTCAACCCTAATTCTGGAAAATGCAGGGGGGCTGCTCTAAGAGTTGTAGCTGGAGGGTCTGAAATTGGACACCCCTAATAATTAATATCTAATATTAAATGGGGGCTCCATCCTTCCTGCATTGTCAGAGGGTCCCTCTTCTGTATCTTTGTTCCTGCAGGGGGTCCTTGCAAGCAAACCCAGTATATATATAGTGAATAAAGTACCCCCTATTGTAAAATATAGGGATATTATAAGTCACAGAGGAGTTCCTTATAATATGTATTGAATAAAGTACCCCTATTGTAACATATAATAATATTATAAGCCCCCGAGGAGTTCCTTATAATATATAGTGAATAAAGTACCCCCTATTGTAACATATAGGGATATTATAAGCCACAGAGGGGTTCCTTATAATATATAGTGAATAAAGTGCCCCCTATTGTAACATATAGGGATATTATAAGCCCCCGAGGAGTTCCTTATAATATATAGTGAATAAAGTACCCCCTATTGTAACATATAGGGATATTATAAGTCCCCGAGGAGTTCCTTATAATATATAGTGAATAAAGTACCCCCTATTGTAAACTATAGGGATATTATAAGCCACTGAGGAGTTCCTTATAATATATAGTGAATAAAGTACCCCCTATTGTAACATATAGGGATATTATAAGTCCCTGAGGAGTTCCTTATAATATATAGGGAATAAAGTACCCCCTATTGTAACATATAGGGATATTATAAGCCCCCGAGGAGTTCCTTATAATATATAGTGAATAAAGTACCCCCTATTGTAACATATAGGGATATTATAAGTCACAGAGGAGTTCCTTATAATATATAGTGAATAAATTACCCCCTATTGTAACGTATAGGGATATTATAAGCCCCCGAGGAGTTCCTTATAATATATAGTGAATAAAGTGCCCCCTATTGTAACATATAGGGATATTATAAGTCCCCGAGGAGTTCCTTATAATATATAGTGAATAAAGTGCCCCCTATTGTAACATATAGGGATATTATAAGTCCCCGAGGAGTTCCTTATAATATATAGTGAATAAAGTGCCCCCTATTGTAACATATAGGGATATTATAAGCCCCCGAGGAGTTCCTTATAATATGTAGTGAATAAAGTGCCCCCTATTGTAACATATAGGGATATTATAAGCCCCCGAGGAGTTCCTTATAATATATAGTGAATAAAGTACCCCCTATTGTAACATATAGGGATATTATAAGCCCCCGAGGAGTTCCTTATAATATATAGTGAATAAAGTACCCCCTATTGTAACATATAGGGATATTATAAGTCCCCGAGGAGTTCCTTATAATATATAGTGAATAAAGTACCCCCTATTGTAACGTATAGGGATATTATAAGTCACCGAGGAGTTCCTTATAATATATAGTGAATAATGTACCCCCTATTGTAACATATAGGGATATTATAAGTCACAGAGGGGTTCCTTATAATATATAGTGAATAAAGTACCCCCTATTGTAACATATAGGGATATTATAAGTCACCGAGGAGTTCCATGCCTTGTGCTTTTATACAGGTTATGGAACTCCTCTGTGACTTGTATATTTATTATAATATACAAATCATGTCATGTGACAGAAATGACATCACTAAGCTCTGATTATAACTGATGACATCACAAAGCACCGTTGATAAGGATATCATTTACAGTTTGGTCCCATAGGGAAATGACCAAACTGTATAATATATATAAATATAAAATATATATAAAATACATGTTGCAGGGCTGCATTTAATCTTAATTGCAATCAGTTCAGCCCTACTGGACGCATTTTCTAACCATATCCCCAAATTTCCGAGAGATCTGGTAAACGTATTTATATACATAGTAAATAACATTATGTATTAGATATACAGTATATTAAATATCCCTATAAACACACACCCTAAGGATTACGGCACTTGTATCTCAGCCAGCAAATACCTGATACCCCAATGTGCTGTGAATTAGGCTTTTCTTGCCCTTTAATCTTTCATTCTTTGCTCATGTATTATTGCTCTGGAGTCGTAACTCTGCGTACCTTTCTTTCAGGAAATCTTCATATTCCTTACAGTTCTTGCGCCCCTCGTTCATATGTTGGATAAGACATTCGTACCCAGCGGTGCTTGTAATATCAGCAGTCTACAAACAAACAAACACAAAAAAAGCTTATAAAGAAGGTCTGTTCATTGTGCTATATTGTTTCAGGAGTCAGTACCAGCAGTTTAGGGACTATAAACAGATGGAAATATTTGTTTACAATAGCAATAAAAAAATTTTAAGTCATTGAGTATTTTTAATTAATGTATTTGTGGAAAGTTTTGCTTAAAATGACATTTACATACAGTTTTCAGGTAAAGTTGCCCTTTAACAAGGAAGAATGCTAACATGCCAGCCCTATGGCTAATGCCACATGGGTGCGGATCTTTGCCTGCACCCAGAACCATTGTGTCAGCAGGGGGGCAGGCACATGTGGCGGATATTGAGAATATTGAAGCGAAGTCTTAAGGTGGCCATACACGTGCCTGAAATCGGGCAGATATCGATCAGACAGGTTAAAAAATGTAGTCAGATCAGGGACCTCATCAACTGCAGCCATTGCTGCCGTTATAATTCAATTGTTTGATATCGCCCACCCGTAGGTGGGGATATCGGGAGAAGATCCGTCGCTTGGCGATCGCGCCACGTGTATGGGCACCTTTAGGGGGCTATTCCTGCTGAATTGTGCTTAGTACAGGGGAAACCCTATGTGCCATAGTTTTATAGTATCTCTCTGTACAGGCTATGAGCAAACTTAGGGGGCTGTTCCTGCTGAATTGTGCTTAGTACAGGGGAATCCCTATGCTGCCATAGTTTTATGGTATCTCTCTGTACAGGCTATGACCAAACTTAAAGGGCTGTTCCTACTGAATTGTGCTTAGTACAGGGGAATCCCTATGTGCCATAGTTTTATGGTATCTCTCTGTACAGCCTATGAGCAAACTTAGGGGGCTGTTCCTGCTGAATTGTGCTTAGTACAGGGGAATCCCTATGCTGCCATAGTTTTATGGTATCTCTCTGTACAGGCTATGAGCAAACTTAGGGGGCTGTTCCTGCTGAATTGTGCTTAATACAGGAGAATCCCTATGTGCCATAGTTTTATGGTATCTCTCTGTACAGCCTATGAGCAAACTTAGGGGGCTGTTCCTGCTGAATTGTGCTTAGTACAGGGGAATCCCTATGCTGCCATAGTTTTATGGTATCTCTCTGTACAGGCTATGACCAAACTTAGGGGGCTGTTCCTGCTGAATTGTGCTTAGTACAGGGGAATCCCTATGTGCCATAGTTTTATGGTATCTCTCTGTACAGCCTATGAGCAAACTTATGGGGCTGTTCCTGCTGAATTGTGCTTAGTACAGGGGAATCCCTATGCGGATATAATTTATGGCAACAGTAATCTCAGCTATTGTCACCGGGCCACTCCAAGTACTGTACTGCCAGGCCAAACCCCTCCCCTCCTTCATTTAAGGAGATTAGAATATGGTCCTTACGGCTAGCATTACAGAGAGACAGTGGCTACTTAGGCAAGGCTGAATCTGCTGGCTGAGCTACTAGTACCCATATAGAAGCTTGGGGAAAGTTAATAAATATATCTGAACATAGGGAAATGAAGAGGATATTTATTCAGCGAAGCAATGTCACCTTGCCTGACTCAAGCCTGGCTCTTACTGAGAAGGAAGTAATATTACTATAGATTATAAAGAAAGAGAATTGTTATCAAGTTGTTCTATGTACTCAAAGAGCTAAAGATAAAATGTTTCAATAATGTTCCTTTTATCCGCAAGGCCCAGACTCCGACTGCATGGGAAGCTCACAGGGGGCGCTACCCCCCCTTATCCCCACATCTACTGTCTGATCTATGGCTTAAAGCTAAACAACCCACAGCCAATGGCAAAGGGCTACCCCTTGGGCTCTACTATTGGGGAGAGAGATGTCAGTATTTGTCTGGCACAGCAATATTGAGTGAAATGGCCAGCGCTATATCTAGAGAGAATACTTCCCCTTTAAACAGGAAGTCGTAAATTCCGCTTCTTTCTTCCCGGAATAAAGCGCAGGGACCTGATTTAAATCATTTACTGTACGGTACAGGCCTGTACATCTGCACTGCAATATATGGGCTGGGGGAAATGAAACTGATAGTTTAATTCCTGCAAAGCACATAAAGGACTTTAGGGAATAACGCCCTTGTGCAATGCTCACTAGAACCGGAAGCCGAGTGGGGTACGAATGTGTAAAATGTCAACAACCGTTTCATATATTCTCTTATGTCCTAAAATGGCCTTAGGGCTCTCTTTAGTGCTAGTGCTATATAATTATTATCTTTTAGCCCCAGTCCCTTACCAGAGGCTATTATCCCCCCACTGCTACTATAGGCACCATCTCTCCCTACTATACCTGCTATCCCACAGCCCCAGTCCCTTCCCAGAGGCTATTATCCCCCACTGCTACTATAGGCACCATCTCTCCCTACTATACCTGCTATCCCACAGCCCCAGTCCCTTCCCAGAGGCTATTATCCCCCCACTGCTACTATAGGTACCATCTCTCCCTACTATACCTGCTATCCCACAGCCCCAGTCCCTTCCCAGAGGCTATTATCCCCCACTGCTACTATAGGCACCATCTCTCCCTACTATACCTGCTATCCCACAGCCCCAGTCCCTTCCCAGAGGCTATTATCCCCCACTGCTACTATAGGCACCATCTCTCCCTACTATACCTGCTATCCCACAGCCCCAGTCCCTTCCCAGAGGCTATTATCCCCCCACTACTACTATAGGCATCATCTCTCCCTACTATACCTGCTATCCCACAGCCCCAGTCCCTTCCCAGAGGCTATTATCCCCCCATTGCTACTATAAGAACCATCTCTCCCTACTATACCTGCTATCCCACAGCCCCAGTCCCTTCCCAGAGGCTATTATCCCCCCACTTCTACTATAGGCACCATCTCTCCCTACTATACCTGCTATCCCACAGCCCCAGTCCCTTCCCAGAGGCTATTATCCCACTGCTACTATAGGCACCATCTCTCCCTACTATACCTGCTATCCCACAGCCCCAGTCCCTTCCCAGAGGCTATTATCCCACTGCTACTATAGGCACCATCTCTCCCTACTATACCTGCTATCCCACAGCCCCAGTCCCTTCCCAGAGGCTATTATCCCCCCCACTGCTACTATAGGCACCATCTCTCCCTACTATACCTGCTATCTCACATTACACATATATACACAACATTTTTCTCATGTAAAAATATTTTTGTCAGGCTAAGCAGGGGTTAAGTTGCATGACGGAAACGAGTAGAATAATAGCAGAAACCCTGAGCAAAGTACATACAGCTGAACTCTATGCAGAGAAACATGAACGCGGAAGCAAGCTGGAAATAAACCAGGAATATGCAAGCGCTGCGAATTTTGCTGAGCTAAAAAACTGCAGGTGGGGAAGCATGGCTGGGGATCGCAGATATAAAACAGGGCACTGAGCGACTCCCGGCACCTCTGGGCGACATGGTTTATTTGAGAGGATATGTGTAGTATATACATTAGGAACTCCCAGCCCCTCAGGGATTACTGAGCTGTATGGGGGAGACACACTGTACGGCCTAATGTATCCGGATAATTTTTATATATAATGTTACAGGTTTAACACTTGGGGTCCCACAGTGACTCTGGGGCAGGGACTCTGAGTTCTTTGTCGTAATGCTGAATGCCAATAGGTAATACTGGTGGAAACGGAATACTATTGTGGACCTGTTTCCATAAATGTTGTTTAGGCCCCTGGTTCCAGTGAAACCTTAAAGCTACAGGGTACAATGACATGGAGACCCTTTCCTGTTTGTAGCACAATAATGCCCCCCATGTACAAAGCCAAGTTCCTACAGAATAGGGTTGACTCCCGGCCGATATTTGGCAGCGGCTAGGGCTGGAAATTACAAATTTACCGATAATGTAAATGCCTGTAAATGTCGCCAATGAGGTTGGTAAGTTGCCTAATGAGCAATTATTAAAGCCCAATATTTATAATGACAACAGAATGACTTTTGTGGGGAAACTTGATAAGAAAAGTCAGAAAATAGAAAATGTTATCAGAAAGTACTGGCCCATTTTGCAATCAGATACGAAACATGGTAGTTTATTCAGCAAGTTCCCTAGGTTTACTTATAAAAGAGGTTCTTCTCTTAAGGTGGCCATACACGGGCCGATTGGAGCTGCCGATATCAGTACCTTAGACCAATTCAGCCGCTTATTGGCCCGTGTAGGGGCAGCAACAACGGGCCTGCCCGACCAACATCTGGCCTGAAATTGCCTAGATATGGATCGGGCAGGTTAAAAGATTTAGTCGGATCGGGGACCGCATGGGCTCGTTGATGCGGTCCCCGAACCGACTGTGCCCATTGCCCCCGTTATAATTCGATCGTTTGGCCCCGATATCGCCCAACATGGACTGTATGCTTTATTTATTTGCACTTGTTTTTCTTATATATTATTGTTTTGATAAATCTATGCACTACATGATCCCCGATATCGCCCACCCATAGGTGGGGATATCGGGTGCAGATCCGCTCGCTTGGCGATCTCACCAAGCGAGCGGATCTCAGCATGTATGGGGATCTTACCGGCAGATACAATCAGCCCGCGTATGGGGACCTTTAATCGCTGCACTTTAATGTTAATGTATAATAAAACATTTCCTTGCTTAATTGTAGCACTTTTTTCATAAGGTATATTATATAATGACCCATCACTTATGTTTAATTGTTGTACTATCACTTTAAGGAGTTTCCTAAAATGCTGTGCGCTTGGTGGGTCATAGGTCAATTTGGCTTTAAATGAGAACACATGGTTATGGTCATTGTACACTTACTATTATTATTATTATATTGTGTTACCACTACCCACAATAAATGTTTTGCAGCAAACCTGCTGAAGCTTTTTTCCTATTTTTTGGATTTCTACAATCCCTCTCTTCCCCCTTATAAGGATTGTTACGCCTTTACCCCGCCTATTCCGGATTGAATTACTCAGCTATCTTGATTAAAAATCATTAAAGGGATTCTGTCATGATATTTATGGGGCACTTTTTATTTCTAAATTGCACTGTTACACAGCAAATAATTCCCTCTGCCATTTAAACTTTTATTCTTGAACCAACAAATGTATTTGTAGCTGTAATATTGGTGTGTAGGCGCCATCTCAGTGCCTTGTGCCTGAGTCTGAGCTTTCAGCCAGCGCTACCCATTAGAACTGCTTTCAGCTAACCTATTGTTTCTCCTACTCCCATGTAACTGGAGGAGTCCCAAGCCGGACTTGGATTTCTTACTATTGAGTGCTATTCTGATACCTACTGGGAGCTGCTATCTTGCTCCCTTCCCATAGTTCTGCTGATCGGCTGCTGGGGGGGGAGGGGGGGGCATATCACTCCAACTTGCAGCGCAGCAGTAAAGTGTGCCTGAGTCTGAGCTTTCAGCCAGCGCTACACATTAGAACTGCTTTCAGCTAACCTATTGTTTCTCCTACTCCCATGTAACTGGAGGAGTCCCAAGCCGGACTTGGATTTCTTACTATTGAGTGCTATTCTGATACCTACTGGGAGTTGCTATCTTGCTCCCTTCCCATTGTTCTGCTGATCGGCTGCTGGGGGGGTGAGGGGGATATCGCTCCAGCTTGCAGCACAGCAGTAAAGTGTGCCTGAGTCTGAGCTTTCAGAAGGAGCCAGCGCTACACATTAGAACTGCTTTCAGCTAACCTATTGTTTCTCCTACTCCCATGTAACTGGAGGAGTCCCAAGCCGGACTTGGGTTTCTTACTATTGAGTGCTATTCTGATACCTACAGCCCTTCTAGTGAAAGTCAGGGATTTTGTCAAGAGTAGCTTCTAGGAGCATAAGAGTAAGATATAGCTTTAAAAAGCAGCCTGTGCTCCACCTTAGGATTGATAGCTGGAGGTAGCTCTCCTTTACTGACAATACTGGCCTAAAGTGAAGGGACTGCAGTACTAAAGAGGGATTCTGATTATTGTTCTTCACCCCTTGAACCATTTCTACTGTAGGAGATCCCGCCCACTAGCTGGTAACCCTGCCTCATAAACCTGTATTAACCCTGTGGGTTGTGTTTGGCAATAAACCCTTTGTTGTTGTGTTCCAGGTATCTCTATATTTTATTCCTACACAGCGGTTGTAGTTGCACAGCACCATTTCCCTTCCTCCTTCCCTTAGCGAGGGCCCATCTGGGTGAGAGAGACCAGTGGGACCCATGTTCTACCCCTATGTCCCTGGACAAGGCACTTTATAGCAAACATAGGGTTACAGAGACTAAAGGATGGTCCATAGATGGCACCAGAACTCAAGCTACAGAATTCAATAATTGGCTCTTGTGCAGTAATTTAGCTTTTATACTCAAACAATATGGCAGCTCCCTCTCTTGTTCCAAAGGGTTCTTTGCCTACAATAATCTGTTTTAAACTGAAACGTCAAATATTCTAAACATTCTAGAATGTTCTATAATGCAGTAAAGTTGAGAGGGCACATACCTTACTGTGGGTGCTGCACCTGGTTACCCCCTCCCTGCTGGGAAGTTTGGGGTGGGGCAGACATCTAATCTTAAAAAAATAAAAGGATGGTTTCCGTATCGGTGCAGACAGTTGTTTGGGGCTGTCGGACACACAGGAGGGAGTGGTGCCCTTTAAATAATCCACATGCAAATATTGCTCATTAAGGGGAGATCCCTGGAAATAGTGAGGGAAGAAGACTCTGAGGAGATCTATAGTAGCACTGAGTGGTAACTGAGAGGAGGAGGATAACTGTGGCTGGAAAGAGAAAAGATTATCTGTGGTTTTTATATGCTTTCCCCCCAAAATTTTTCATAAAATCATTAGTATAGCATTATACTATATTATATATCATGAGCTGACAGTTAGACAGTACAGTATGGACATATAACTTATTGCAGGAAATAAACTACTATTCCCTCTACTACTATAAGTACAATCTCTCCCTACTATACCTGCTATCCCACAGCTCCAGTCCCTTCCCAGAGGCTATTATCCCCTCACTGCTACTATAGGCACCATCTCTCCCTACTATACCTGCTCTCCCACAGCTCCAGTACCTTCCCAGAGGCTATTATCCCCCCACTGCTACTATAGGCACCATCTCTCCCTACTATACCTGCTATCCCACAGCCCCAGTCCCTTCCCAGAGGCTATTATCCCCCCACTGCTACTATAGGCACCATCTCTCCCTACTATACCTGCTATCCCTCAGCCCCAGTCCCTTCCCAGAGGCTATTATCCCCCACTGCTACTATAGGCACCATCTATCCCTACTATACCTGCTATCCCACAGCCCCAGTCCCTTCCCAGAGGCTATTATCCCCCCACTGCTACTATAGGCACCATCTCTCCCTACTATACCTGCTATCCCACAGCCCCAGTCCCTTCCCAGAGGCTATTATCCCCCCACTGCTACTATAGGCACCATCTCTCCCTACTATACCTGCTATCCCACAGCCCCAGTCCCTTCCCAGAGGCTATTATCCCCCCACTGCTACTATAGGCACCATCTCTCCCTACTATACCTGCTATCCCACAGCCCCAGTCCCTTCCCAGAGGCTATTATCCCCCCACTGCTACTATAGGCACCATCTCTCCCTACTATACCTGCTATCCCACAGCCCCAGTCCCTTCCCAGAGGCTATTATCCCCCACTGCTACTATAGGCACCATCTCTCCCTACTATACCTGCTATCCCACAGCCCCATAAATAGCAGTGGACTTTGGATTATGGAGATTCCGGTATCTGTATCCCAGTAGCAGCTGTGGGAGCCCCAGTTCTATGTACCTTGCCATTGTTTAGCCAACAGTGCCATTCACTCACCCAAAAGTTCTCCTTGAAGTAGATCCCTTTCATGCTGGAACCATGTGCCGGAGCAGTTTGCAGTCCCGTAGGCAGTGAGCAGCTGGCAGTCAGGAAACCCAGATGCAGCAGACAGTAAAATTGATTTTAGTTCCTCAAAAGCTCTTCCCTCTTCTGCTTAATCTGCCCTTGTGCAACTGACTCTAATACTGAGTAATACACTGAGCACAGCAAGTGCATGGGGAAATGGTGGATCCAGGGCGACCCCTACTGGCATATTAGAGAAAGACAACCCATTTAGGGCAGGGATATATTGTAGCACAACCAGGAACATTAGGCAGAGAATCTAAGCGCCAAAAGCTGGATCAGATTCAGTTCAATGAGAATTATCTCCTAATTCAATTCCAGATTTCTCTAAAGACATCTATCGAGTTTTCATGAGGTAAACCCTAAGCTTTTCTCATCGAATTAAATCTGGCCCAAAGTCTGAAAAGCTGTTTCTACAGAATGGGTAGAACCTTTGGTATAACATAGCCAACCAAAATAGCAATCCAAACACTCGCTTATTCGCCTTGGATGCAGATTTATTAATATACGTATGCTCGGAGCGTTCATTCGAATGCTCTGAGTGTATTTTCGACAATTTTTTGCACTTGCGCAACTTTTCTGTACGCCCGTGCGACTTTTTTGGACGCTTGCGTGACTTTTTCGTACACTTGCAAGAAAAAATTCAGAAAGGTTCTGCCACCAGGGGCAGGCCAAGCCGAGCGGGCGCCCTAAGTAACCTGGTCGGCTACCTCGCCCCTGCACCTACATTGCGCACCCCCCCCATGTGTTTTGACGCACATGCGCAGTTCGAGCACGGGGGCACGGCGCGGTGTGCGATGCAAAGCGGCGCAGCGCAAAACTAAGAGGCTCCTGCCTGCCGCCCCCCAATCGTTGTGCCCAAGGCAGCTGCCTCTTCTGCCTACCCCTAGTTCCGACCCTGTCTGCCACTGTTTACACAAAATTTCGTGACTTTCAGATTGCCAATACGATATTATCATGACTAATACGATTTTTTCGTAAGCATTTTTGTGATATTTATCGTATCCAATCCAAATTTCGTATCGAAATTATCGTATCCAATCCAAATTTTTCCGATTCGGGATTCGAACTCCTGTTTTAATAATTCGGCCCCTAGGTGTGGGACAGTGGCACTACACTCAGTATTAGGCTGAAGACACACAGAGCTACTACTAGTAGCAGCTACTCGTCGCGGCTACTAAAATAGACAATGCTGATCATTTATTGATAATTGTCTCTACGTGTGTTTTAGCAAAGGCAATTCTCAGTATTCTCTATGGCAGGGGATTTTCTGGAGTTTAGTAGCTGTGACAAGTAGCTGCTACTAAGTAGCTCAGCTCAGTGTGTCTTCACCCCAAAGCTGGCTATACACACACCGATATTATCTTACAAAAACCTAATTTCATACAATATTAGGTGCGTGTATGGCAGATCAATGAGATGAACAATATCACAAAAGCTTCAGGTCATCTCAGCGGGATGGGCGGGACAAAATATTTTGATCAGGCGTTGTTGGAGGCGCCCAAGCAAAAGCTGCATCAGATGGAGGTAAAATCCCTATTGTTTCTAGCTCCATATCTGACGATTCAGCTCTGAATGTCAATGGAGGGAAAGAACGATCCTTCCTGCGACCAATGGTGAGATTAGGACGAGGGCCTGGAAGAGATTCCAGCTCAATAAAGGCTTTCTTCCAGCACTGGCTGTGGAATAGGGCAGAAGGGGATTTGCCCCCCAACTAGGAAAGTCCCTGGGGGGGGGGAGGCAAATTCAGTTGCAAAGGATGTTGTATTGTACAGCCCTTTCCCATTCATTTATGATGATCCTGTACAGGAAAGATCTTCTGATTTCTTCTCACAAGGAGGAGGGGGGTAAATTATCCTCTACTTTTGACCAGAAAGATTTACTTCTGAGAAGAATCTGAGCAACTGCCTTCTTTTTCTTCACTTCTCTTCTCTATAAAGAAGAATCCTGATTTTCCTTTCCATAAAGAAACTAGATAGGGAAGTTTGAGAAGAAACTTCATGTCGGGTTGAAAAACGTGAAGTCAGTGAATGAAATCAGATCTGTTGTTGGCTCCACCCACTTTCCCCAACCTTGGACCCCCAATTATATAGTAAAAACCACTGTGCAAAGTTTGGGGAAACGGCTGAGGAGCTCATATCTTCAGCTATCATACTAAGGGTGTCTGGAGTCAGGATCTTAAACTTTAAAGAGGAATAAAATGGAGAAAATGTACTCAAAAGAATATACATTGTTAATGTGGCATATAGAGAGCGCCCTCTAGTGATCACTGAGGGATATAACTATGAAAAAAAAGTCTCAAAAAAGCCATTTAAAAATATAACAATTTTATTTCAATCCATGGAGTCAGGATGTTTCCCATATTCAGTCCAACATACTAGAACCCGGGTCCATATAAAAAAGCATTCTAGAATCTTCTTTTAGAAAAGAGGTCTGACAATGTTTCAGCGTGATTTATTTCAAGAGCCAAGAAGGACTCTCATTCAGCTTGATTCAGGGAGACAAGCCCAAAACAGAATGGGATCAAAAATGCTTACTCAATATAATCGCTCTATTCATTTTGGGAACCCACAGAATTTTAGGCAGACTTTCTAAGCACGTCCTACCCAAGGAGTAGAGGGTTCTGATAATCCTTCACAATATATTATATTCCCAAATGGAAGGGATTGCCATACAACCCAACTGGGCCAAGAGGCCTTGGTACGCACTTCTGAAACAATAATGGAATCCCTGGATATCTCTCACATTCCAGAACTTGTAGTGCAGGACAGAAGGACACATCCAAGTCTGCAAACCTTTAACCTGATGGCATGGAGGTTGAAATAAGCATTGTGCACTTATCAAAGGTAGAAAGATATGTACACTAGCCAAGTACTATACTATTTGGACCTACTTTTCTTCCTGGGCCTCAATCTGCTTTCTCCTATGGCTGAAATTCTGGAATTTCTCCAGTAGGGCCTTAGTTTAAGTGCCCTACAGGTGCCCATACACCTACGGGTGGGCGATATCGGGGAACATGTAGGCTAAAGGCGGCCATACATGGGCCAATTGCCCAATCCCTTGGACCGATTCAGCAGCTTATCGGACCATGTAGGGGCAGGAACAAGGGGCCTGCCCGACCGATATCTGGCCTGAAATTGGGCAGATATTGGACAGGTTAAAAGATTTAGTCGGACCGGGGACCGCAACGGCCGATAGCGCCCACGCGTAGGTGAGGATATCGAGTGAAAATCCGCTCGCTGGGGCCAAATGATCGAATTATATTGGAGGCAATGGGGCAGTCGGTGCAAGGACTGCATCAACGAGCCGATGGGGTCCCAGATCCGACTAAATTTTTTAACCTGCCCGATCAATATCTGCCCAATTTCAGGCCAGATATCACTCAGACAGGCCCCTCGTTGCTGCCCCTACACAGCCCGATAAGCTTCCGAATCGGTCCAAGGGACCACCTTTAGAGGTCAGATCTCAGGCTTATCAGTGATTTTGGAGAGGTAGTGGCTGAAAGAGCCCCAAATAGTTTTTTCAAGCTGTTCTTCAAACCAGGCCACTGATATATGCTATTTGCCTCATGCTGGACCTTTCTCTTCTTGGAAAATCTCTCTCAATGGGTCCCTTTGAATCCCTGGAACAGATTTGTGTCTGACTTTTTAACACCTTTTTTTCTGTTCTTCAGCCACTGACTAAAGCCATTTGCCTGATGTTGGACCTCTCTCTGAAGACCTTTTTTTCTGGTAGCACTTACCTTGGCCAGAAGAATCAGTGAGCCCTCGCTATTGATCCTCCCTATTTGGCCTTTTATAAGAATAAATTAAATGTTAAGGGCTACTAGGATTCCTTCCTAAGTAATTATAAAATTTCATATTAATGAACAGATTGTTTTACCTTCCTTGGGCCCATCACCAAGGTGAACTCAGAGTTCCATGGCCTTCAGTCTCATGCTTTTATATGGTCATGGAACACCTTGGTAACTCATAATACCCCTATATTTTACAATCACAATGACCTAGCACAGAGCTATTGAATGTTAGTTATAATAACATATACCATACTCGAGAGGTTGTTCTTTAGGTAAGCGCTAGACTGGGTCCGGTGAGAAGGCAGACTGAGTGACCTCTTACTTTGGATTTTCTGCACTGGGAACTTAATTTATCATTTACAATTTGCACACGTGTCCATAAGTGGACTTTAACACTTGCACAGAGGTTGTTTTATCTCGGATATATTGCACTATATTCTTTATTCTCGTGCGCTTCTTTAGTGTTTTCGTATATAATTCTGGAAGCCCATAGAGGGGAGGTTAACGGGTATTGATTCCTCCACGCAGTCACAACTTAAGGGCCACTTCTAAGTAATCCTAAATAGTAGGGTGCATGTAGAACGGAAGTGAGCCGAATGTACTGAATCACTACCCAACAATAGCAAGATTCCATAAGAATACAGAGGGACCACAGCAAACTAACATTTCAGTGAAGTTATCAAGTGCCATATTGTTGCACCTTTCATTTCTGATTACAAGCTTTTTCTCTACCTTTTTCCAACTTATTAAAACCCTGTCTGGTTGAAGCCGTAAATATATGAAGATATTTTGCATTATTATATTTTTCTATTCAGGCCCTGACCTACTAAAGTGCCATTTAAACCACTGCCTGGCTGCTCCGAAAAACTGGACCCCTAAGAACGAGATAGCAGCTGAAAATGGCAAGTTGTCTCTGAACATATCATAGAATACCAAAGGGCAGATTTATTATATTGTGTAAGCCAACATCACTGGTAGCAACCAATCAGATCTTTGCGTTTGTTTTCTAACTTCTAGGTTACCGTTCAAATCTAATTGCCGATTGGTTGCTATGGGCAACATCACCAGTGATGTTTGTCTCCATTGTTAATAAGTACAGTCCAATGTGACAGAAGTACAGAAGTCCAATGTGGCACCTTCATATAGTAACCCTGTGTATATAAGGTCCCCAGTCTCAAGACAGTGAACCCTGACTAGGGAACTTTTGTGTTGCAAGAAATCATGACTCTTGAGTCTGTTAACGCCCAAACAGGTATAGACATGGTTATCCCTAGTCTTATCATATGCTGGTCACATAGAACAGTGATTACAGAAACCTTGCCATTAAAAGCACATTTCTAATTACCGATCCCTCACAAAATGAAAAGAAAAACAAAAAAAAACAAAAACTACCAAGTGTTAAATTTTCGTGAAAGTTTACTCTCCATTAGAGATATTTCTGTACATTAAAAGCACAAGTGCTTCAATAAGTTTAGCGAGGATGAAAACCAGAACAATTGGGAACAGCGACATCACAAACTGGTGGCAGAAAAACGGAATTTATGCTTCGAATGTGGACAGGAAACTTAGAACGATTTCTTTGAGTTTGGCGTCGGCCTGTTCTGAGATCTTTCCATCAGCCCTAGAAGGGGAAAAAAAAAAAAAAAAGTCACATTAATGACTGCTTCGAAGGGTTCAGGCAAAATGGAATTTAGGAGGAACTTAGTGTTGCCAGATAGAGAATGATTTCTCCCTAAGGAGCAAGTCGCTATCATGTTTTCTATCCTGGCCAGGTTAATCTCTACTGGGTAAATGAGGATTCATACCATTGGCTTTTGAGAGCATGACTTTTCCTTGTAGTGAGAAAGTTACCAATCAGATGAGGAGTTACAACTAGGGGGGCACTTGCCTGATTGTAGCAAGAAGCTCCTGGTGCTGGCTCTTGACGTGAGCGAGGAAAGCATTCTCAAACTTTGTGATTTTGCTGGGCTCCATCTTGTCAAGATGTCCTCTGACACCGGCATAAATAACTGTTACCTGTTCTTCAATGGCCATGGGAACTGCAACAAAAGCACATTGGTGAAATGAGATGGCTCTGGAACTGCAAGCACTTACACAGATGGGCAGTCTACTAAGCCTTTGTGGGCCCAATAGGTACTTACCGTACTGCCCTTGTTTCAGCAACTCAGTGAGACGCACACCACGATTCAGGAGTTGTTGGGTAGCAGCGTCCAAATCAGAGCCGAACTGAGCAAAAGCAGCGACTTCACGGTACTGAGCCAACTCGAGCTTCATAGTACCAGCCACCTATTAACAGATTATGTCTGAATCAGCGCCTGGCACTCAGTATGGAATAAAGCTAGTAGACAGTAAGTTAAAGCTAATTAAAAAGTTTTGTTCTTAGAGATTCAATTATCCAACACAGTACATTCCTTGAAGACTATGCCCCAATGGGCACAGATCCACACAATAGTGACGTGCGGGTCGAGAAATACCTCCCAACCCGAACCCTACCCGGCTTCCTCCCTCTATTTATAGGACCTGTGCCCGCCCCGCAATGATGTCACAGAAGGGGGGCGTGTGTATAAATTAGAGTGCCGGAAGAGGAAGCCGGCAGTGTAGGGTTGTGGGCGGGGAGGGGGAACCCGCCGTTGGTGTGAAAAGGTCGGACCAAATCAAACTGACCCACATATTAACTTGCGCGTATCAGGCCGGCCTGCACATCACTACCACGCAAGGATACAGCATCTACCCATTTAACGGGCATTACCAGGTGCAGAATATGCAAGTCGTCACCAACAGGCAGGTTAAATGATTGCATTTATAATGCACGTGGCCGTTTCTAAGGAAGAGTTTAGCCTAGAAGTTGTGTGCTAGGGTAAGTATACTGCAACCAGAGCAGTAAGGGCAAAGAATTGCAATAAAATCACAGTATTCAGATTCATCCTGCTATACATGTATTGTTCACCTTTAGGTTAACGGTTAGTATCTTACAGATAGGACAATTCTAAGCACCTATTCAACTGGTCTTCATTATCTATTTATAGTTTTTGAATTATTTGCTTTCTTCTAAGTCTTTGCAGATTCCAAATGGAGGTCACTCACCCCAGCAGAAAAAAAAAACTATTGCTAGGAGTTGTTTGAATGAGAGACTGGTATATATGTATGTATAATAAAGTAAAAAACAACTCCTGGCTGCTAAGGTAAATTATACCTTAGCAACTAGATAACTGTTGAAACACCAAACTGGAAAAAATCATTTTAAAATTTACAAAGAAACGAAGACCAATTGCAAATTGTTTTAGAATATTACTCTCTACATCATATTAAAAGTAAACTCAAAAGGTGAACAACCCGTTTGAGGAAGAGATGATTTGATATACAAAAGAACATTTTCATGTCTTACCAGATCTCTTCCCATTTTAGGATTTAAAGTTATATAACAGGTGGCAGTATTTAATAGAAGCAAGTAATCGAAAGGGCTGCATTGTACTGTTACTTAGAGCAATTTACCTGTTTCATGGCTCTGGTCTGAGCAGCTGATCCCACTCTGGACACAGACAGACCTACATTGATAGCAGGTCGGATACCCTTGTAGAACAACTCTGTCTCCAAGAAAATCTACAAAAAGTAACACAGCCCTGTTAGCTCAGTTTACAACTTGCACTTTGATACATGTAGGCAGGCTTCATCAAACACCATACCTGTCCGTCAGTGATGGAAATGACATTGGTTGGGATGTAAGCGGACACATCACCGGCCTGTGTTTCAATAACGGGGAGAGCAGTCAGGGAGCCGCCTCCAAAATGGTCGTTCATTTTAGCCGCTCTTTCCAAAAGACGGGAGTGCAGGTAGAAGACATCCCCGGGGTAGGCCTCACGACCAGGAGGACGACGCAGCAGCAGAGACATCTGACGGTAGGCAACAGCCTAGGATGCAAGATTTATATAGTTATGGAAAACAAGAAGCAATTTTCTGATCAGTCTACATATTGGGGAGAAGCCGAAGCTGGTCAGGGAGCCATATGTTGTGGGCTCATTAAGACCAAGTCAGGCAAATACTAGAAACTATTTTTATCTGTAGAACAGTTTGGCCAGAACCAAGTAGGCAACAGACATGACTACTGGTCAAGATGGGAGGAGGGGAAAATTCCTGGAGAGAGTGCAAGTGACCAGCATAGGGGGGAGCATTAGCAAATGAGCATCCCATTAGGAGTTCTCACCTGCTTGGACAAGTCGTCATAGATGATCAAAGCGTGTTTTCCATTGTCTCTGAAATACTCTCCCATGGAACAGCCAGAATATGGAGCCAGGTATTGCAGGGGAGCAGCATCAGAGGCTGTAGCAGACACCACAATTGTGTACTTCATGGCATCTGTGCAAGAAGGAAATCATTGGTTAGGTATCTTGCAAGCCTTACACAGAGATGCAAATCATCAGTCTCTATAATAAAAATATAGCGTAAAGAAAATGTATGGGCTTCATAGGACAAGCTGCACAAATGAACACATAAATGAAGGCGGCTCACAAAACATCTTAAGACTTGCAGATCTGAGAAACAATATAGCACTTTAGCAGCATTTGTACCTGCATCAGTCAGTCTTTTGACCAGCTGAGCCACGGTGGACCTCTTCTGACCAATGGCCACATAGATACAGTACAGTTTCTTCTTCTCATCAGTTCCATCGTTGAACCTCTTCTGGTTGATAATGGTATCGATAGCAATGGAGGTTTTGCTAGTGAAGGAGATAGTAGGTATAAGTAATGGCTACAATAAGTGGACGTTAATATGAAACCTTAACTTTGAACCACCCCTTTACATTAAGATTACATGCATACTGACAGTATATATTAACCTGCCTACACAAAACATACATCTCCCTTGCTTTAGATGACTGAAGCAGTTAATGACTTCTCTCGCATTTTCAGTACCCCCTAAGGTAATGCTAATATCAGACAGGCTGGTCACAGCCTTCCTATTACACCCACTGACACTCTGTAGGGTTATAAACCCAAGAACCAAGCTATTGGCTTAGACTAGATGTAGGCAAAGAACAGTTGCCAGAAGAATACCTCCTAGGTTAATAAGAATATTACATAAGACCCTGGCAGGGTAGAAGTGTATTCTTACCCAGTCTGTCTGTCACCGATGATCAGCTCACGCTGGCCACGGCCAATGGGCACCAGACTGTCAACAGCCTTAATGCCAGTCTGCATGGGTTCCCTCACAGAGATACGGGGGATGATGCCTGGGGCCTTCAGACCAACCCTCCTGCGGATTTTAGATGCAAGGGGACCCTATAAATAAATAAAAAATTAACCATCTTTTACTGTCTTTTTACTGTAAAAGTACGTACAACTGTAGGTTTGTATACCTACTTTGCCATCAATAGCGTTACCGAGAGCATCCACAACACGACCCAGCAGTTCATCACCAACTGGCACATCCACAATAGCCCCTGTCCTTTTCACAATGTCACCTTCCTTAATGAGCTTGTCGTTACCAAACACCACAACACCAACATTGTCAGGCTCCAAGTTCAAAGACATGCCCTGAAATTAACGAATGATAAAATCATGTCATATGTAATCATATTTTACAATGAATATAGACATATTAGCAGGGCAAAAGTGCTAGCCAATTAAATAAAAGGGAGTTACATCCTAGCTAGAAGAATCACAGACCCCCAACTGAACAGAAGGAAAGTGTAAAAGGTTAATGCCAAAGCAAGAAACTCACCTTCAGGCCAGATGAGAATTCCACCATCTCCTCAGCCTGGACATTCCTAAGCCCATAGACACGGGCAATACCATCACCAATGGAAAGGACACGTCCGGTCTCCTCTAGGTCAGCGCTGGTGTCAGCACCAAGGATACGCTCCTCAAGGATAGAGGACACTTCAGCGGTGCCTGCAGGGAACAATGTAATAAAGTTTATTACAGCAAAGCTTCATTTATGCAAACTAGATCTAGACATAGTTCTGAAATCTCACCAGGTCAACCTGTCTATACAAAGTGCTCTGACAGCCGGTACAAACATCAACAGAACTTGCACATTGCAATCATCTTTCTTTGAGTTGCAGTATTGCACACCCTTGCTAGCTGAATGCTATGAGTTAGGCTTTTACTAAGGAGCAATTCTTTGCCCCCTCAACAGAAGCAGCGTAACCATAAACATCAGCATACAGGGCTTTAATTACTATAGCACTCCTCTAATATCCCCCAATATGCACCAACACTGTTGGGTACTGATCAGCAATTTCCCAGCAAGTGATCTTTTCTGCCACCACTGAAGTTCTTAAACCCTGCCATCTGTAATAACGCAAACCATCTGTCCTATCATAGCGCCAGGTTTAAGACTCCTCTCCACTGGCTAAAATCCCTGCTGGAGAGTATATATTGTGAGGCTTAAAAGAACCAGTGGCAATGCAAGCTAATGGCTTCCATTGCACACATCTTTAAAGACAAGGTAATGCGTCCAGCATCAAACAAGTGACTTGTTCTCAGGGAGAAGGTCTCGTGAATAAAGGCAGCTTACCGGACTTCTGGAGCCATGCGCCAGATGCATGAATGTTTCTGGTTGCAACAAAAGCAGCACCGAGGGCTTTCTTGGACACCTAGACCAGAAGGCAAAAGATTAAAAAGATCAATTGCACAAATGCATTATTCTTTACATAGTATGCAAGTTGCATTAACACTAAGGAGCTGCTATAAACAGACCTACCTGTGCATTCAAGCCTGGTATATAAACCCCCAAAGCTACTAAAGAGCATAAATATGGCCTAGAAAACTTGCCAAACCTTCCAGCCTCTCACTGAACAGCCCAGATATATGTGACTATTACTGTTAGAGCAATGTCATTTGAAGATAATGCAATTAAACCCATCTAATTCCTGGGGTGCCCCGGGCAGCTCAGTCTTTAAAGTGATACTGACACTAAAAAAAAAAAAAAACACTCTTCAAAATATAAACGCACATTAAAAGTTCCCTATAGGTCATGTTGATCATACTGCTGCACAAATATGGCCGCCCCTTAGAGATCCATGGGGGATCAGATTGGTAATGTAAAAGCAACTGGCATTTTTTTTTTTTTATGGCAAACTTATAAATAGCATGCAAAGGCAAAGTTATGTTAGATGTAAGATGTTAAAAAAGATTTAATTTTTGGTGTCAGTATCTCTTTAATTCAGCCATTTAATTGCCAAATGTGAATAATCCTGCAAATACAGTTAAGACCAGATAGTGAAGAAGTCGGATCTGGCTAGCGGCACACAGCAGGGAGGGATATAGAAGCAATTGTACTAGCAACAGAAGCAGTCACCGGGGTTAAACAGAGAGGAGAGTCAAGGTTATGCACGATAGGTCAGTGCTGGGAAAGCCACTGCCGGATCCGGGATAACCGAGGCCCCAAGTGCAAAAGCAGCAGCTGAATGGAAAGCTCTGGGGACAGGAGGCACATACCATAATAACCCATAAAGCCCTGCAGGAGGCATATAAACAGGGGAGACTCCTGCCAGGCTGTACAGCCATAAAAAGGGGTGTCAGGGGGTTGCCGAGAGTTTAACAGTCTAGAGAAATGAAGGTTGAGGGTCTCTGCTTTATGGGGATGTGGGGAAGTGATAAATAAACCATAAACCAACAGAACCCCAACACAGTTGCCCAGCTAGTAGCCATTAATGTGTCAGTAGCCTAGCATTTTGTGGCCAAGTCTTGAAACAATCTTCTCCAGGACTGTAAATCAGGTGCCTTTTGCTACAATGTTTCAAGAGTCAGAACCAGCAGTGGCACAAAGCAGCCAAGCGCTGCAGAAATAGCTCTGAAATCACCCAGAATGTATATTGGAAAGTCACTAAGAATTAGTAAAAAGAAGCTTTGAGGCAGAGTTGCCCTTTAAGGTTGGAGACACACAGAGCTACTTAGTAGCAGCTACTAAATGCCAGAAAATCCCCTGCCATAGACAATACTGAGAATTGCCTCTGCTAAAACACACGTAGAGACAGTTATCAGTAAATAATCAGCACTGTCTACTTTAGTAGCCACAAGTAGTTGCGACTAGTAGCTCCGTGTGCCTTCAGCAGGTGACAGTGAGGGAGCAGCCAATGAGCGGGCAGTTAGTGACATTAGCCTGCGGGCTGCCACATGTACAAAGGACATAGGGCCCAATGTGGGGCAGAAGGGGTAGGGGTAATACAAGGGGTACATCCAGCCCAGGGCGGGTAGGAAGGGCATCTCCTTGGCCTGCCCCAATGACACAGTGCCCGGCATGACCTTCAGCGCTCCCCCGGCGCCTCCGCACAGCAGCCCGTACAGCTCAGCGGGGCAAGGAGAAAGCAGCGAACCCGGGCCCAGCACCCCCACCGGGACCCCCATACAGCCGTAATACCCCATGTCCCCTTCCCCATGCCCTGCCGCACTGACAGGCCTCACTTCCAAGATGGCGGCCCGGCCGGCTGCAGAGCCCCAGGCAGACAGGTTGCTTATCAGGCGGAGGTTTGGTACTCACCAGGCCTGCCTGTCGGGGCAGGGTGCGGGCCAGCGCGGTGGCTACACGGACTGACAGCATGGCTGCGGCTTGGGACTCGGGTTGCTGCTTGCAGATGGATGTGCCGTGTCCGCCTCTCCGCGCACACTGAGAAGATGGCGGCACCGGCAGAGGGTTTGTGTAGGGAAGGTCACTCACGCCCCCTGCTAAGCCACGCCCACTCCAGCCCGGAGTCTGCTGTTCAACAAAACTTTATTGGTCGATGACATTTGGAACGCATGGAGTGTTCTGCCCCTGTGTGTCTCACTGAAATCTATATACTCCCGTATCCATACACCTCAGCCCCTGTGTGTCTCACTGAAATCTATATACTCCCGTATCCATACACCTCAGCCCTTGTGTGTCTCACTGAAATCTATATACTCCCGTATCCATACACCTCAGCCCCTGTGTGTCTCACTGAAATCTATATACTCCCGTATCCATACACCTCAGCCCCTGTGTGTCTCACTGAAATCTATATACTCCCGTATCCATACACCTCAGCCCTTGTGTGTCTCACTGAAATCTATATACTCCCGTATCCATACACCTCAGCCCTTGTGTGTCTCACTGAAATCTATATACTCCCGTATCCATACACCTCAGCCCTTGTGTGTCTCACTGAAATCTATATACTCCCGTATCCATACACCTCAGCCCTTGTGTGTCTCACTGAAATCTATATACTCCCATATCCATACACCTCAGCCCCTGTGTGTCTCACTGAAATCTATATACTCCCGTATCCATACACCTCAGCCCCTGTGTGTCTCACTGAAATCTATATACTCCCGTATCCATACACCTCAGCCCTTGTGTGTCTCACTGAAATCTATATACTCCCGTATCCCAACAGCCCTGTCCCTGCACCTACATACGCACCCCAGCCCTTGTGTGCTATCTATACAGCTTTCTCCCTCCTGGTACCTGCCCCTACACCCACATATGTACCCCTGCCATCCAAATATAGAGGAGAGCACCATAAAGCAGAATTCTGCTAAAATGCTATTTATTTCAGACCAAAAAACACAACATGTTTCGGGCAGTGTGACGCCCTTTATCAAGTGTAAGTATTACTTAAACAAGATGAACCATTTAAACCATAACTCCACCCTCTGTGTCCATTGATTGGTATTCAGAATTGTCCATCAAAAGTCAAATTTTTCTCATGTGTTGCTTGTTTTTCCTTGCCATTCATTCCAATTTTAACATTGTGTTTCATCAATAACATCGATTTTAAATCTGTGAAAAGTTCATATACTAAACTTTAGAAATACAATTACAATATAGATGGTCCCCAACCACCCTACACCATATAGAAATTATTAAAACCAAACATAAACTGTACCCCTGCCCTTGTGTTCTGCACTGCCCCCTCTATACTCCCCTATCTATACAGCTCTGTACCTCCTGGTACCTGCCCCTACACCCACATATGTACCCCTGCCCTTATGTGCTGTACTGCCCCCTCTATACTCCCCTATCTATACAGCTCTATACCTCCTGGTACCTGCCCCTACACCCACATATGTACCCCTGCCCTTATGTGCTGTACTGCCCCTACCTATACAGCCCTGTCCCTCCTGGTACCTGGCCCTACACCCACATATGTACCCCTGCCCTTATGTGCTGTACTGCCCCTACCTATACAGCCCTGTCCCTCCTGGTACCTGGCCCTACACCCACATATGTACCCCTGCCCTTATGTGCTGTACTGCCCCTACCTATACAGCCCTGTCCCTCCTGGTACCTGGCCCTACACCCACATATGTACCCCTGCCCTTATGTGCTGTACTGCCCCTACCTATACAGCCCTGTCCCTCCTGGTACCTGGCCCTACACCCACATATGTACCCCTGCCCTTATGTGCTGTACTGCCCCTACCTATACAGCCCTGTCCCTCCTGGTACCTGCCCCTACACACACACATATATGTATCCCTCCCCTTGTGTTCTGTATTGCCCCCTCAATACTCCCCTATCTATACAGCCCTGTCCCTCCTGGTACCTGCCCCTGCATCCACATATGTACCCCTGCCCTTGCGTCAAATCTATATATTCCCATACCCCTCAGTACTCCCCTATTCACACAGCTCTATCCTTCCCAGTACCTGCCCCTTCGCTCACATTGGCACCACTGGAGAGAACCTGGAGAGGCGGGTTAGGGCTTTTTGCACTTTTCTAATCCAATTGGAGCACCACTAATGGATCTCTTATTCCCCCTCTAATTGTAGGAAATGCCATCACTGGACTGCCCTTACACTATGAAACCCTTCTTCTGCTGATGGTGGAATCTTCAGTATTGGGGGGGTCGCACATGCATCACTGTTCCCCCCAGTAACAGGAATATCACAGGCCGTACAGGTACAGCATTTGGGAACAGACACAAATATCATATTAGGTTTGGGAGGCAGCAGACCTGCATTGGGAAGGCCTGATTTATAGAACACACCCCATGGGGCCTGCATTAGACAAGGCCAAACTAGCTAAATTCTTGCCCAGATGCCCTTGTGTAAATATAGGCAGCATAAAGTTTCAGTTGTATCTGCTGTGGATGCGGGAGTTGCAGTTCAAACTAGTAGCGTTACATTTATACTGCAACTCCCAGCATCCTACGCAATACTTTGGTGTTACTGTTCTCATGTAATTGACCATGACCCTATTACTGTCAGACAGGACAGCGCCTGTTACTGGCGGGAATGAGCTTCCCATGTAAGGGCACTGGGAGGGGGCGTGTCCCGGAAGCACATGGTTCTGCCCTTACTCCGCTCTCTGTCATTGTCTGTCAGCTCAAGGCCAATAGTAATAACACACGGTCTCCGAGCATTACGAGCCCGACTGGCCTCCATACCAACTGCAGCACCCCGCACAGACCTTGCTAAACCATAACTCCTACCAGTTCTGCGGGGAATTGCAGCATTTATTTATTTTCCCCACGTAACATGGCAGCGAGACGCGGACAGCTCCCTTCGATCATGTGACCAGTGAGCGCCGTCAACGTTTCTGACTTGTGATTGGCTGTGGGCCTTAATCACATGTACGGTTGAAGTTGTGGCGCCAGCTGCGTAACGGTGGGTTTTGCTCAATGGACGAGAAAAGCACAAAGGTAAGAGGGTCGTGCAACTACCGGGGAGCGGGAAGGGCATGGTTAGCAGTTAGTTACTAGTCCAACTCAGGGCAGAAGTTAGAAAAGATGAGACCCTGTAAACGGCGGAAGTAAATGACATAACCAATTGTTATACAATATAATACACTGTCTCTACACAACTACATCTCTCACTGGGCCCCTGATATCAAATTTTTTGACCACGCCCACTTTGTGGCCACGCCCCGATTGCCACACCCCATTTTTAAAATAGTGCCCGCGATGGCCCAATAGACCAGTGTTTTTCAACCTTTTTTGGGCAAAGGCACACTTGTTTCATGAAAAAAGTCACGAGGCACACCACCATTAAAAAATGTTAAAAAATTTAACTCTGTGCCTATATTGACTATATATAAAGTAATTCTCTTGAATAGGAATCAAATAAACACAAAGAAAGTATTTTCCGGGACATTTTCTCCACAAACCCACCCCCCCACTGATTTTTTTATTTTTTTTTTATACACATAAAAATTTTATATTATATATATATATATTATTATTAATTGTTTTCTTACATGTCAGGCTGCGGCATCCAGGGGTGTCCCGGGATTGTCCTCCGGTGGGGAGTAGGGCGGCTGTGCATGGGCCTGGCCCCTGGTGGATCTGGTCTGTCAGGGCAGGGCCTGGGCAGTTGCTCCCCCCGGTCGGGTTGTGCCAGGGCAGGATAGTGCTGCCTCTCCTCTCTGGTTGCTCCGCCCTCCTGGATCCGATGCCGGATGACGTCACAGGCAGTGACGATTTCCGGGCATCATGGAGCCAGGAAGTGGAAGGTGTCCCAGAGGGGACCGGGGGAGTCTTGTCTTCACCTACGGCACACCAGGCAACATCTCGCGGCACACTAGTGTGCCGCGGAACAGCGGTTGAAAAACGCTGCAATAGACAACACCCCCATAGACAGTGCCCCCCATACACAGTAGCCCTCCTTACACAGTGTCCCCCCATACACAGTAGCCCTCCTTACACAGTGTCCCCCCATACACAGAGCCCCCCCATACACAGTGCCCCCCCATACACAGTGCCCCCCCACACACAGTAGCCCTCCATACACAGAGCCCCCCATACACAGTAGCCCTCCTTACACAGAGCCCCCCATACACAGTGCCCCCCCATACACAGTGCCCCCCCATACACAGTAGCCCTCCTTACACAGTGCCCCCCATACAATGCCCCCCCATACAGAGAGCCCCCCAATTGCCCCCATAGTGAGTACCTCCAATAGAAAATGCCCCCATACATAGCGGCCCCCATAGACTTCTTGCGGCTCCTGCTCCTTATTCGGCTCCTCGTACGGCGGCGACAGGACCTTTTATAAGGTTGCGCCTGTGTGTATGTGTGACGTCACACGTACGCACGGGCGCAACCTTATAAAAGGACCTGTCGCCGCTGTACGAGGAGCCAAATAAGGAGCAGGAGCGCTCCTCTGCAGCCAGCACGTCCCGCTGGCCTGGATAGTTTAATGAATGTTCTGCATTTCCGTAATGCGGGACATTCATTGAACAATCCGGGACAGCGGGACGCGCTGTAAAAACCGGGACTGTCCCGCGAAAAGCGGGACAGTTGGGGGGTATGCTGATATGAAGGGGAACCAGCTTTCTCATCTACCCTAAAATCAGTCCTGCAGTCTAGAAATATATATATTATATATAGGTTTTATGTACATGGGTTCGTGAGTCAGAATTTGCCTTGGCTACGCCAGGGCCTCTCCAACAAACCCAGAAATCCCCTTGGTCTCTTCAAACTCCTTTATGGGGCAATCCCACACCGGCCCACTTTGACTCTATGCCCGAGATTAGTCAGTGGGCAGGTAAAGGCATCAAAACATTGCAAGGTATTGTGAAGGATGGGGGAATTGAAACAATTTGGGACCCTCAAGGAGGAATTTGAGCCCCCCCTGCCATGTATTTCCGCTACCTACATCTCAGGCATGCCTCGTACGCCCAGGCCCCTATTAGACCTATACAGGTGATGGATACTTCACTTGAAAAATACCTGCATAGACCGGACTTGAGTAAAGCTGTGTCGTGGTTTTATAGCCTACTATGGCAATCCACCCCAAGCCCCCTAGCCAAGGCTAAATGGCAGAGCGATATTCCAGACCTGGATGATGAAATATGGGACGATGCTCTTGACCAGATTCCCGAAACAACAATGTCAGTTAGATTGTAAGCTCTATGGGGCAGGGACCTCCTCACTTTGTCTCATACCACATGGCACTTATATATATATACATATATATATCGAGCCAAGGGTGGCACACCGCTTCAATCCTTGTCCCGGGTGCACGGTAAAAAAGTTTAAATATTGAAAAAAAGACCAGCAACACCGGATCTATTGCAAACAATTATGTATTAAAAAAAAGCCTAGCTGTTCATGCATGTTTTTAATTCATAATTAATTGTTTGCAATAGATCCGGTGTTGCTGGTCTTTTTTTCCAATATATATATATATATATATATATATATATATATATATATATATATATATATATATATATATATATATATATATATATATATATATATATATATAAAATATATATATATATATATATATATATATATATATATATATATATATATAGCAAGAGAATGAGCTGCACTCACCAGGACTTGGCAAAAATATAATTATTTAAGAAAAGAAATCCAACGTTTCAAGCACTAACTGTGCTCTTCCTGAGGAAGAGCACAGTTAGTGCTCGAAACGTTGGATTTCTTTTCCTGAGGAAGAGCACAGTTAGTGCTCGAAACGTTGGATTTCTTTTCTTAAATAAACTTATTATATTTTTGCCAAGTCCTGGTGAGTGCAGCTCATTCTCTTGCTTTATATTTTTTAGCTAGCACCCTGGGCATTTGAATTTCAATAGGGTGTGCGCCATTTGTTCTTGCTATATATATATATATATATATATATATATATATATATATATATATATATATATTTATTTATTGTATTTATTTATTATATCACTTGCTCTCCCTGTGTGTAATTTTGTATTCTGTAAGACTGTACAGCGCTGCGTACCCTTGTGGCGCTTTATAAATAAAGTTATACATACATACAGTCAGAGACAGGTTTATCCAAATTAAATTTATTTAACACCCCACAGACTAGCAAATATTATATCCTCAAACATCAGACCTATGTCCCATATGCAACACAGCAGTAGGCTCGTTTCTCCATGTATTTTGGGAATGCCCAGCCGTTTAACAATTATGGTCAGCGATACTGAAATCCATTAATGAAACGTTGGCTTTTCCCATTATTCACTCTCCAAAGATATGTTTATTGGGGGTGCTAGAGGACTTGGGGTTATCGGCATATCAACGGTTGTGTTACTTGCAATTGCTATTCTATGTTAAATTGGAAATCAACAACTGCCCCCTCGCTTACCCTCTGGAAAAAACTAGTCAGTGATGTGCTACCTACACAAAAATCGGTCTACATTTCCAGAGGCTATCCAGCCAAGTTCAATGCGGTGTGGGACACCTGGTTAAATGCACAATCTGGATAAACTCGACCAGGCTCACTACCTTCGTCTTTCTTCCTTCCCTCTTCTTTCTTTCCTCTAAACTGTTATTGTTGTTAAAACTCTAAATACAAAACTTATAAAGAAAAAAAACACCCCAGAACTGTGAATAAGATCCTATTGTTTTTGTAATTACAAATCATGATTGGTATGTAATATTATGGGAAGAGGAAGATTGGGTCACAGCACAGAATTCTGTCTCCTACTTGTGCAGATCATCACGTGGCTCAAGAAAATGTTTGGGGACAAACCCCTTCCGCCCTACGAGGTGAACACCAGGACGGTGGAGATCCTGTATCAGCTGGCAGAGTGGAACGAGGCACGGGATAAGGATTTAACCCTGGTCACAGAAGATTTGAAGCTTAAATCAGCCGAGGTTAAAGCTGAAGGTCTGTAAGTCGTATCCCTTTCCATCCTATATACATCATTCTGTACATGGTAGCACTGACACTCAGACTTCAGCTGCCAACTTTAAGAAAGGAAGAGATTCTATAATTTAAAAATGGCAACATCAGCCTTGTAGTAAGAGCATTCATTATAGTGGTAACGTGTACACTATACAGCCAAAAGTATCCATGCACCCCATGTAACATGCCATGTACTCACTGCCGGGTCCCAAACTGACCCCAGAAGCAACAACAACAGAAAATCTATTTATAGGGAATGAATGTTTTATAGGTGGTCAAAGGTCAGGAGTGAGATAAAGGCACTGCCACTGGGCTCTGGAGGGATAAATGGTATTTCATCATTTGACAGTCTGGGTTTGAAAGATGCCAGAAGAACACTTACTGCTTCAATGCATAATGGCAGCAGTAATGCTGGGTGATGGCAGATTCCATGGTTTGGGTTTGGGCCAAGGCACTGACTGTCTGTCGATAATGGCAAATGCCAGAGGGGCTGCTGCAAGATGCCATAGACAGTCACTTTTTATTGGGCTGGTGGGGGCTGTTTTTGTGTATTTGAAATGCCGTGGCCTATTATGTATCCCAGGCCGGACCTGTTTGGGCTTCTGGTTCCAGTGAAAGCATGCCTTAAGGTTACAGGGTACATTGACATTTCTGACAATTCCTTACTTCCTACCTTATGGAACCATTTGGAGGGGGACCTATCTTGTTTCAGCACAATAATGCCCCCTCGTACAAAGCCATTGATTAAACTGGATGGGAAGAACCTGAGGGTACAGAGCTCTGACTTCAGCCCAGCTGAACTCTTTGGTATAAATTGGAACCCCAACTGTGAGCCAGACCTGATCCCCAACATCAGTGCAGCAACTCCCAGCAACAGTGTTCCTAGTGGGAAGGATATACACAGACAAAACTTGGGAGCCTCTGTCTAAAAATAGCCTCATGCTCAGCATTAGTTGGGGAACAGCACCCCTGTAAATCACAGTTCAGCTATATATAAATGTATTTGTTAATATTCTGCTTGGTTCATTTTTTTACATAGCAAAATACCTTCAGGATCTCCTTACTGAGGGCCTCGGCCCCTCTTACACCAACCTGTCTCGTATGGGCAACAACTACTTGAATCAGATAGTGGACAGCTGCTTGGCACTGGAGCTAAAGAATTCTTCCTTATCCAGGTAATTTCCTTTTAGTTATGAGGAGTTATGCCAGGATTGCACCTTTTTATTATTATAATGTATTAAAAAAAACAGTATACCTACATGGGATTTGGCAAACACACCTAACCTAAGTTTGCCCTGTTGCATTAACCCATAGTAACCAATAAGATATTTGCTTTTAAACAGGTGACCAGTTCTGCCTTCTGATTGGTTGGTATAAGTGATAACTATAAAAAAAACTCTACATGTTATATTACTGTGACAATTACAATGGTGTTTCACCTATGGGCCCAGTACGGTTTTACACTAGGTCTGTAATATAAACTGGATTTTAAGAGTACCTAGGAATACATGTAGGGTCAATTTGGGGAGAATTGCTAAATGGCATTTAGGCTGAACTTGAAGCTAGTGCTCTGACCCATGTTTTCCCAGAGGGCTCACAGTTTAGGGACCACTGGCTTTACTTGACCAAATAGCACTGTAAGTCCCAGCCTGCAGTAGCTATAAATAATGGGTTTGTGTGGCAAGCTCAGCCCAAATTACCTCTGTATGTGCCTATATATTCATTTATAATCTTAAAGAATAAATAAGACTTTTATTTTTAAATCCCTAAATTACTTTAAACAGCCCCCAGAATAACACTCCTTTCCCCCTGCATGTAGATTTATACTGCAGCTATTTTACTGACTTCCTTGTGTAGCGTGAAGCACCCACCCCCTTTTGCTTTCTGTGCATGGTCACTGCTGCTGCTCCAATGAAAATGAATCAGGCATGCGCAGTAGGCAACTCTTTGAGGTCTTGGTAGCCGGGATAGAAAAGGAGGGCTCAGAAAGCAAAAGGGGGTGGAGCTCCATGATAGACAAGGAAGTCAGTAAAAGAGCTGCACTTCACTTCGAGAAACAAAATAAACCTGGATGCAGGGAGAAAGGAATGTTATTCTGGGGGCTGTACAGCGTTATTCTTCAAGTGGTTAGGCAGCTTATGGACACAGATAGAAGGGACCCGGTGAGCCGGCATATGTGCGACTGCCCTGGGCCCTGCAGATAGGGTAAGATGGTAACAGCAATATTTATATCAGTGTTATCCAATCAGCTGCCTTTCTTTGTCCAAGTAGAACTCCCAGCACTAACCAGGATCTAAAGGCTGTTGGATTTGGGTGCAAGGAGTTGCTTTAATGCGGGGCTTTGCTCTTGCCTTCTCCTTGCCTAACTGCATTCTTAAAAGCACCTTCTTAGGGTACATTAACCTCTATCCTTCATTACTGTGCCCTCAGTTACATTCCTGCTGTCAACGATCTGAGTTCGGAACTGGTCGCTATTGAGCTAAGCAATCAGGAGCTGGAAGCTGAACTGACGGGTCTCAGGAAGAAGCTCACAGAGGCTTTGGTGCTGGAGAAGTCGCTGCAACAGTAAGTGGGGCCCAAAAGGAAAGTGCATCTGGCAGCGTATATATTCTCACAGTGTGACACACACATTTCACTTATTGTGTGAGAGCATTTCTTTATGGGTTTATAGGGCCACCCTGTATTCATGGTTAGAACTAAAGCTTGGATTTGTGACACAGAGCACTCATAGAGAAGCTTTGGAGCTTCCTTAAAGGGACACTGTCATGATTTTTATGATGTACCTTTTATTTCTAAATTACTCTTTTTACATAGCAAATAATTCCCTCTGCCATTTAACATTTTATTCTTGAACCAACAAATGTATTTGTAGCTGTAATATTGGTGTGTAGGCGCCATCTCAGTGCCTTGTGCCTGAGTCTGAGCTTTCAGCCAGCGCTACACATTAGAACTGCTTTCAGCTAACCTATTGTTTCTCCTACTCCCATGTAACTGGAGGAGTCCCAAGCCAGACTTGGATTTCTTACTATTGAGTGCTATTCTGATACCTACTGAGAGCTGCTATCTTGCTCCCTTCCCATTGTTCTGCTGATTGGCTGCTGGGGGTGAGGGGGGTGGATATCACTCCAACTTGCAGCGTAGCAGTAAAGTGTGCCTGAGTCTGAGCTTTCAGAAGGAGCCGGCGCTACACATTAGAACTGCTTTCAGCTAACCTATTGTTTCTCCTACTCCCATGTAACTGGAGGAGTCCCAAGCCGGACTTGGATTTCTTACTATTGAGTGCTATTCTGATACCTACTGGGAGCTGCTATCTTGCTCCCTTCCCATTGTTCTGCTGATCGGCTGCTGGGGGTGAGGGATATCACTCCAACTTGCAGCACAGCAGTAAAGTGTGCACATTTTCACCCTATTAAAGGGATCTGAAGAAAGCTGAGGAACAGTGCAATTTTGAGAAAGCCAAGGTGGAGGTCAGAGCCCAGAACATGAAGAAACTGAAAGACAAATCAGAAGAATACAAATACAAAATCCATGCTGCAAAGGTCAGTACCAAGCCATACTGGGGGCCAGGGAAAGCCATCGGGGTAGTTCTCCCACTCTCATATGAACAGGTCCAGTCTTGGGAGTGGGCTGCCAAATTATGTGCCTAATTTACTGGCCAATTGGTGGCCTAAATTGGAAAGGGGGGGCGGAGACTGCACAATTCTTAAAGGAGATCTATCATGTGAAAATTAAGAATGTACCAGTGCATTATACTCCTAGATATAGAAGGATTTTACTTAAAAAAGTAGTGTTTTGGGCTGATTTATTGAGAAATTTCCCCACAACCCTACTGGTCCCGCCCATCTGTTCCACTTCCTGCCGGATGATTTCTCTGGATGTGCAGGGGGGCCGGCGGCTCTCAGTACACTGCACTGTAGGATAGGAACCAATCAGCAGCTAGGCTGACCTGATAGGGAACTGAAGCCTGTCTGTGCTTGTGTGAGTGCAGGGCCATGATTGGCTCTCCCCCTCCTACTGTGCTTCTGGCAGGGGCTGCTAGGACACGCCCACCTCTCATTTGAAACCCAGACAGGGACCTGGGAGGATCTATGGGGAGCTCCAATAAAGGGGCCATTTTTGCAGATAGGGTTAATTTTTAGCCCAAAGTGAAACCAGCACCGTATATTATTCATAATTGCCTACAGGATTAAGGGTTTTTTTTCATTTACCTAATATGTCTCTGTAACCTTTGCATTTGGGCCAACAATAAGCTTGGAAGTCATGCCTGCACATTGGTTGGCCAATTACTAAACACACTTGTGTGATTATTGGCTCATCAGATTTTCAAACTGAATTTGATCATTATTTTTGGGCTCATCTTTGTTCCGTGATTGGCTGGTAGCACTTCCCTAATGATTGGACATTTTGCTGTTCTGTTACTGACACTGTTGCCTTTTGCAGGATCAGCTGAGCTCTGCTGGGATGGAAGAGTCTCTCACCCATCGTTCTCTTGTCTCTCTGTCTGAGGTTTGTGCAATTGTTTTTCTTTTCAAATTTTCAAAGAGCTGATTGAGGGATCTGAAGCTACAGTATATAAATTACATTTGTGGTAAGGCCCAGACGGAAAATCTATGGATTTTGGCAAATGCCAGGGGGGCTGTAAGGTGCCACAGACAGTCACTATTTATTGGGCTGGGGGGGCTGTTTGTGCCTCTGGGTACTGGGAATGCCAGGGGGCTGTAAGGTGCCACAGACAGTCACTATTTATTGGGCTGGGGGGGGGGCTGTTTGTGCCTCTGGGTACTGGGAATGCCAGGGGGGCTGTAAGGTGCCACAGACAGTCACTATTTATTGGGCTGGGGGGCTGTTTGTGCCTCTGGGTACTGGGAATGCCAGGGGGGCTGTAAGGTGCCACAGACAGTCACTATTTATTGGGCTGGGGGGGTGGGGCTGTTTGGGCCTCTGGGTACTGGGAATGCCAGGGGGGCTGTAAGGTGCCACAGACAGTCACTATTTATTGGGCTGGGGGGGTGGGGCTGTTTGGGCCTCTGGGTACTGGGAATGCCAGGGGGCTGTAAGGTGCCACAGACAGTCACTATTTATTGAGCTGGGGGGGTGGGGCTGTTTGGGCCTCTGGGTACTGGGAATGCCAGGGGGGCTGTAAGGTGCCACAGACAGTCACTATTTATTGGGCTGGGGGGGTGGGGCTGTTTGGGCCTCTGGGTACTGGGAATGCCAGGGGGGCTGTAAGGTGCCACAGACAGTCACTATTTATTGGGCTGGGGGGGCTGTTTGGGCCTCTGGGTACTGGGAATGCCAGGGGGGCTGTAAGGTGCCACAGACGGTCACTATTTATTGAGCTGGGGGGCTGTTTGTGCCTCTGGGTACTGGGAATGCCAGGGGGGCTGTAAGGTGCCACAGACAGTCACTATTTATTGGGCTGGGGGGGGGCTGTTTGTGCCTCTGGGTACTGGGAATGCCAGGGGGGCTATAAGGTGCCACAGACGGTCACTATTTATTGGGCCTGGGGGGGGGGGGGGGCTGTTTGGGCCTCTGTGTACTGGAAATGCCAGGGCCTATTCTGAAGCCCAGTCCGGACCTGGTTGTGGTGTAGGAATAGGTCAGTTTGTCCTCCATTGCACTGTATGGAGCAGGTTCTATCGCTGCAGGGAGGGAGAATTGTATATTGCTAATAAAAGTGCCACCTCTTGCCTCTCATTTCAGACACAGACAGAACTAAACGCACAATCCATGGCTGCTAAGGAGAAGCTGAATTCTTACCTTGACTTGGCGCCTGTAAGTGCTCCCTTATTGTTACACTTTGTCTCTCTCTATAAATGGGAACTGCATCTAGAACCTGTATTTTGCACAGCGGAAGAAAATGTGATCACCAGCTACTTTGCAATATAATAGCTGCTTTGCCTTCGTGTAGGTATTTGGAGTGTGGGAAAACCCAATGCAGAAACAGGGAGAAAAACAGACTTCTTGCAGACGTTGCTTAGAATTTCTTTATGCAGAAAACAAGTATTGGGTGGAGTTCCCCTTTAAAGGAGAAGGAAAGGCTAATAAAGAGTTAATCTCAAGCTGCAGGCATACCTTCAGTTCTCTCAATAGTGCCCTTAAGTCTCCCCATATTTCTCCCATTCAGATAATCAGAAGCCTCATAGGAAAAAAAAACTGCTGAGCTCTGTAAAGAAAGTTCCCATAATGCCTTGCTCCTGCACCAAGACCGGTGTACATGCTCAGTTAGTAAGATGACGAGGAAGCTTCCTGCTGATTGGCTCAGATCCACATTCCTAAGGAAGGGGGGGAGGGAGTTCCTAGCATTCTGGAGGGAGGGGGAGCAGGAGAGGGGAGAGAGCTGTGTGTCTCTGGCACAGGAAAAAAAAAGACCACAAATCCTGTATCTTTTGACAGAGGACTCAGTGCAGCCCTCCATGTATAAACATCCGCAGGTGTCAGAATTAGCTCTGAATGCAGAAATGTGATTGCACTGATCATGGATTTCTGGGGGTGCATATGGATTTCTGTGTATAACTGATAACTGGGGTGCTTGATGTGCTTTGTTAATGAAAGAAAAAGATGATTGGCCAGGTTCACGGTAGACACACCCCTAGCCAAAACAACTTCTCCACTTCTAGATCTGGAATTGCAATTTTGGCCAAGTTGTAATCAGAAATTGGTCAGTTTGGACCCAAACTGGTGGGACAGGTTGCATCAAGCCCAGCTGGCCGAGTTCATCTGCCTGTGAATGTGCAGCTATAGGGGTATTTGTCTCTAAGGGTGACCAAGTTCTCCCCAGTCCTCAGCTGATGGGATTTTCCATAAGATATGCATGTAGAGGTGATTCCTTTCATACAACTGACTGGTCAGGGCCAATCTCTGGATGAAGATATTCTGCAGGTCTTCTCCGTATTGTGACTTCTTTCTTTTTATTTCCCCAGAATCCTTCTCTTGTGAAAGTGAAGATTGAAGAGGCAAAGAGAGAACTTGTAAGTGTGTTCTTGCCTACAATAGGTCCATCTGTGATATACAAAAAAAATGTATTTAAAGGTAAACTTCCCCTTTAAAACACACATTAGACTCGGCTGCAATCACATTCAGCTGTAAATGAATGTGATTGGTGCCGACCCAAATGTGATAGAAATCTGCGTACGTGTAAGGTGGCGCTAGGTCCAGTTGCTATATAGTATGGAGTACTGAATCTTACCTGTGGGTGTCTGTTTAAATCTGTAATTGCTTGGTTTTTGTCTTTCCGTAGAAAGCTACCGAGGCAGAACTGACGACCAAAGTGAACATGATGGAGTTTGTGGTCCCGGAGCCAAGCAAGAGGAGGTTAAAATGAACCCTGCCGTCTGTGCAGCCATATTGTATTTAGAGCACTTGCGCTAAAATATTCTCCAGCGTATGGGAAAGCATTCCAACCCTAAGAATGTTCATGTACCTACCTACTCAGTAGGTACTACAGCCATTCATTGGCCAGCTAATGTCACATGGAGCGGACACAAGGAGTTCCAGGCATTACATACTGTAAATATGGCCTCCCCCACCACATTGGAAATGTTCTGATAATAATTTGTTATATATTTTCTAAAGATTTGCTGTGATGCAGATACCTATTGTTATATTTAATTGCTGTAAATAAACACTGCATTTCATTTGGGTTCATCGTGCTTTCTAGGAACTGAATTGCTGCTGGTTTTTAAGACAATTTTTTTTTTGGGGGGGTATGGGACAGAGGATTTTGTCTAAATGATGTAATGGCATTGCTCCGGCCAGCGAGGGCTTTATGGTCATGCAAGGATTGGCTTATCCCAGTATATTATTGTTGCACTTGCTTTGGTTTTTACGCTGCAGATGCATTGGCAGTGACTCCTATGTACAGATCTGTGTGCAATATGTGCAAATGGTTTCATAATGTAGAGATGACATACACAGGCTTATAAAAGCTACCAACTCAGCCCCTACAGGCAGCTTATTGGCCCATATATTCCCTACAGCCTGTTCCACCAAAGGGATACTGTTGTGATTTTTTTTTTCTAAATGACACTGTTACACAGCAAATAATTCCCTCTGCCATTTAACCTTTTATTCTTGAACCAACAAATGTATTTGTAGCTGTAATATTGGTGTGTAGGCGCCATCTCAGTGCCTTGTGCCTGAGTCTGAGCTTTCAGCCAGCGCTACACATTAGAACTGCTTTCAGCTAACCTATTGTTTCTCCTACTCCCATGTAACTGGAGGAGTCCCAAGCCGGACTTGGATTTCTTACTATTGAGTGCTATTCTGATACCTACTGAGAGCTGCTATCTTGCTCCCTTCCCATTGTTCTGCTGATCGGCTGCTGGGAGGGGGGGAGATATCACTCCAACTTGCAGCGCAGCAGTAAAGTGTGCCTGAGTCTGAGCTTTCAGAAGGAGCCAGCACTACACATTAGAACTGCTTTCAGCTAACCTATTGTTTCTCCTACTCCCATGTAACTGGAGGAGTCCCAAGCCGGACTTGGATTTCTTACTATTGAGTGCTATTCTGATACCTACTGGGAGCTGCGATCTTGCTCCCTTCCCATTGTTCTGCTGATTGGCTGCTGGGAGTGAGGGGGGGATATCACTCCAACTTGCAGCGCAGCAGTAAAGTGTGCCTGAGTCTGAGCTTTCATAAGGAGCCAGCACTACACATTAGAACTGCTTTCAGCTAACCTATTGTTTCTCCTACTCCCATGTAACTGGAGTAGTCCCAAGCCGGACTTGGATTTCTTACTATTGAGTGCTATTCTGATACCTACTGGGAGCTGCTATCTTGCTCCCTTCCCATTGTTCTGCTGATCGGCGAGGGGGGGGGGATATCACTCCAACTTGCAGCGTAGCAGTAAAGTGAGACTGAAGTTTATCAGAGCACAGGTCACATGGCTGTGGCACCCTGGGAAATGAAGAATATGGCTAGCCCCATGGGAAAAACAGATTACAATGCAGGATTCTGCTGGAGAAGCTCTATTAACTGATGGGTTTTGCACAATAAGTTGCTAATAGCTATGTATGAAGGCTCGTATTCCATGCATGTTCTACCGCTATGAAGAGCAAATAACAGCTAACGACTTATGGCAAGAATGCCACCATGTTGAACAGCTTGCCACAGACACTATGAGTGGAAGCCTTTCTGACTAGTAACACCAAGACATTACAATGTAGAAAACCAATAATAAGTAATTTTAAATGAATAATTTGTATTAATGGAGTTATTAGTCCCTTCGATTGAATATGCAGCAAATAAGCTATATAAAGAGACACCATAGGGCGAAACAATAGGCTAATGGTTGTAAATTGTTTTATTGCAACTAAATCATTATCTTGACTTACAACACATCGTGGAATCACCTTCTCTTTCCATAGGAAAAGCAATGAAACCAAAGCTGCAGAACTACCAAAAATCACAAAGCAACGGATATGTCCAATGATACAGATTTGTGATATGGAGAACAAGCCAGCAGGCTATTGGCCAGAAGCCCACATAATAAGGTTCTGTATCAGAATACATCCAATTACACCTCTTAAGGAACTAGAAGCAGTAATGGAAACAAAGCAGCTTCTTTCAACCCCAACACTATGTACATGTAACAGTGGCCCGCAGCAATGGCTTCTTTATGTTGTGCAGACAGCGGCTGGGTTCTACCATGTGGAACGTTCTACTGATTTGGGTGCTAAAGGGCCCTCGGCCAGAGATGCAGCACTTTAAAAAGAAAGCCCCATATAAATATAGACTTCTCTCCAGCTGTCACCCCTTCCTTAAAAATGTATTTCCATATGCCCTTAAGCTCTGTGGCCCGGATTGTCTCGTGGTTCTTCCCAGCCAGTCTTTGGTGTGGCCCTCAGAATCAGCGCAGCCGAATTCTCCTCAGTGGGGTTTTGGGACGTGACCATCTACATAAAAGTTTCTGGTAATTTTGGGGAGAGTGAATTCGGCTCCGTTCAGTTCTTCGGTGAGAATGATCTGGCAGCCGAGCCGGGAGTTCTCCTGAAGCAACGGTGCCATGTCCAGCATATCATCCTCCCTGGGGCAAGAGGAGCACACCATCAGCTCCACTTTGCAGTAAAAGAATTCCCAGCCATATAAATATATAGCAACAATGATGCTCTCACCTTTCATCGGGCTCTGGAAGTTTATCGAAAAACTCAGTATTCACGTAAACGTGGCACGTGGAGCAGGCCAGGGAGGATTCACAGGCGCCTAAAGGGGAGAACAAACCCAGTTATAACTCTTGCATACGGTTTAACCCTACCCTCACGTAACGGTTACACGTTGAGGGGTGTATTTATTAACAATGGAGACAAACAACACCTGTAATGTTGCCCATAGCAACCAATCAGCAATTAGATTTGACTGGCCTCCTATGAGTACAGGTGGCCAAACACAGGCCAATTCTAGCTGCCGATATCGGTCCCTTCAGATGGCCATACACCTTGGCGACCTACGGGTGGGCGATATTGGGGGAATGTAGGCTAATTCGGTCTGCCATAGACAATACGCATAGAGACAATTATCAGTAAATGATCGGCATTGTCTATTTTAGTAGCCGTGACAAGTAGCTGCAACTAGTAGCTCTGTGTGTCTTCACCATAATACGTAACCATCTTTTCAGGCCCTCTGCTATTAATGAACAAAAAACACAGCACTCCAACCCGGGCTCTCCTCCCTTTAGCCTTATCATGTAACTCCCTGCCATACACTTAGTCACTTACTAATATTTAAGGTTTTTGCAGAGCCTCTGCTATTAATCTTACATTTTGTTTTAAAAAAATTCTCCTGGGTTGATAAGTTGCTCTAGAGCTTGAGAAGAAAATATGTAAAAAAAAAAAAAAAAAAAAAAAATTACTAATTGCCCTTTATTCTACTTCAATTCCACACGGAGGCTTCCCTTCCCCCTCCTGAATGGCGCCACACATGCATTATAATAAGCCCCCCGTTCCCCTGTACCTCATCATGAGTAAAACATTTGGCTTGGCTTCAAGACCACCAAGGGCTCCAGGGGATCTTATTATATGTTATACACTGGGCTGGCTCCATTTATACAGTTCCATGCATAGGGGTTACACAGCCCAGTTATACACATACATACCTTCCAGGTCAATGTTGCACTTATGGGCAAGGCACAGCACGCTCTCACCTACTTTCCCTTTCACAGGGACACGCTGCCCAGATCTGTCCACAAACACAACATCTACCCTGGGGAGAGAGAAAAGCTTTGGTTTAACTATGGCAGTGCCCACTCAAATGTACAAATATGCAGAGAATGTTCTGGGCACTCAGTAATCTACACCCTCATACTGTACTGTCTAAGGGAAACACTATGGCACCTCCTACCCATATGTATAAATACAAATATACAGAGAAGGAATGTTCTGGGCACACAATAAGCTGTACCCCCATACTGTACTGTCTGAGGGAAACACTATGGCACCTCCTACCCATATGTATAAATACAAATATACAGAGAAGGAATGTTCTGGGCACACAATAAGCTGTACCCCCATACTGTACTGTCTAAGGGAAACACTATGGCACCTCCTACCCATATGTATAAATACAAATATACAGAGAAGGAATGTTCTGGGCACACAATAAGCTGTACCCCCATACTGTACTGTCTGAGGGAAACACTATGGCACCCCCTACCCATATGTATAAATACAAATATACAGAGAAGGAATGTTCTGGGCACACAATAAGCTGTACCCCCATACTGTACTGTCTAAGGGAAACACTATGGCACCTCCTACCCACATGTATAAATACAAATATACAGAGAAGGAATGTTCTGGGCACACAATAAGCTGTACCCCCATACTGTACTGTCTAAGGGAAACACTATGGCACCTCCTACCCATATGTATAAATACAAATATACAGAGAAGGAATGTTCTGGGCACACAATAAGCTGTACCCCCATACTGTACTGTCTGAGGGAAACACTATGGCACCTCCTACCCATATGTATAAATACAAATATACAGAGAAGGAATGTTCTGGGCACACAATAAGCTGTACCCCCATACTGTACTGTCTAAGGGAAACACTATGGCACCTCCTACCCATATGTATAAATACAAATATACAGAGAAGGAATGTTCTGGGCACACAATAAGCTGTACCCCCATACTGTACTGTCTAAGGGAAACACTATGGCACCCCCTACCCATATGTATAAATACAAATATACAGAGAAGGAATGTTCTGGGCACACAATAAGCTGTACCCCCATACTGTACTGTCTAAGGGAAACACTATGGCACCTCCTACCCACATGTATAAATACAAATATACAGAGAAGGAATGTTCTGGGCACACAATAAGCTGTACCCCCATACTGTACTGTCTAAGGGAAACACTATGGCACCTCCTACCCATATGTATAAATACAAATATAAAGAGAAGGAATGTTCTGGACACACAGTAAAGATAGCAATATAACAACTACAAACTTGTAGTTTATAAGGGAAATAAGGTGTACCTAGAGGGCATACAATCCTAGTAAAAATACTTATGATTGGATCAGAACTTACGTTTCTTCAGACAGCTCGGACCTTTGATTTTCAGCATCTGACTCTGTGCCAGCTTAATTAGAAAGAGTATGGTTATAGCAGAATATGAGAAAAGATACATATACAACTTTTAGTGAACTAATTATTAATGAGTTATGGGAAATAAACACTAAATTACAGGAATGTCCTGCTGTGCAGCGTATACCTTGTACTTGATCCCAACTAAGATATAATTACCCCTTATTGGGGCAGAACAGCCCTATTGGGTTTATTTCATGGTTAAATGATTCCCTTTTCTCTGTAATAATAAAACAGTACCTGTACTTGATCCCAACTAAGATATAATTACCCCTTATTGGGGCAGAACAGCCCTATTGGGTTTATTTCATGGTTAAATGATTCCCTTTTCTCTGTAATAATAAAACAGTACCTGTACTTGATCCCAACTAAGATATAATTACCCCTTATTGGGGGCAGAACAGCCCTATTGGGTTTATTTCATGGTTAAATGATTCCCTTTTCTCTGTAATAATAAAACAGTACCTGTACTTGATCCCAACTAAGATATAATTACCCCTTATTGGGGCAGAACAGCCCTATTGGGTTTATTTCATGGTTAAATGATTCCCTTTTCTCTGTAATAATAAAACAGTACCTGTACTTGATCCCAACTAAGATATAATTACCCCTTATTGGGGGCAGAACAGCCCTATTGGGTTTATTTCATGGTTAAATGATTCCCTTTTCTCTGTAATAATAAAACAGTACCTGTACTTGATCCCAACTAAGATATAATTACCCCTTATTGGGGGCAGAACAGCCCTATTGGGTTTATTTAATGGTTAAATGATTCCCTTTTCTCTGTAATAATAAAACAGTACCTGTACTTGATCCCAACTAAGATATAATTACCCCTTATTGGGGGCAGAACAGCCCTATTGGGTTTCATTATTTATTTTGTACAGTTTTTTGTACGATTTGTCTTCTTCTGACTCTCAAATGACCCCGGTAGCCAATAAACTATTGCTCCGTGAGGCTACAATTTCATTGCTATTTTGTATTACTTATCTTTCTATTTAGGTTCACTTCTATTCATATACCAGTCTCTCATTCAAACCACTCCCTGGTTGCTAAGGAAATTTGAACCCTAACAACCAGATATCTGCTAAAATTCCAAAACACAAATAATAATAAATGAAGACCAATTGCAAATTATCTTAGAATATTACTTACCTTATACATAAAAGTTAACACAGAGGTGAACAACCTATTTAAAGGGCAACTACTGCCTAACAAAAATGAGAATAAAGCCCGTCTCAGCACATAGGTCTGGTACAGATTCAAATACAAACTATAGGCAGCTTCCCCATGAATGAATAAAGCCAAATATTCAGCTAAATAATGTGCAGCTGAAGGGAGATGGCACCCAGGGACACAGGGAGACCCCTAGCTGGGTGCATACACAGTGGCTTTAAGTTTACTCGTATTTTATCATGGTGACACTCAATACAAAGGATACCAATGAGATGTGTAACACAATACAGTGCTGACCTGTCTTTATACCTTGGCTGCTGATGAACACTAAGTTTCCACCAACAATGCTCTTAGCATGTTAGAAAATCAATTTTCCATAAAAAAATAGTAAAAGCTGTTGTAAAAGCTACTTTTTCTACCTGTTAAAGGAGAAGGAAAGTCGTATTGGCATTTTACTGCCAATAGATTCGCCACATTAGTGCCACCTAGACCAATATATTTATTCTGCAGAAAGCATTACCATACCTGAGTAACAGCCCTAGAAGCTTTCTCCATTTGCTTAAGATAGCAGCTGCCATTTTAAGTAGCTTCCTGCCTGCAGTCTAAATGTTATAGCTCAGATCAAACACTCTTAAGGGAGAGGGGGAGGAGTTCTTAGCATTCTCGTGGGCGGGGAGAGGAGAGAACTGTGCAGACTCTGGCCCCGGGAATTAAGGCTGTTTCTGAGAGAGGAAGTCAGACACTGAAACAACATGTTTACAAGAAAATAGACAAGAAATCTTGGGTTTCTTTTGATAGAGGACTCAGTGCAGCATTACTGTTAGTGCTTGGGATGGGAGGGGCCTATTTTGAACCTGACACACTGACAACTTCCTTTATGCTTACATCATCACTGCCAGGCTTTGCCCTTATCTGTTTCCTATTGCTCTATGTCAGGGGTGTGCAGACTTTTTTCACCGGCGATCGACCGATGACCGGGAATGCGGAAGTGCGGTTTGAATGCATACGTACGCATTCACTCAACACTTCCGCATCCCCGGCTTCATCGCCGTCCACCAGAAATCCACGGGGGATTGACTGGTGGGCCACGATCGATGTCTTGGCCACCCCTGCTCTATGTGATACGCATTGTAATCAGCGGTCCTGTTAAATGGATTAGAGTCTGGCTTGTGGCCTGCATCTTTTTTTATTGTTTAAATAATTTGTTTTTATAATAATTTGTTTTACAGAACTACAGAATTGCTATGGTTCTGATTACTAGGGTCCTAGTTACCGTAGCAACCAGGCCGTGGTGTGGATGTCAGCATGGAAGATGAATAGAAATTGCCTTTACAGAAAGGTAAGAAAAACAAAAGTAACAATGAAAACAAAGTCTGCATACACATTTCCAAAGTTGACCCTGGCTATCAGACAGTATTTCAGATAAAGAATGCTAATCATTAAATGCTGCAAAGACTAAAGGTGCCCATACACGGGCCGACTATAGCTGCCGATATTGGTCCCTTGGACAGATTCGGCAGCTAATCGGCCTGTGTATGGGCAGAACAGAGCTGCCTGGCCGACCGATATCTGGCCTGAAATTGATCGGGCAGGTTAGAAAATCCGGTCGGATCAGGGACCGCATTGGCTCGTTGATGCGGTCCCCGAACCGACTGCCCCATAAGCTCAAATGTAATCCGATCGTTTGGCCCCAGGGCCAAACGATCGGATTATTTTTTTTTCAAGTCCCTTGCTACCCGATATCGCCCACCCGTAGGTGGGGATATCGGGTGAAGATCCGCTCGCTTGGCGACATCGCCAAGCGAGCGGATTTTATAGTGTATGGGCACCTTAAGTCAATCTATAACACACTACAAGCAAATTTGAAGTTTAACTTCCCCTTTAGCTGGATTAAGTTAGTAAGATACTGCATTATTTATACTGCTGTGCCCTGCATTCTCACCTGGGGTTGGGACTGACCTACTTCCCTCCTCTTCATTTGATGTCACCAGCTTCTCTGGTGTTGCCTGACTAAGCCTTCCAAGGCTCTGCCCCGGCTTGGGATATAACACAACCCTGGGGTCAAACCTGCCAATCATTAGAGATGCCCTGACTCCTCTCTTTAGGAGAGAGACAGCCATCCCCCTGCGCAGGATCCAAGGCTGCCTCTGAGAATCCCCCTCTGGGACTTACAAGTCAAGTCAGTTCTTATGTGATCGGATGCACCTAGGAAGAGAGACAAATCAGTCAATGCACAGGTTGCCCAATCATATCCTATCAGCGTTTGCCAAACATTACAAAACACAGGGTTTAGGATGGCACACCAAAAAGGAAAACCAAAAGAGGGTGCTCACTATAGGAGACCACCTGAGGAAACAATCAATAACACAAACCCAACGCGTTTCAGCCCTCAGGGGCCTTTGTCAGGGACACATACAACAGGACTAAAATGTGTTGGGTTTGTGTTAAATTTTCTGAAGGAGTGCCCTATTGATTGTTTTTGCCAAACATTAGGCATACCCAGGGTCGGACTGGGCCGCCGGTACAAATCCCAGTGGGCCCTGGCGGCGCTCCCTCTGCCCGACTGTTCGTCCCCTGACGCCTTAAATTTCTGAGCACTCAGGGGAGGACTTCGGGTGGGGGACTTTTAGTGAGGGGGGGAGTGGGATTGGGGGACGCAGCGGGCGGAGGCACCTGCAGGGCCCCTGGGAAGGCAGCCCCGGTGGGCCCTGCACCCCCCAGTCTGACCTGCACCCCCCAGTCCGACCCTGGGCATACCCACAGCAGCTCTTTCATTCTCAACATTCATTGGTCAGTGTTCTTCTCCCCAGGGCTGAGGTGTTGCTCTTTACCATGTTGCTGGTTTATATTTTTTGATGTTACGAATAATATTTAAGGGGTTCTATCATTTGGCAATGGATACATTCCTTTGCTACAACATGTATAACACTGTGATAATGTTAGAGAGTCAGCTCTAAGAACACGATTGCAGGGACAGAAGACTCTCGGTTCTGAAAACAGAAACAATTATGCAGGAGAGAGTGTTCTTGGAACAAGCCAGTTCTGGGGGAGACACATTTACAGGGGTAAGATCAGTTGCAGGGGTAAGAGAGTTTTGGATACAGACAATTGCAGAGGTAAGAGAGTTCTGGGAATAGACAGTTGCAGGGACAAGAACCTTCTGGGACAGACAGTTGCAGGGGTAAAGAGTTCTGGGACAGAGAGTTGCAGGGGTAAGAGAGTTCTGGGACAGAGAGTTGCAGGGGTAAGAGAGTTCTGGGACAGACAGTTGCAGGGGTAAGAGAGTTCTGGGACAGACAGACAGTTGCAGGGGTAAGAGAGTTCTGGGACAGACAGTTGCAGGGGTAAGAGAGTTCTGGGACAGACAGTTGCAGGGGTAAGAGAGTTCTGGGACAGACAGTTGCAGGGGTAAGAGAGTTCTGGGACAGAGAGTTGCAGGGTAAGAGAGTTCTGGGACAGGACAGTTGCAGGGGTAAGAGAGTTCTGGGACAGACAGTTGCAGGGGTAAGAGAGTTCTGGGACAGACAGTTGCAGGGGTAAGAGAGTTCTGGGACAGACAGTTGCAGGGGTAAGAGAGTTCTGGGACAGACAGTTGCAGTGGTAAGAGAGTTCTGGGACAGACAGTTGCAGGGGTAAGAGAGTTCTGGGACAGACAGTTGCAGGGGTAAGAGTGTTCTGGGACAGACAGTTGCAAGGGTAAGAGAGTTCTGGGACAGACAGTTGCAGGGGTAAGAGTGTTCTGGGACAGACAGTTGCAGGGGTAAGAGTGTTCTGGGACAGACAGTTGCAGGGGTAAGAGAGTTCTGGGACAGACAGTTGCAGGGGTAAGAGAGTTCTGGGACAGACAGTTGCAGGGGTAAGAGAGTTCTGGGACAGACAGTTGCAGGGGTAAGAGTGTTCTGGGACAGACAGTTGCAGGGGTAAGAGAGTTCTGGGACAGACAGTTGCAGGGGTAAGAGAGTTCTGGGACAGACAGACAGTTGCAGGGGTAAGGGAGTTCTGGGACAGACAGTTGCAGGGGTAAGGGAGTTCTGGACAGACAGACAGTTGCAGGGGTAAGGGAGTTCTGGGACAGACAGTTGCAGGGGTAAGAGAGTTCTGGGACAGGACAGTTGCAGGGGTAGAGAGTTCTGGGACAGACAGTTGCAGGGGTAAGAGAGTTCTGGGACAGACAGTTGCAGGGGTAAGAGAGTTCTGGGACAGACAGTTGCAGGGGTAAGAGAGTTCTGGGACAGACAGTTGCAGGGGTAAGAGAGTTCTGGGACAGACAGTTGCAGGGGTAAGAGAGTTCTGGGACAGACAGTTGCAGGGGTAAGAGAGTTCTGGGACAGACAGTTGCAGGGGTAAGAGAGTTCTGGGACAGACAGTTGCAGGGGTAAGAGAGTTCTGGGACAGACAGTTGCAGGGGTAAGAGAGTTCTGGGACAGACAGTTGCAGGGGTAAGAGAGTTCTGGGACAGACAGTTGCAGGGGTAAGAGAGTTCTGGGACAGACAGTTGCAGGGGTAAGAGAGTTCTGGGACAGACAGTTGCAGGGGTAAGAGAGTTCTGGGAAGGGGGGACAGACAGTTGCAGGGATAAGAGAGTTCTGGGACAGACAGTTGCAGGGGTAAGAGAGTTCTGGGACAGACAGTTGCAGGGGTAAGAGAGTTCTGGGACAGACAGTTGCAGGGGTAAGGGAGTTCTGGGACAGACAGTTACAGGGGTAAGGGAGTTCTGGGACAGACAGTTGCAGGGGTAAGAGAGTTCTGGGACAGACAGTTGCAGGGGTAAGAGAGTTCTGGGACAGACAGTTGCAGGGGTAAGAGAGTTCTGGGACAGACAGTTGCAGGGGTAAGAGAGTTCTGGGACAGACAGTCGGCTCAGGCAGTAACAGCAGTTATATAAATATGTGCATAAGTATATTAGCATCCCGGAAGGCAGGGCCTCACATTACCCGAGGGGAAGGACATTTTCAAACATACGCACCTAGCAACCCTACGCTCCCACTTCCGGTCACCTCCTTTGCCCCCTCCAAAATGGAATCTCTCTTTCCCTCCACCCTGGTCCCCACAACCCCACCTCCCTCAGGTCTCAGCCATCGAGAGGCAGACAATCCTTCCCAACACCACTTCCTCTATGGTCGGCGCTCGGCTGGTCCTACCGCTTCAGCCCTGCCATTGGTTAGCCCTGCTGGTCCTGCCCCTTCACCCCTGCCATTGGTTAGCCCGGCTAGTCCCGCCCCTTCACCCCTGCTATTGGTTAGCCCGGCTGGTCCTGCCGCTTCAGCCCTGCCATTGGCTAGTCCTGCCGCTTCAACCCTGCCATTGGCTAGTCCGGCTGGTTCTGCCGCTTCAACCCTGCCATTGGCTAGTCCGGCTGGTCCTGCCGCTTCAGCCCTGCCATTGGTTAGCCCGGCTCCGACTCTTCCCGCCCTTTCCCTCCCTCTAGCCTTCCGGAAGTGACGTGCGCAGCGGCCCTGTGATGACATCTCGCTGGAGTTAGGCTTGTCGGCTGGTGAGGTGGGAAAGAGAAAGCCGGGGCCGTGAGGGGAATGTCTCTCCGCCTGCGGGCCCAGTAGGAATGTGTCAGGCTGCCGGGGCGCGTTTGGGACCCGAGGAGTGAAAGGAGCCCTGAGCTGGTGAGTGTACGTGCGAACCCCGGGGCGGCCATTCCGTCCCACCGCCCAGGCCTCCCCTTCCTGCAGCGCTGTGGGCCCGGATTTATCCCGCGGCTTCTCTCTGTGCGCCTCTAGCGCTTCCCTAACAATAGCCTCGAACTGCCTTCTGCGCTATTCTGGGCCCCGCATCACACGGGCAGCCGCTCTGGGAGGGTTACACTTATATGAACTGATTTCTGTGCTCTATAATATCTAAATATGCCATTATTCGTATGTGTGCAAAACTGTATAACAATAGCGCTAATAGTGTGTGATAAATACTGCGCATTTGGTTTTGGAAAAATGGGAGCTGCCATAGTGTTTCCCTTAGACAGTACAGTATGGGGGTACAGCTTATTGTGTGCCCAGAACATTCCTTCTCTGTATATTTGTATTTATACATATGGGTAGGAGGTGCCATAGTGTTTCCCTTAGACAGTACAGTATGGGGGTACAGCTTATTGTGTGCCCAGAACATTCCTTCTCTGTATATTTGTATTTATACATATGGGTAGGAGGTGCCATAGTGTTTCCCTTAGACAGTACAGTATGGGGGTACAGCTTATTGTGTGCCCAGAACATTCCTTCTCTGTATATTTGTATTTATACATATGGGTAGGAGGTGCCATAGTGTTTCCCTTAGACAGTACAGTATGGGGGTACAGCTTATTGTGTGCCCAGAACATTCCTTCTCTGTATATTTGTATTTATACATATGGGTAGGAGGTGCCATAGTGTTTCCCTTAGACAGTACAGTATGGGGGTACAGCTTATTGTGTGCCCAGAACATTCCTTCTCTGTATATTTGTATTTATACATATGGGTAGGAGGTGCCATAGTGTTTCCCTTAGACAGTACAGTATGGGCGTACAGCTTATTGTGTGCCCAGAACATTCCTTCTCTGTATATTTGTATTTATACATATGGGTAGGGGGTGCCATAGTGTTTCCCTTAGACAGTACAGTATGGGGGTACAGCTTATTGTGTGCCCAGAACATTCCTTCTCTGTATATTTGTATTTATACATATGGGTAGGAGGTGCCATAGTGTTTCCCTTAGACAGTACAGTATGGGGGTACAGCTTATTGTGTGCCCAGAACATTCCTTCTCTGTATATTTGTATTTATACATATGGGTAGGGGGTGCCATAGTGTTTCCCTTAGACAGTACAGTATGGGGGTACAGCTTATTGTGTGCCCAGAGCATTCCTTCTCTGTATATTTGTATTTATACATATGGGTAGGGGGTGCCATAGTGTTTCCCTTAGACAGTACAGTATGGGGGTACAGCTTATTGCATGCCAAGGACTTCTTAAATTGTAATTTACCAGAGGGATGGGATCTTCCATATTGCATATATTTCCTTCTGTTCTCGCTTTTTAAACCTCTGTATGTAGTTTGCCATTAGAAAACATGGCTGCCTTTGGTTGTATTAATATCAGGCAGATTTGCTGAAGAAGTGAAAATGATGTGGTTTTGCTTGTGTCCCAGTTACAGATGCTCCTTGCCTGTGCGGTTGCTCCTGTGCACTTGTTATAGCGGGATGCCCTTTGTGGTGCCCGACTAGGTTCAGTGGTTCCCTCCCGCAGCCCAAACACTTGCCTCTGAAGTGCCCCATTACCTTGGACTTAAATTAGATCTTTATGGCAGACACCCACCTATTGCAGAGTCATTCTTAACTGTCAACCTGTGACCCATCTGTTGTAATCCAATTCCCAGCATCTGTCAGGGGCTTAGCAACAGCTGTGGTTTTGACATCCCATAGCAAATGCAGTTGCTGAAACAGTTTACGGTAATGCCATTGCATTTACTACCCCAATGATTATTTTTTAGCCAATCCCTTTTGTTCTAGGTATACTTAAATGTGGCAGAAATATGGTTAAAAAAATCTTAGGCACGTGTATCTGTCTATGTGATGTTAGTTCTATGGAAGTGGGGGGCAGTCTGTATTCAACAACTGCTTTTTTCTGTTATCGGCATAGAAAAAGACCAATTGTAATTAATCTAGTACTAGTGCGTATTACTCGAATTACTTTCATTCTCACATATGTTGTGTGGGAATTATAAAGGGGGCAGAATTGTCTACTTTTCCACTGTAATCAGGCTGATGTCTGTACGTTGAATGCTTTTGTATCCTTTCATAAGAATTACTGCGTGTTTTGATCAAAATGATCACTACCGTGCCAAAAGCTCTGGCTTTATTGTGAAGTTTTATATAGAATGCCGTAAATAAAATACAGGTATGGGACCCGTTATCCAGAACCTGGGATTTTCAAGATAAGGGATCTTTCCATAATTTGGATCTTTATACCTTAAGTCTACTAATACATCTTTCTAACATTAATTAAACCCAAAAGGATTGTTCTGCCCCCAATAAGGGGTAATTATATCTTAGTTGGGATCAAGTACAGCTACTGTTTTATTATTACAGAGAAAAGGGAATCATTTAACCATGAAATAAACCCAATAGGGCTGTTCTGCCCCCAATAAGGGGTAATTATATCTTAGTTGGGATCAAGTACAGGTACTGTTTTATTATTACAGAGAAAAGGGAATCATTTAACCATGAAATAAACCCAATAGGGCTGTTCTGCCCCAATAAGGGGTAATTATATCTTCGTTGGGATCAAGTACAGGTATTGTTTTATTATTACAGAGAAAAGGGAATCATTTAACCATGAAATAAACCCAATAGGGCTGTTCTGCCCCAATAAGGGGTAATTATATCTTCGTTGGGATCAAGTACAGGTATTGTTTTATTATTATAGAGGAAAAAGAAAGTCATTTTTAAAAATTAGAATTAGTTGTTTATCATGGAGTCTGTGGGAGATGGCCTTCCTGTAATTCGCAACTGTCTGGATAATAGGTTTCCAGATAATGTATCCCATACCTGTAATGGCTTTTCCCATGAAGCTCAGCCCTTTTAGATCACTATTGTTTGTTTGACAACTTTGAATGTAAATCTGTATTTTGTACAGCGTTGCGGAATATGTTGGCCCTTTATAAATACATTTTAATAATAACGCACGTAGTATAGGAAGGCGTGTATGCTGAGCTCAGCCCTGCGGGTACCTGCATATGTATGTGTGTTTGTCAGACAAGTATACATTGTAGCAAATCATTTGTACTTCAGTTCCTGTTTCCAGACACACATCCATGCTGCGTGATCACATCTCAAACACCGGTTATTTATCATTCTGTCACGCAAATCCATTGACTGTATCTTATCCAACAGCAAGTTTTATCCAAAATAGCTTCATCCATCTACACTTTTACAAGTCATAAGCTATTGATTTCTTGCTTAAAGGAAAACTATACCCCCAAACAATGTCGGTCTCTATAAAAATGTATTGCATAAACAGCTCATATGTAAAACCCTGCTTTAACCATTTTCTTAAAAATATACTTTTTTTTTTATTAGTATGTGCTGTTGGGTAATCCTAAATAGAAAAGCAGTAAGGGCCGCCCCCTGGGATCATAGGAGTCACAGTGCACACAAACAAGCCAAGGCACACATACATGCTAGGCCCCATCAGCCAATAAATTGGCAGAGTTCTGCCTTTTGCTCCTACACTACTTCCTGTTACAGTTAGAGCTGCATCACTTCCTGTCAGCTGATCTCTGAGGGGCACAAAGCCCATCACTAAATGGCGGCTCAAGGGAAAGGATGTAAAAGGGCAATATTTACTGATATATATATTCCAGTTTGGCGAGATTCTTTTTAATAGGTCACTTAGTTTATATCATATTATCTGTTGGTTAAGTATTCATTCTGGGGGGATAGTTTTCCTTTAAGTAGTCAATATTTGCAGTTTCTACAATGTAATAGGGGGATATAATTTGATGTTTAGTTCTGCTGTGGGTGCTGAGGATTCTTTCCCCAGTAGCTAACGGAAGGAAGCAAAGGTTCAGCTCACTGAATGGAGCATAGACAGAAAGGTCAAAAGCAATGTCGGCTCAGGCTGTTATGCACCTCCTCTGTCTCTCAGCCTGAGAGTTACTGTCACTTGGTGCTGAGATAGAAAATAATAGTGTCTGCATTGCAAAACCTCTGCTACAGTAGGGGAAAGGCTCGCTGTTACATTCTACTTTTTATAGCATTTACCACATTTGTAGGCATTTTGGCCTCAGGTTAATATCACATGCACTGTGAGAGCTATCGCATCTCAAAATAGGTAGCCGAGCAGATCAGCTAATTGAACTCTGGCTGCCTCAGCCCGCAATGGCTGCAATGAAAATCTCTTTGTTAATGTTTAATAAGGGAAATACTCCCTCTCCGGGCACGCTGCACCCCAGGGAGGCTTAATATCACTCCGGCTGTGAAGTTCCGCTATGCCAAGAGTCACCGAGTGTATTTATTCCCTGAAACCAAGTGCTGGCAGGTAACCTAGTCTCTTCTCATTCCTGCATTTCCCTAATGCAGTATTTATTCACCTGGATAATATATATAATATAGATAGATAGATAGATAGAGATGCACACCTTCAATGTCTACTTTAAAATGGTTTGGTTGTAGATCTTGATGGGGTAAGGTTTTTAGTGTTTTGTTGGCTTGTACTCTGCAAGGCTAGATTTTCTAAAGTGCTAAATGGGTGTTGGCACCTGAAGCATTATGATCACTGTCAGGGTCCTGAGATCAGTTCTAGCCAGGGCTGCTGAGTTTGTATGCAAAGGGTAATGAAAAGAATGACGGTAACCATAGGAAATCTGCCAGTCTGCAATATGAGGTGCATTAGATAACACACACCAATGTTAGTTGCTAAGCTAGAATTTCTATCTAGGTTTTTTCCCCTTCTAATGGTGAAATGTGCTTAAAGGAACAGTAACAACAAAAAATGAAAGTGTTTTAAAGTAAAATATATTTTATATATAAGGCGGCACAAGTAGCTGCTATTCCCTTGGAGTGGCTGGGGCACTGCCTGCTATTCAGTTTTTGTTATGGGGGAGGGGGGTGTTAGGAGCTGCTGTTGTCCAATTTTATCACAGTAGAACCCTGGTTTTATGTCCCCAGAACTGATGCGGTTATGTTGTCCATTGGAAAATATTGGGGTTCTGTTGTATAATGCAGGGTTTAATTGCAGCCCCTGTGCTCATTGTATATTGTAGATGATTTTTTCCCCAAAACTAGCTATGCATTCTTGCCTCCTCCCACAGCTTTCACACATTTTTACTGATACATGTAATTACTTAAAGGGCACAGATCACCCTAAAATTGCTTCCCCTACCATAGGTGCAGGCTAATAGAGCCCCCCTACATTGTTAGACTGCCCGCATCGGGAGGGAGCTCTTGGTTTGGGCGTTCATGTTGTGGCATTGACAACCACATAACAAGCGAATGCCTCAAGCGGTGCGGGCGGCCTATCACCGGCGACGACTTTTTTGGAAAGAAAAGAAAAACATTGTTTCCCCCAACCGGAGTGCAGGAAGCCAGTTTAGGGTGATATGTGCCCTTATGTATTTCATGCATACGCTGAATGCTAAGGGTGTGTGCTTATAGGAATTACCATGTAATCTGACTAACCCATCAGAATGCCAGGCACATATTGGGCTATAGAGTCATAGGGGCTTTACACAAGTGATATATTAGTTACATGCTGAATTGAGCAAATTTATTGCGTAGTGTCTGTTGCTATATAACTTCTATAGATATATCAGTGCGATTAGAATGTTGAGGTCGGTTTTGGCAGCTTCACATTTATAGTGCTGTCACTGTGGGGTAATTTACACAGTGTATATTCTCTTTTAAATATGCAGTATGCTTCTGTTTTGATGTCCCTTTGTATTTGTCCCAAGGAAACAGTCTAAAGGTTACATTTTGTTCTGCCACTGCATTTTTATAATAAGGACTAAATGTAAAATTATTAGCGCTGCGCAAAGGGATGGACAGCAACTCCCTCACAGTCCAATATTCCTGGCTGGCTTCCTGCCATTATCGGCCTGCAGGGGGATTTATTGGCTCTTTGCTGTTGTGCTGATGATGTTTAAATAAACTTTTAGTAGTGATGTTGTGAGCTAATTTAAAACTGGTCATTTTTAAAAATTATTTAGGACTTTGTCCTCCTTTGTTCTCTAGTTTTGAAACTGTCTAGCAGCTCTGGTTGCCTGGGTTTAGTTTAGACTAGCAACTAGGCAGTGACAGATTTCAGGGATAGGGGATGGACGCATGGAAAGATAAGAATAAATAACCATAAAGTGGTAGCTTCACAGAGCTATAATTATTTATTTTTGCTTCCAGGGTCATTAACCCCCAACAACCATAGTAGGTGTTTACTGCATGTGTCTGATGAATGATACGGCTTATCTATAGTTATGTCCTTCTGCTCAACAGATAATCTGGACAGTTTTCAGCCATTTAATTGCAGTTTCTACTTTCTAGTCCTGCCTTTTACTTAAGTCTTTGTGCAATATCAAAACATCAGAGAACTAGGTTAAGAGAAGACATTGGTTTGCTTATGGAAGATGGAGAGTAAGTGCTACGGCTCATCTAACCAGTGTACTTTGTAAACGTGTGCTAGTGTTAGATTTCTGATTAGCTGCTTTTAGTTGACTGGGTCGTGCTTCTTGTCTTTCAGCATGGTAGTGTCTGACTTAAGCTGGCCATACACGTGGCGATCTCACGATGTTTCGTACGACCGTCGGTCGCACGAAACATCGTCAGATCCGCCACACACCATTCAGGGCTGAATCGGCAGGTAAGGAGGTAGAAACAATAGGATTTCTACCTCCTTCTGCCGATTCAGCTCTGAAGGGAGAATTTTGGTCAGGCGCCTTCTATGGCGCCCGATCAAAATTTTCTAACTTGGCCGATCGGCGAGCCGACCGATTTCAGCAGCTTCCTGCGATATCGGTCGGCTCGCTGACATGCCATACACGCACCGATTATCGTACGAAACGAGGTTTCGTACGATAATATCGGTGCGTGTATGGCCACCTTTAAACTCAGTTAGATCTCTTCTTATTAATCATTATACTGCGTCATTAGGGAACATTCCCAAATATTAGGCAATACCACCTAATGGCCCTGGTTATGATACCTAGTGGAAAAAGAGCAGAAGAGAAGCTAAACAAAATATGAAAAAGGCAAACTGAGTTCCAAACTGAGCTTTTTATTCTTCTTGTGATAACCAGTGACTTTTGAATACTTTGTTAACGCTATGTCGAATAAAAAAGGGGGAGGCCATAGCAAAGGATGATTTTTCCTCCAAAAGAGATCTATTAAAAAAAAAAAAAAATCTAGGAAATTTAGGTTTCATATATGTAAGGTATGTAAAAGTCATATACACAAAAACTCCAGTTTAGTGAATTCTGAGTGTGTTTGTTTTGGAGTTAAAATGTCAGTGAATGTAAACACTGCATATGACTAGTGTATGTTTTCTTTTTAAATGCGTGACATTGTTTTTTTTCATAATTACAGCCATCATCAACTGAACAAGAAGGCTTCCAGGTTGTGCTTCATGATTTGAAACTTGGAGACATTTCTAGATCTGACATGAAGATGGAGGCAATAGGAAAAGGTGAAGAACTTTTAGATTCTGAAGTGCCTCCTCAAGTCGATCAGCAGAAGGCGGACAGTCAAGCTGACGAGGGCTCTCTAGAACTAGAGGCTTCTCTAAAAGATGGTGCGCAAGATGTCCCGGACTCTTCCAGTCTTTCTTCAATGCCTTGCTTGCTAATGGAGCTTAGGCGGGACTCTTCAGAGTCTCAGCTAGCATCCACAGAAAGCGACAAACCAACTGCTGGGCGTGTTTACGAAAGCGACTCTTCAAACCACTGCATGCTTTCGCCTTCTTCCAGTGGACACTTGGCTGATTCCGACACGTTGTCTTCCGCAGAAGAAAATGCACCATGTCGTCCAGAAGCAATAACAGAAGGCTGTGACGCCTCCACTCCAGGAGTCGTGGCGGCCCGTAAATCAAGGAGGTCCCGATCAGAGAGCGAAACCTCAACTATGGCTGCCAAGAAGAATCGTCAGTCGACCGACAAGCAAAATGGTAGAGTTACAAAAATTAAGGGCCACCGAAGCCAAAAGCACAAGGAAAGGATCCGACTGTTGAGGCAGAAGAGAGAGGCGGCTGCGCGAAAGAAGTACAACTTGTTACAAGATAGCAGCACGAGTGACAGTGACCTTACCTGTGACTCTAGTACAAGCTCATCCGATGACGATGAGGAAGTTTCAGGGAGCAGCAAGACAATCACAGCAGAGTTACCAGGTAAATCTATTTCACTACCTCCCAATGAGTGACATAGACATAAATGGGGAGTCTTCTCCTGAACAGAAATTGGTTTGCTGTCGGCACTATACAGGTTAATTGATTATGTGCTTAATAAGCAATTCTTTATTGACAAGTTCATATATTAGCTTTCATCCCTGCTGGCAGTTTTAAAAACCCCAGTCTTTTCCCATAATGCTTTATTTATTGTACTAACATACTGTATGTATATGATTTATTTTCCAACTGTCTTCCGTGTTCTGAAATGTTATCTTCACATTCATCAAAGAAAACCTTTATAGGAAGACTGAAGGATTTTAAGCTTTAGAAAGTAAAGTACTGTATTTTTGTGGGAAAGGGGAGATGTCGGTTGGTTGAAGTTGAGCTTTTTCTTAAGGGCTTTCTTAAGGACATCTGGTCCTGGTGCTTATACATTATTCTAGTGCAAACTGACACAACTGTTTCTTTAGGACTGGAGGAAATGTACTCATGATTCATTCAGTGCAAATTACTTTAGAGAATATTCTGCTGATCCTGTCCACATTTCAGCTTTTAAAATTTAATGTTACCTAAACTGGGTTGCATCCACATTACCGTCTGCAAGACTTTAAAGTCAAAATGTTTATTGCTAATTGTGTTGCAGAAATGCACGTGTCCTATTATGCGACATGAACAATTATACTTATTATTTTTGAATACTGACTTTAACATGACTTGGTCACTACAGATTCAAACCATTTAGCTGCAAGAAAACACAATTGGTTTCTTTAAGAACTTGATAAGACTTTGCACACTGATCTCCCTATTGTGGATTTGATGGATCTGCTCTCACTGCAGGATCCAGACTCCCATTGCAGTTGATAGACCTTTCCTGAGTAATATCTGAATCTTATGTGACCAAGGTAAATGAATGAATCAAGCAGACCATACATAATCTTGTTGGACTTATTTCATTTTGATGGGGAAAGTTCCGATGGGCCATCCTTCTGTCTTGTGGTATGGTAGTTGATCTGTCCAAATTGTTTCTGCAAATACAGGGTCTGTGGGAAAATTGTGTCTGTTGGTAGAAAGTAACTGCCCGTGGTTCTGCTGATACTGGCTGTTTGTCCCTTAAAAACAGGACCGTATACCATAATTGTTTATGGCTAGTTATATATTATCCATTTGTTCTGTCCAAGGGACAGATGTTCATATGAAACAGAGTTCAGTCAGTCCTGAAACTTGTAAATTGGATGATAGTCTATAACAGGGGTCCTTAAACTTTTTAAACAGGGGCCCAGTTCACAGTCCCTCTGACTGTGGAGGGTCTGGACTATAGTTAGTAGCCAGGGTTGAGGCTGTAGTTTAAGGACTGTCTGTCTCAGCGTGGTCCTTGGCCCAGCGTCACGTCACCTTGTCACACCGATGCTAATGAGGCTAAGGGTGAGAATGCAGCGGGGTCCCGTTAAATGACCATGGGGGGCCATATCTGGACCATGGGGGGCCATATCTGGACCATGGGGGGCCATATCTGGACCATGGGGGGCCATATCTGGACCATGGGGGGCCATATCTGGCCCGTGGGCCGTAGTTTGAGGACCTCTGGCCGATAACCAACAGCTGTGATTGTTTAAAAAAGGGTGGATGCTCCAGTAGACGGTTGTTTAGAAAGAACAGGAGAGTATACTGTGGGTTTAAACAGGGTTACTTTACATGTATATTCTATTTTAGTTCTGATCAGGAAGGGATAAAAGTCCCTTCATACTATAAACAGACTCGGGAATCTGGAATAATTGCAGCAGGTTTTTTTTTTTTTTTTTCTGGAACATGCCTAAGGACTGTTCTGTGAGCAGGAACAGACTACCTTTGGGCAGGACTTATTAGGGCTCTCTTCATAATTTATTAATTAGTGCATGGTTTGTAGTGTTGGAAAATGGCACAGGTGACTGGACACCTTAGTGCATTCCCGTAATCTGTACTGTTTCCATCCCATGTCTTAGATATACACAGTTTGCTTTTTCATACATTCCAGTAAAAGCATCAACTTAAATTTGAAATGGAACTAGGGCCTGATAAAAATGTTTCAGCCCCAGACACATTCATATTATGCTTTTGTTATTCACCCTTTCCCGTAAAAACCCCATCCCTATATTGGCCTTTTGACTTGGTCATTGCTTTATTACAGACTAAGATCCAGTTGCCTTTGAAATGAAAGTGCTTTATCGGCAGTATTTTTACACTTTGTTTTATTAACACTTGCAGATATCTGACAATGACATAATGTAGAATGGTACAGTATTGACTCTGATACTTCAGTGTCAGTAAAGTAGTTTTTATGATCTGCAAAACTGCAACCCTGAATGGGTTCATGTAATCCTGCAAAAAAAGGCCAGTTGCAAAGACAAGTGACTTATTTAAAGGGCACCTATCACTTTGCTGGCCCAAAATGGTTATAGAGCTCTAGTGGACCTTGGGCTCCAAAAATATTTATTTTAAGCTGAACAGTGTTGTGAGTTTTACCCCTGGAGCACTATTGCATGGGGGTAACCTTAAGGGTAAGAACACGCTAAGCGAGTTAGTCACCAGCAATAGATCTCTGCTATTGCTGGCGACTAACCGCTCTGAAAAGGCTTTTACGACGGCAACAAATAGAAGTCGCCGGTGGAAAGGCCCTTGCATCACTTTTTTACGAAGTTGCCTGCTGGAGGAAACTTTGCATCGCTTCAGTAATCCAAAGTTATGCGAAGGGCTTTCCACTAGCAACTTCTATTGTTGCCGGTAGAAAGCCTTTTTGGAGAGGTTAGTCGCCCACAATAGCTGAGATCTATCATTGGCGACTAACTCGCTCCGTGGGTTCTTACCCTTAAGGCAGCGGTCCTCAAACTTTTTAAACAGGGGGCCAGTTTACTGTCCCTTAGTCTGTTGGGGGGGCCTGACTATAGTTAGTCCTCAAACTAAGCCCCCACTGCGTCCTCACCCTTGGCTATTACCTGTCTGCCTCAGTGTGGTCCTCGGCCCCAGTGTGTCACGCCACCATGTCGGCCGGTGGGACGCAGTGATGTGACACACTGGGGCCGAGGCCACGCTGAGACAGACAGGTAGTAGCCAGGGGTGAGGACACAGCGGGGGCCAGGTAAATTACCTTGGTAGTTTGAGGACCCCTGCCTTAAGGCCTCACTGTGGAAGCCCTTGCCAATCCCTTCCTGCTTCATAGAAATTCAATGAAATTACCAGTTACACTTAAATATTTGATTTTAGATCACATCTCCATTTCTTTTATTCCACACACCTAATATCATCATCCATTGCCCCTTAAGAAAACCCGTCACTTCCAATGTGAAAATCAGTCGTTTTTGTAAATTTTATGATTTTCATAATGCTTTATTGATCAACAGTTTTGCATAGTTCAAGACCTTACCATGTCAAAGTGTAAACTCTAAAGTGACTTGTCAGGTAGAATGATGTGAAATTAGTCCTGTGCAGACTCCTGGGCAATTTATTTTGCTTTATCTGTTCTGCGACTCCCAGGAAAGTTGAGCCCTGTGGAACAAGGAGCTGTAGAAGAAGAGAATCTGAGACAGGAAGGATTGTAAGAAAGAGCTTTACATTAGAGCATCCCAATGGAGGACCAGTCTGCAGCCACAGCACCGTCCCTCATCTTCCCCTTCAGCGACCGGCAGCAGCTTTTGCACTTAGTGCTGCTTGGGTAGGTCCCACGTGGCGCGGAGGATGGGACAGTCCAGCTCCAGTGTATCCAGCCGGGATTTTTGTTTTTTATTTTCTTTGGTTTGTTTGACCAAGCCTTTGTTCCAGATTTTCTGCGGCACAGGCTTTATATTTATCCAGATGGGCATTAAGTTATTGTGGCTGCGGACATTTCTGTGACCCGCCATTCCGAGATCCAACCTTTATTATTATTATTATTATTATATAAATATTTTTTTTGTAGCAGTTCATCTTCATTCCTTTCACTGTATTGGGCGTAGAAGAAAACTGAAAAATCCAACTAAAGCATTTATTCATTTTATTTATAAGTCTTTCCTGTGACTGTGTGACTTAATTTAGGAGCCATGCTTTTCTGTTTGAAATGGTTAATAAAACACACCTTGTTTGAGCCACTGTCTTGTGCATTAAATTAGAGGAATGAGGTCTAAGCAGTTCATTCAAGGACCCCCTGCACTCCATAAAACTACTATAGCAGAAAAATCTGTATGGTCCCATAAACTCAGTGTTGTTGCAGCATTTTAAAGCCAAGTACTGTTCAGCCTACATATTAAAGCAATTGTGGCTGCCTCCTACTATAGAATGGATTTGAAACACCGAGACCTAATGTTGTAAGCACCTTTCAGTCTGTAAATGCCCCTGCTTGCCCTTTAGCGTTTTTCCCATTCGTGTTGATAGGAGCCACTGGGGTGGTCACAGATGCATTTCATCCAGCCGAACGTTACTCTAATAGCTGCTTTCATTGGCTTTGCTGTGTATATAAAGTACAACTGCTGATTGGTTCTTACCTAGCAGGTCTTCTGGGATTTGTGGTTTATTTTGGGATGCCTCACACAGGAGATCTAGTAACTAAGGGGGGGAGTAGCCTGTTTTAGATATGTCTGTATCTGATGCACGTGCTATGCTACAGAGAGGGAAGATCCGGTTACTGTGCTTTCCATTTACAGGCGAAGTGGAGCTCAGTCCTTTCTGCCAGCACTTTTGCTGATCTTTCTTTATAATAAAACTTCTCAAATACAAATTGCACCAACTGTAATGTAAGAATCGCCAGAATTTAACATCTCTTTAAATTAAGAATATTAGTCACTGTGGAGTTTGAAGACTGCATAAATGCTGAGATATACAGGGAACTCTGAGTATCACTCATGTATTATAAGGGATAATGTACCCCCTACTGTAAATGATAAGGATATTAGCAGTCACTGAGGGGTTCTGTGCCCATATAAAGGCACAAGGCTGCAGGCTGAGTTATACAGGGAACTCTGAGTATCACTCATGTATTATAAGGGATAATGTACCCCCTACTGTAAATGATAAGGATATTAGCAGTCACTGAGGGGTTCTGTGCCCCCCATATAAAGGCACAAGGCTGCAGGCTGAGTTATACAGGGAACTCTGAGTATCACTCATGTATTATAAGGGATAATGTACCCCCTACTGTAAATGATAAGGATATTAGCAGTCCCTGAGGGGTTCTGTGCCCATATAAAGGCACAAGGCTGCAGGTTATACATATCCAAAGTAGCTTCTGATATGCCTATTCTTATAAGTTAGCATTGCATTATTTTCAGTGAGCCATTTGACACCACCAGTTTTACTACACAGGTAAGAATGTCGGCAAACCTGGTCATCCTCTTTCTAAACTGTTCAAACTTGATGCTATAGTTTATACATTTTTTGCCAGCTACTTAGTAGCAGCTTATTGTTACGGCTGCTAAACGCCAGAAAATCCCCTGCCACAGACAATACTGAGAATTGCCACTGTCAAAACACATGCAATAACAATCCGGAAATGATCAGCATTTTCTATTATTGTAGTTGCTACAAGTAACTCTCGTGTCTTTGCCCTGAAGTCCCCACTGAGCATTCTCCCCGACTTGACAATTTAACAGCAACTAATGTATAAAGGTGTATGATTTGCATTGTAACAGATTTCCTTAGTGCAGAATATAACAGTTTAAGGCATCTGTGAACGGGCTTGCTGAGCTCTACTTGGGCATATAGGGGAAATTAAAGCCTTTTTTAATTTTTATGTGATCCTTTTTTTGAAGAAAAACTATACCCCCAAACAATGTAGGTCTCAAAATATATTGCATAAACCGCTTATATGTAAAGCCCTGCTTCATCTAAATAAACCATTTTCATATAAAAATACTTTTTTAGTAGTATGTGCCATTGGGTAATCCTAAATAAAAAACTGCCTTTTTAAGAATTAAGGGCCGCCCCCTGGGATCATAGGATTCACAGTGCACACAAACAAGCCAAGGCACATATACATGCTAGGCCCCATCAGCCAATGAATGGGCAGAGTTCTGCCTTTTGCTCCCACACTACTTCCTGTTACAGTTAGAGCTGCATCACTTCCTGTCAGCTGATCTCTGAGGAAGCACACAGCCCATCACTAAATGGCGGCTCAAGGGAAAGGATGTAAAAGGGCAATATTTACTGATAAATATATTCCAGTTTGGCGAGATTATATAAAAGGTTACTGAACATAATATAATCTGTTGGTATTCATTCTGGGGGTATAGTTTTTCTTTAAGCCAAGCCTAACCTTTAAAACAATAAGTTGTATCAAGGGGAACTGCAAACGTGCAAAAAATTGACCTGTTTTGTGGATGCAATTGAACAGATAACATTTAACCCTTTGTGTGCCCGTTCTTTTTGATCTAGCTGTACTTTGTGTTGCCAATAAACACCACTGCATATATCAAAGAGAACCCTGGGAACATAGAACCTACAGTGCTAGCAAAGGGGGTACTTTTGCCTCAGTGCTGTAGCTTCCATGTTACACATAAAGAGACTCGCTTACTACTGGTGTGGACAGAACTCAGAATTATTGTGCTGAATGGAATACAAGATATCTCAGGACTTGTCTATTTCTAGGAATTTTTGCCATACCTGTATGTCTTAATTTATTATGGTTTGCTCCCGGTTTCATTGTGTATTTTTTTTTTATTTTTTTTTTGTGATCATTTTTCTTGTCACTTTGATTTTAAAAATCATTTGCAAATGATAAAAGTTGCGATTTGATCTGATGTTTTATTTCCTGGATTTGATGAACTGGAATTTGCTCTGAGGGCAGGAAATTCTGTAATGTAATGGGTCCAGTTAGTGGGCTGACTATACTCGCTAAGGCATGCTAACACTGGTTATTCACAGCTTAATAATTGTTCTCTGCTTGCTTGCTTAATGATTTCTTACCCCATGGCCTCAATGTCTTTAAAGCTGGCTTCAGTCGTGCTGGGGGATCTGCAGGAGCGACCAGGGATATCCCAGGATTGCTTGAGAGGGGCACCGTGTGGGATAGAAACTGCATAGGCAATGTCCTAGAAGAGGCCATGAATTGTTTTGCGGAGATGCAGAGACAGACAGAAGAGAAGTTCCGCATGTGGATAGAAAAGTTGACGCGACTGGACACCGATGAAGAAGGCAAACAGCAGCTGGAGCCAAAGGAGGCTAAACTTCAACTAGTCGGGCAAAGGCTTACCCCGAGCAGCTCCTCAGGAACCTTGATGGGGGTGCCAGAAAGCCCTGTATTGCCCCCGCAGCAGTCCTTTGGCACATACGCAAGCTATCAGAATGTTGACACATTAGATTTCCCAACATCACTAAACAACAACAACTTTCCCCCACCCTTCCCAGAGAATGGTAATATAGCAGAGCAGGAATTTAACCCATCCTAGGCCGGCAGCAGCTCTCGCTGGATCCCTTTTGTCCCCCCCCTCACGATTTGCACTAACCAAGTGCTCTTCTCTGTCTTTATTAAGTGTATATTTTCCTAAGCAGAGGCTGAAAATACCAGTTAATCTAACCAAAGCTTGGCCTAATTCAGCTTATGCTGTGTCATCATTGAGAGCCAGATAATGCATTGACACCAGTGTGTTCCATACCCTTTTGCATGCCAGTAGACTGACATGGGGAATGGAGAAAGCCCAAAAATATAAAAAAGATGCTATTACTTTAATATTGCCTGTTACAATGTTTTTGGCATTATGTCCCAACACTGCAAGTGCAGAAATTCAGGGATCTGCAACCTGTGGTGCTCTTCAAAGGCCATTGTGGGAAATCCTGAGAGTTGTTGGCATAGGTTATTGGATTTATTGGTGCCAGGGCCTTCCAACCCTGCAGCCTTCTAGCTGTTGGTTTCCCCTATAGGTCTTATGATGTTTAGGGTGTAGACCGTGGTCTATATGTAAGTTTTTGTTTTTTTATATAACTGTCTGTAATTCAGATTTCTTTATCCGGGTGTCCTCCACCTGTTACTAAACTCCACTGAGGCTCCCCAAGTATGCTGGGAGCTTTATTTCACAAATATCTGGAGTACCACAGGTTGGGGATCACCGCTTCAGCAACCCCCCTTTGTATTAAATGTAATTCTATGCATTCTATTGTTCACCTTGCTCCTATTAGAAAGTATTTTGTGCTTCTTGTCTGGCATTGACACTGGTTATGGTCTGTGGCAATGGCCCTGCCTTGTTTTTCAAAAGCTTTACAACAGGAAACCATGGGCAACTTCCTGTTCAGCAGATAAAGTTCACTTCATACAGTAAGTGATTTATAGAAACTGCTTCAGGTAGAGCAGATATTATTGAAGCCTTGACCCACTGGCTGCTTGATACTTTATTGGGTTTATTGATAAAAGATGGCTGATTAAAGGGACCGTAACTTCAACAAATGAAAGTGTTTTAAAGTAATTAAAATATATAATGTACTGTTGCCCTGCACTGGTACAACTGGGGTGTTTGCTACAGGAACCCTACTATAGTTTATATAAATACCCCACTGTGTAGCCCCGGGGGCAGCCATTCCTGCACTGGTACAGCTGGGGTGTTTGCTACAGAAACCCTACTATAGTTTATATAAATACCCTGCTGTGTAGCCCCGGGGGCAGCCATTCCTGCACTGGTACAGCTGGGGTGTTTGCTACAGAAACCCTACTATAGTTTATATAAATACCCCGCTGTGTAGCCCCGGGGGCAGCCGTTCCTGCACTGGTACAGCTGGGGTGTTTGCTACAGAAACCCTACTATAGTTTATATAAATACCCCGCTGTGTAGCCCCAGGGGCAGCCGTTCAAGCTGGAGAAAAGGCACAGGTTAAATAGCAGATAACAGATAAGCTCTGTAGAATATAATGGGGTTTTATTTGTTATCTGTAAAGTAACCTGAGCCTTTTCTCCTTTATATGGCTGCCCCCGTGGTTACATGGCAGCTTTTTTTTTTTTTATATAAAACACAGTAGGGTTTCTGTAGCAAACACACCAGCTGTACCAATGCAGGAATGGCTGCCCCCGGGGCTACACAGCGGGGTATTTATATAAACTATAGTAGGGTTTCTGTAGCAAACACCCCAGTTGTACCAGTGCAGGAATGGCTGCCCCCGGGGCTACACAGCGGGGTATTTATATAAACTATAGTAGGGTTTCTGTAGCAAACACCCCAGCTGTACCAGTGCAGGAATGGCTGCCCCCGGGGCTACACAGCGGGGTATTTATATAAACTATAGTAGGGTTTCTGTAGCAAACACCCCAGCTGTACCAGTGCAGGAATGGCTGCCCCCGGGGCTACACAGCGGGGTATTTATATAAACTATAGTAGGGTTTCTGTAGCAAACACCCCAGCTGTACCAGTGCAGGAATGGCTGCCCCCGGGGCTACACAGTGGGGTATTTATATAAACTATAGTAGGGTTTCTGTAGCAAACACCCCAGCTGTACCAGTGCAGGAACGGCTGCCCCCGGGGCTACACAGCGGGGTATTTATATAAACTATAGTAGGGTTTCTGTAGCAAACACCCCAGTTGTACCAGTGCAGGGCAACAGTACATTATATTGTAATTACTTTTATACACTTTAATTTTTTGATGTTACTGTTCTTTCAGGCAAAATCTTCAGGTCTCTCCCATCTGTGTCTGTACAGGTAACAAAATACTTTTATATGGGAGCTTTTTTTTAAAGCTATGGTGTTATTCTAATTAATATGGTTATGGGAAACCTGCAGCTATCCAGAGCTAAAGGCTCCAGGCTGGGGGTGGGGGTGAAGTTGGTCAATAATATTTGGAGAGCTGGCGATTGCCCATGCCTCTTACTAAAGGTCCTCATACACGGGCCGATTGTAGCTGCAGATATGGGTCCCTTGGACAGATTCGGCAGCTTATCCGGCCCGTGTAGGGGCACAAAATCGGCTCGTTGATGCGGTCCCTGAACCGACTGCCCCATTGCCACCAATATAATTTGATCGAATTAGCCTACACGCTCCCCAATATCTCCCACCCGTAGGTGGGGGATATCAGGGGAAGATCTGCTTGCTTGGCCAAACAAGCGAATCTTAATGTGGACCTTAATAGCTTTATTGATTTAGTAGCTAGCCTAAACTGTGGCTCGCTGAATTTCCCTAGTGTTGTAGCCTTCTTGCAACTGCAGCAAGGGCATAAACTGTTTTTAGTTAAAGGGGAAATAGTGGGTGTTTAATCTGTTGCACCAGTTGTCCCTATTTGATTTTCCTTTACCGTTGGCTAGACATTTAATGATTGGTGAGTTTTACAATCCATCATTTATTCCCCGGCTGCACAAAACCCCACTCATGCTGTCTGCCCCTGACAGTTTCACCTGCTCTAACTGGTGGATTTCTGCACAGTGCTGCTTGTTCCCGAATGGTCCCTATTGCTGGCTGCTGTCATTTACTTTATATGTCCCATTACAGTAGGTTTTGGGGAAGGTTGGATCACAGTTTATTAGTTAACAACAGCTGGAGGGCTGCAGGGTATCCCAGGGCAATGAAGAACGTATATGCTAACCCCTATCATTTAATTATGATTTAGTCCAGCTGGTATTGATGTGTGTCAGGTTATTATATGGAGAAAGAATTTGCCTTTTATAGCCCTTTCTAAACCTATAGAGGTTCATGTACTATCATAAGTACTAACTAACATGCATATTGCCATGGTTTTATCCCCCACAATGCAGTGTTTTTCCCAGAATTCCTCCATGTGTCCAGTTTACTAGCGCAGATAGCAATAAGGCATTGGTACTAGGAGCAAATACCTGGATGTGAATTGTGTTTATATTCATGCACTTTTGCACTTGGGTTTTTAAATCTGATCTTCACAGGCAGTATTTATCATACATTTCACAGTATTTCACAAGATGCTTGCACTTGTTAGAACAGTTTATCGCAAGTGTAAACCGAGTTTAGTTCATTTGATCCCCCCTCCCAGCAGCCGATCAGCAGAACAATGGGAAGGGAGCAAGATAGCAGCTCCCAGTAGGTATCAGAATAGCACTCAATAGTAAGAAATCCAAGTCCGGCTTGGGACTCCTCCAGTTACATGGGAGTAGGAGAAACAATAGGTTAGCAGTTCTAATGTGTAGCGCTGGCTGAAAGCTCAGACTCAGGCACACTTTACTGCTGCGCTGCAAGTTGGAGTGATACCCCCCCCCCCCTCACCCCCAGCAGCCGATCAGCAGAACAATGGGAAGGGAGCAAGATGGCAGCTCCCAGTAGGTATCAGAATAGCACTCAATAGTAAGAAATCCAAGTCTGGCTTGGGACTCCTCCAGTTACATGGGAGTAGGAGAAACAATAGGTTAGCTGAAAGCAGTTCTAATGTGTAGCGCTGGCTGAAAGCTCAGACTCAGGCACAAGGCACTGAGATGGCGCCTACACACCAATATTACAGCTACACATACAATTGTTGGTTGAAGAATAACATTTTAAATGGTAGAGCTCTTGTTGCTAGGGGCCAAATTACCCTAGCAACCAGCCAGTGGTTTAAATGAGAAACTGAAATATGAATAGGAGCGGGTCTAAATAGAAAGATAGGTAATAAAAAGTAACAATAAAATTGTAGCCTCACAGAGCAATAGTTTTTTTTTTTGGTTGCCTGGATCAGAGACCCCCATTTGAAAGCTGTTGTCTCGTCCAGACTGCATTATTCATAAATATAATCATCGTCGCTTCCCTGCACCCAAATGAAATAGTCTCCCTTTAGATTTAGGATAGACATTTATAGGTAGGGTAGACATTTGTTTGGAAATGATGTGTGTAACCGTGCTGCGCTCTGTTCTAATGGGCCAATAGGCTATTGATCTGAATCCTGGATCACTGATGGCTATTTGTATGCTGTAGCCAGTTCCACACTTTAAAGGGGTAGTTCACCTTTAAGTTAACCTTTAGTATATTATGGAAATGCCTTTCATAAGCAACTTCTCAATTGGTCTTCATTATTTCTTTTATCTGTGTGTTTTTTTTTTTTTTTTTTTTTTAAGCAGGTTTCAAATGGGGGTCACTGACCCCGGCAGCCAAAAACTATTGCTCTGTGAGGCTCCAGTTTTATTGTTACTCTTTATAACTTATTTTTGTATTCAGCCCCTCTGCTATTCATTTATCATACTCATTAAAACTATGGATGCACCAAATCCAGCATTCGGTTCTGTATTTGGCCAGGATTCTGCCTTTTTGGGCAGGGTTTGGTTTTGGCCGAACAGAATCCTAATTAGAATCCTAATTTTTGCTCCGCGCACAACAATTTTTACCCTTCCATGTCCATAGCTGATTAGGATTCGGATTTGGTTTGGTATTCGCCCGAATCCATCAGGGTGGGTTCGGCCGAACCCAAAAAACTGGGTTCGGTGCATCCCTAATTAAAACTGCACCCTGATTGCTAAGGTAATTTGGACCCTAGTAACCAGAAAGCCACTGAAACTCTAAACTGGAGAGCTGCTGAACAAAAAAAATAAAAATAAAATAACTTAAACGAAAAATGATAAATAATTAAGACCAATTGCAAATGATCTCCGAATATTACTCTCTGTAGCATTCTAAAAGTTAACTCAAAGGTAACCAACCCCTTTAATGACACACCAACCCAATTTTTATAGGGGTTTTGTCCTGGGGAATCGATTGATGTAAAAATAGTTTTTGATTGCATTCATCTTTATTTACTTTATGCATGGCTAATGAAGAAAATATTTTAAAAAAATAAATTAAAAAAAAAGTTTATTTTCTTGCAGGCTGTAAATTGCTTGCAGCTTTTGCCTTTAGAAACCAGTGTTCTCTTCGTGCCATCTTTGTCAGGCCTTAACATGCTCTCAGAGTTTGTTTCGTTGGCATCAATTTTGTAAAGAGTTTAGGGGTTCCCAGACTGGAATTGCAAATAGATAAGCCACTTGAATGCTTGTTGCCAAGCCCAGCTACTGCTGATGGTCTCCCATATGTACTGCATGAAATACAAAATATACTAAATAGTTTCCTTTATTGCACCACCCATTGCCTGGCGAATTCTCTTGACCAGCAGTAAATGAATTTGATGGTCACCCTCTGTATAACATCAGCCTCTTATAATGTAATCAAAATATAATGTACTATTGCCCTGTGCTGGTAAAAGCTTTTTGATACTCCGTTTATGAAATACCCTGCTGTGTAGCCATAGGGGCAGCTATTCAAGCTAGATAAAGGGGATGGGGTTACATAGCAGATAACAGATAAAATACCATTGTAGTCTACAGAGCTTATCTGTTATCTGCTATGTATCCTGTGACTTTTCTACTTTTTTCTCAGCTTGAATGACTGTCCCCAGGGCTACACAGCAGGATATTTATATAAATATTTATGTAAATGACAGTTTTTGCAACAGTTTTACCAGTGCAGGCCAAGAGTAAAGGTCCCCATACACGGGCCGATTCTAGCTGCCGATATTGGACCCTGGCAGCTAATCGGCCCATGTATGGGCACTACCGACGGGCCTGCCCGACCGACATCTGGCCTGAAATCGGCCAGATCTCAATCGGGCAGGTTAAAAAATCTAGTACTTGATCCTACTGGCTACTGCTGGCCAGTTCTTTGTGATCTTTTCCTCTGATTGCTTTCTGTCAGTTAACGCCACCCTTAGCGGGGCGTAGGGGGCATTGGGGTGTCATAGGAGATGATTAGGGGTTACTAATGAATTTAATAATCTGCAAGGGCTGTTCATGACATGATTTAATAATGTGAGCGTTTTTGCTCCCTCCATAATCCCGAACCCAATTATACCCCAGTACTAACTCAGAATGGAATCTCCCTGTACAAAGCTAACCTATAGAAATGCTTGATAGTAGAATTCAACCTGCATCCCTCCAGCTGTTCATTTAAATTGGGGTGAGCAAGCTGCGTCCTTCCAGCTGTTGAACTTAAAGGGGAGCTGTCACCCACACATAAAAAGCTGAATAATAAGTCCTGAACATGAAACCGCCGGAGGCGTAGGGCGGGGCAGGCGATATATGATTGACAACTCAGATTTTTAATTACAGTTACTTTCACTTTCCATTCAGCATGTCCTAGATGGCAAATGTGTAAGATTTTGGGGTGATTTCAAACTATTTCTTAGGGTGACAGGTCCCCTAATCAGACCCTCCATGTTGTTCATCTCCCAGAGAAGGAATTTAAGCTCGACGGGACAGGATTAGTTGTGTTTATCATCCGCTGCCTAGTGTGTTACATGAAGGATTTAACAGAATATAGGCACAAAGCAGTAAGCATTTTCCCCTGTTCATATTATATAAGTATATTTTCTAATGGCTGAGCACATACAGTACTGAAAATACCGGTCAGGAAGCAACTATAGATGCGGGAAATGGAGCTACAGGTAGCAGATCTCTGATTTGGAGCATAAGTGTTACTGTATTTACAATGTATATCCTTTGCAACAATCCTGTAAGACATCCACATGTAACTACTGTAAGTTAGAAGAAATAAATATACGTTGCTTTTATGGAATTCTGACTCCTGGTTTGTTTGTTTTTTTCCCTACTTCTCAAGGGGGCAAGTAGAGCCTCATTTGATGCCTTTAGGACATTATTTGTGCCCACATTTAGGGTGCAGTACCTTCCCTATAGGTTTCTGAAACATGGGTCCCTAGAAGTTGGGCTACATATCCTAAAGAGGTTTAAAGGGACAGTAACACCAAAAAAAAGTGTATATATGGTAATTACATACAGGCTACACAGCGGGGTATTTATATAAACTATAGTAGGGTTTCTGTAGCAAACACCCCAGCTGTACCGGTGCAGGAACGGCTGCCCCCGGGGCTACACAGCGGGGTATTTATATAAACTATAGTAGGGTTTCTGTAGCAAACACCCCAGCTGTACCAGTGCAGGAATGGCTGCCCCCGGGGCTACACAGCGGGGTATTTATATAAACTATAGTAGGGTTTCTGTAGCAAACACCCCAGCTGTACCAGTGCAGGAATGGCTGCCCCCGGGGCTACACAGCGGGGTATTTATATAAACTATAGTAGGGTTTCTGTAGCAAACACCCCAGCTGTACCAGTGCAGGAATGGCTGCCCCCGGGGCTACACAGCGGGGTATTTATATAAACTATAGTAGGGTTTCTGTAGCAAACACCCCAGCTGTACCAGTGCAGGAATGGCTGCCCCAGGGGCTACACAGCGGGGTATTTATATAAACCAGTGCTGTCCAACTTCTGTGGCACCGGAATTTTTCCGACCTACGTGGTGGAGGGCCGATAATGGAAGCTAGTTTTGACCACTCCCCTTTTTAAAACCACACCCACGTTATCACATGACCATAGCCATATTAATGGTGGTAGTACCGCAAAAACCTGCCATACTCTGCCTTCCCTACCCTGCCTGTGTGTGCCCTACTCTGCCTGCCCTACCCTGCCTGTGTGTGCCATACTCTGCCTGCCCTACCCTGCCTGTATGTGCCATAATCTGCCTGCCCTACCCTGCTTGTGTGTGCCATACCCTGCCTGTGCCATACTCTGCCTTCCCTGCCTGTATGTGCCATACTCTGCCTGCCCTACCCTGCCTGTATGTGCCATAATCTGCCTGCCCTACCCTGCCTGTGTGTGCCGTACCCTGCCTGTGCCATACTCTGCCTGCCCTACCCTGCCTGTATGTGCCATAATCTGCCTGCCCTACCCTGCCTGTGTGTGCCATACTCTGCCTTCCCTACCCTGCCTGTGTGTGCCATACTCTGCCTTCCCTACCCTGCCTGTGTGTGCCATACTCTGCCTGCCCTACCCTGCCTGTGTGTGCCATACTCTGCCTGCCCTACCCTGCCTGTGTGTGCCATACTCTGCTTGCCCTATGATGTGTGTGTATGGCACACACAGGCAGCCTACAGTGACGCAATGCTGGCACTGTTCCTACAGTCTGCACAATAACTATATATTAAAAAAACTTTTTAATTGCAGTACCACCTCAGTATATGTTCTTTTTATAGTGTGTAGGGTTTATGTGTGGGTTTCTACTGCACACCTCTACTGAGGTGTGAACAGGGGAAGAATGTGGGTGATTACAGCCTGAGCCTGAGGTGTGAACACTGCAGGGGGTGAATAATACAAAGATTAAAAGGTGTGAACAACACAGTGGATTACCTTTTTAAACAATACAGGGGGTTTACAGCCTGAATCTGGGGTGTTAACCATGCAGGGGGGGCAGTACTGATACCATTTAAAGCTTACACAAAGGTAAGCCATCAAAGCAGCCAGACAGGTGGGGGGCCACACAGAGGGGGGTCGCACTGATGGACAGCACTGATATAAACTATAGTAGGGGTTCTATAACAGAGTTTTTCAACCGCTGTTCCACGGCACACTAGTGTGCCGCGAGATGTTGCCTGGTGTGCCGTAGGCAGGGCCGCAATTTTTACTTTAAAAAAAAAAAAATCCGGGCCCTGTCATTGGTTGCGCCCCGTGTGTACGGGTGACGTCAGTACGCACGGGGCGCAACGTTATAAAAGGGCCTGTGTGCGGTCGCGTGTAGGCAGAAGTGCAGAGGCGGCGCGCGTGAGGGGAAGATGCTGCTGAAGCCGCCGAAGAGTAAAATGCTGCTGGGCACCAATGTATTAGGGGGGGCCACGGGGCACACTGACTTATGGGGGCACTGCTGCTGGGCACCAATGTACTAGGGGGGCTGGCTCTTGGCACCAATGTACTGGGGGGCACTGCTGCTGGGCACCAATGTACTGGGGGGCACTGCTGCTGGGCACCAATGTACTAGGGGGGCACTGCTGCTGGGCACCAATGTACTAGGGGGGCACTGCTCTTGGCACCAGTGTACTAGGGGGGCACTGCTCTTGGCACCAATGTACTAGGGGGGCACTGCTCTTGGCACCAATGTACTAGGGGGGCACTGCTGCTGGGCACCAATGTACTAGGGGGGCACTGCTCTTGGCACCAGTGTACTAGGGGGGCACTGCTCTTGGCACCAATGTACTAGGGGGGCACTGCTCTTGGCACCAATGTACTAGGGGGGCACTGCTGCTGGGCACCAATGTACTAGGGGGGCACTGCTGCTGGGCACCAATGTACTAGGGGGGCACTGCTCTTGGCACCAATGTACTAGGGGGGCACTGCTGCTGGGCACAGAGTTAAATTTTTTAACATTTTCTAATGGTGGTGTGCCTCGTGATTTTTTTCATGAAACAAGTGTGCCTTTGCCCAAAAAAGGTTGAAAAACACTGCTATAACAAACACCCTAGTGAAGGGCAACAGTAAATTATATTATCATTTTTTGGTATTACTGTTCCTTTAAACCTTTATTATATGTTGAAGAATGCTGGGATAGTTGTCCAGCCACATCTTGGGACCCAAGGTTAAAAAAAAAAAAAAAAAAAAAAAAACAGGGCTGTAGGCTGGAGTAGGACATGGTTAATAACTGTCCGGCACATTGGACTGGTACTGTTTTTATCGTGCAGCTGTGATTGTTTTCACTGCCTGTTCCACTTCTGAGTAGGACACCAGCACTGTGCATGCACCTATTTCAATATACACCGAACCTTTAAAGCAGAAAATGGTAATATTTAAAACTGGAAAGCCCTGTGTATTTTCTTAGTTTTATCATTGTACAGGTTTCGGACCCCTTATCCGGAAACCCATTATCCAGAAAGTTCTGGCTTATGGAAAGGCCATCTCCCATAGACTCCATTTTAATCAAAAATTCACATGGTTTCCTTTTTCTCTGTAATAACTTGTACTTGATCCCAACTAAGATATAATTACCCCTTATTGGGGCAGAACAGCCCTATTGGGTTTATTTAATGGTTAAATGATTCCCTTTTCTCTGTAATAATAAAACAGTACCTGTACTTGATCCCAACTAAGATATAATTACCCCTTATTGGGGGCAGAACAGCCCTATTGGGTTTATTTCATGGTTAAATGATTCCCTTTTCTCTGTAATAATAAAACAGTACCTGTACTTGATCCCAACTAAGATATAATTACCCCTTATTGGGGGCAGAACAGCCCTATTGGGTTTATTTCATGGTTAAATGATTCCCTTTTCTCTGTAATAATAAAACAGTACCTGTACTTGATCCCAACTAAGATATAATTACCCCTTATTGGGGCAGAACTGCCCTATTGGGTTTATTTAATGGTTAAATGATTCCCTTTTCTCTGTAATAATAAAACAGTACCTGTACTTGATCCCAACTAAGATATAATTATCCCTTATTGGGGGCAGAACAGTCATTTTTGTACTAGACTGAGAGATCTGAATTACTGTAAGATCCCTTATCTGGAAAACCCCAGGCCCCAAGCATTCTGGATAACTGGTCCCATACCTGTATCTTTTAGAGGGGGGAACACCCCCAATCTGCCCAGCCTCTCCTGCTCTATACTCAAAGGTTACTAGTTGATCACTAGTTGGCCTTTCCTTACTAGGTTATTTAATTGCATTAATTTGAGAAGATAGGCTCCAGAAAATAGTATATTAAGCAAATTGTCTGTATTCTCTATCCTGGCACTTGTATTTCAGCTGGAAAATATAAATGGTATGTTTTCTGTAAAATATTGTGTAGGCATGTAATACTGTTGATGTTTTAAAGAGTTCTAACACCCAAAAATACTTTTGCAAAAAGAGACAATATACTATTATATTATATTTAACCATTTTCAGTGGTTTGTAAATGTAATTGCTATTTGTATCTGTATGGCAGAAACCATTGGAGGAATAAATCTATGGAAGAACCCATCTCTGCTACATTAACAGTAGGGAATCGGGCCGAATCCAGGCTTTTTTTTTTTTTTTTTAAGGATTTGGCTTCGGCCGAATCCGCAGTCCCGGACGAACCGAATCCTAATCAGCACATTTTAATTAGGATTCGGTTCGGGATTCGGCCGAATCCTTCAGGGTGGGTTCGGGGGTTCGGCCGAACCCAAAAAAGTGGGTTCCGTGCATCCCTAGTTAACAGAACCACAAAAAGAGACTAACTGCTTTCAATATCAATTACATTTACAAATAAATATAAGTCCATGAGTAAAATGTAAGGCAGGTATTTGAACATTGCTTAGAAACATATATATATATATTTTCTGTCATTATAGCACAGGCCATGGCAAGGCCCTATGGGATAACTCAAATCTGCTCTTTATTTTAGTTTCTCTGCTTCTTGCTGCATTTTCACTTGTGTGGGCATGGACTGACGTTTGCCTTGCATGTTTTTATACTGTTACTGTCCCTTTAAAAAAAAAAAAAAATGGTGGGCACCCAGGTGTTCAGATAGTAGACTTTCCCTTGGAAACCGAACAAAATATTGAAATATTTGTCACTTTCTGGAATGTTTGTCTATGATTTATCCATTGAATTGTTCAGCTTTTACAGCCTTTGAGACGGGACCGACCCATTTTAAGGAGGGGGGGGGAGAACTTTGCTATGAAATGCCTTTTAAGTCTGTTTGCCGTTACTGTGACTTGTTTCCTTTTGCATGCAAGCACTGTACCTTGTGAATGGAATTTCTGTCTGCTCATTCTGTACATGTATTTAAAGATTATAAGTTATAAGGTTTGCTGTTGGGAAGTGTGGAAGATACCAGTGTGGAGCTACAAAAAAAGACACGTTTGCACTTGTTTTCCCTTCTGATGAAGATTTGACGTAACCCCCTTTCCGAGTGTATTTTCTGTGGGTAGGTGGCACCATCACTCTGCATGTATATACATTTCCAATACATTTTCTGCATGATTATACATGTAGGAGTGGTACAATTTGACTTGACGTGCAACGATTTGATCCAACACACACACATCATTTCCTTCCTAATCTGGCAGATTTCGGTTTTTAAACATTTAAATTTTGCATGTTTCAACAAAAAATAGGAACACGGGATAATTTATGTACGTGGGGATCGTTGGGACCCTGGGGACATGGTGTCATTCCAACTCAGTGTTCCAAGGCAGTAAGGTGCCCATACACGGGCCGATTCTAGCTGACGATATCTGTACTAACGACGGGCCTGCCCGACCGATATCTGGCCTGAAATCGGGCAGATATCCATCGGGCAGGTTAAAAAATCTAGTCGGATCAGGGGCCACATTGGCTCGTTGATGCGGTCCCCGAACCGACTTTGCCTATACCCGTCTTTATAATTTGATTGTTTGGCCCCTGGGCCAAAAGATTGAATTAGCCTGGATTCTCCCGATATTGCCCACCCGTAGGTGGGGGATATCGGGAGAAGATCCGCTCGCTTGGCGACATCGCCAAGCAAGCAGATCTGAAGGTGTATGGGGACCTTTAGTCTTTCTTTGGCCAGCTAGCAGTGGTAGTGGTTTTGGAGGCCATGACCAACTGCAATACAGGACAGTTAGTCTGATGAAGGCCATACACCTGTACCTGACCGATCGGCCGCAGCCCAAATGGCTGGCTATAACACCACAGCCATAGCCACAGCTCAACTTGCTATATACAGGTATGGGATCCCTTATCCGGAAACCCATTATCCAGAAAGCTCTGAATTACGGAAAGCCCGTCTCCCATAGACTCCATTTTAATCAAATAATTCAGAATTTTAAAACTGATTTCCTTTTTCTCTGTAGTAATAAAACAGTGCCTGTACTTGATCCCAACTAAGATATAATTACCCCTTATTGGGGGCAGAACAGCCCTATTGGGTTTATTTCATGGTTAAATGATTCCCTTTTCTCTGTAATAATAAAACGGTACCTGTACTTGATCCCAACTAAGATATAATTACCCCTTATTGGGGCAGAACAGCCCTATTGGGTTTATTTAATGGTTAAATGATTCTCTTTTCTCTGTAATAATAAAACAGTACCTGTACTTGATCCCAACTAAGATATAATTACCCCTTATTGGGGCAGAACAGCCCTATTGGGTTTATTTAATGGTTAAATGATTCCCTTTTCTCTGTAATAATAAAACAGTACCTGTACTTGATCCCAACTAAGATATAATTACCCCTTATTGGGGGCAGAACAGCCCTATTGGGGTTATTTAATGGTTAAATGATTCCCTTTTCTCTGTAATAATAAAACAGTACCTGTACTTGATCCCAACTAAGATATAATTACCCCTTATTGGGGCAGAACAGCCCTATTGGGTTTATTTAATGGTTAAATGATTCCCTTTTCTCTGTAATAATAAAACAGTACCTGTACTTGATCCCAACTAAGATATAATTACCCCTTATTGGGGGCAGAACAGCCCTATTGGGGTTATTTAATGGTTAAATGATTCCCTTTTCTCTGTAATAATAAAACAGTACCTGTACTTGATCCCAACTAAGATATAATTACCCCTTATTGGGGCAGAACAGCCCTATTGGGTTTATTTCATGGTTAAATGATTCCCTTTTCTCTGTAATAATTAAACAGTACCTGTAGTTGATCCCAACTAAGATATAAAAAAAAATCCTTATTGGATGCAAAACAATCCTATTGGGTTTAATTAATGGTTTATTGATTTTTTTAGTAGACTTAAGGTAAGGAGATCCAAATTATGGAAAGACCCCTTATCCAGAATACCCTTGGTCCCGAGCATTCCGGATAATGGGTACTATACCTATATACATACTATACCTGTATATAGGTGACATGGCATCATGATATAAATCGGCCAAACTGCCAGCCATGTATGGTCCATAGATGTGCAATAGTTGCCCTTGCAGTTACGGCCACATTACCCCCCTAATACTTGTGATGGGATGACCCCATTGCCCCTGGTCAGTGCAGTTTCATATATATATATATATATATATATATATATATATATATATATATATATATATATATATATATATATATATATATATATATATATATATATATATATATATATATATATATACAGTATATAAATTACATGCTTGTGAGCATCCCAATATCAATACATCTTTACTATTGTCAATATTGTACTTGACCCTTGTATCTTCTGCACTAAACATATTACCAGCATCACTGAATGTTAAAGGGAAACTATACCCTTTGAAATAAATGTGCCCGCATTTGTCAAATAGCTAATACATTATATGTATTCTGTAGGTTGTATATTTCCAGTCTCATCGAATATTTACCTTCTGTAGCACAAAATGAGTGGGCAGGTTGGTATAGATTTATAGTAAGTCCTGTATATGCCCAAGCCAGTTATTCCCATGGGTATAGTTTCCCTTATGCTAAATTATGTTTTCATGATGAAATGTGCATGAATCCTTGTGTAATGGTGACTAAAAGAGCGGTGGGGTAGAACTGATTGATTCAAAGAACTTCATAGAACTTTACTGTTATGGTTTCCTTACTGAGGATGAAATAAAAAATAGTAACTTTGTGATGTTTTATTATTGTGATTTTTTTTTTTTTGATGATTTTTCAGGAAAGCAATAGTCTTGCAGGCCTCTGACACTCCCATCCGAAAGACTGGATAGAGTTTATTATTATTATTATTATTATTATTATTACCTAATCACTATCCTATATCAGTCCATTCGAGCAGTTGTATATTGCCAGCTCTGTGGTTTCTAAGTTGGCTGGTTATATCCGATATGTTTGTCTATTTGCTCCAATCAGTGGCCTGGACTAGCAGGATACATTTGCCTTACTCTGACCTGGTTTGACTGTAAAATGCCGTTGTGCCCAATGCCTTATATGCTTGCCAAGAAACCAATCTCTGTCTCTATCCACCTCTTTTTAAAACTGATTTAGCTTTGCACACTGCCCCTAAATGTTCATTGCATTCTCCTTTCTGTGGCCACCAAGCAGTTTAATGAACCAATTGTAATTGCAGAGAACTTCTAACCTATGTTAAATTGGTTTCTGTGGTGTGTATTATGGGTCCTGGGTTGACTAGGAAAACCACTGGTAATAGGGAAGGCCAGTGGGACCCTGCTTATTGGCCATTTTTGCCTATTGGCTTTGCATAATAATAATGCTGTCATGATTTTCCCCCTTTTTATTCACACATTTAATGGATAGCTTTCCAGTTTGAGATTTAAGCTGTTCTCTAGTTGCTATGGGACCGCTTAACCTAGCAACCACAAAGTGGTATGAATAAAAATAAATAGAAGAGAAAGTGATAATATTAATAGTAAAAAAACCAACCTCGGTAAAATGGTGGATTGTCTAATGTTGGATGTACAGTCTCAAAAACACTGTCTGGTTATTAAGCCATTTATGATACGTTTATGTGGGACAAATGTAAGGTGGAATTTTTGTGGCTGTCAATAAAGGGAAATGGAATTTCTTTCAGAATATTGCTGTTCTCATATTAAAGTTTAATTCAAATATAAACTTACCCTTTAACTGCTTACTTGCCCTAAAACTCCACGTCTACAGCTGTTAGGGACTTGACTACCAACTTTTTAGACTTAACATTACCTGGAAGCTGACTGGGTAAGGCACAGATTGCTTTATGGTTCTGCTGGGCAACTTGGCTCTGTACACTGTATGCTGTGTATATACGGCATTTTAATTGTTACTGTGCCACTTAATGAAACGCCCCTTTTCTTTCTTTACAGATGGTCCCCCGGTAGCGGCCCATTTTGACCTCTATGACACCAATTCCGACCCGGACGTGTTGAACGTGCACAGCATGTTGGCAGCCACGGTCGTAAAGGAACTGAACAACTCTCTGTCCAACCAGGATGAGCTTGCGCCGTGGCGTACGCGGGGGCTTCTTGAAGAGCTGAACGCAGACTCAGGTATCGTACTACTTCTCGATTTGGTTGTTTGGGGCAAGCAGTTCTCAACCTGTGGGTCAGGACCCCTTTGGGGGTCAAACAACGCCTTCACAGGTTTCACTTAAGACCATCTGAAACCACATATTTCCGATGGTCTTAGAGATAATTTTATGGTTGGGGGTCACCACAACATAAGGAACTGTATTAAAGGGTCGCAGCATTAGGAAGGTTGAGAACCACTATTATAGGGGCTCCCAGTAGGCTCCAGTCAAGGAGAATACTCATTAGCCCTTATTTCCACTGTAGCCTATACACAGTAAGAAAATGCTGATAATACAATAACAATTTTGATATTTACATCAGGCCTATCCCACTGGAGGACGCTGCCTGGGTTCAGTTCTCCTAGAGATTTGTATGACCCCCCCCCCCAGCATATCCACATTATCCATACACCTCTTAAAAGGGGACCTGTCAACCACACATAAAAATCATTCTTTTTTTAATTAAATCATCCACACCCTGTTATAAATGTATTGAAAAATCTGAGCTACCAATCATATATTGCCTGCCCCGCCTCTATGCCTCCGGCATAGAGGCAGGGCAGGCAATATATGACTGACAGCTCAGATATTTAATTACAGTTACTTTTACTTTCCATTCAGCACATCCTAGATGGCAAATGCAAAAGATTTTGGGGGGATACAAAGCTTCTCTTAATAAGTGTACACAAAACGGCAGCGGGCTCCAAGCCTGAAGGGAAAAAAATGAATAATTTATATAGTTTAAGTAAAGTTAAATGGCTCTACTAACCTGATAGAAAAGGATTTGGAATTATTTCTTAGGGTGACAGGTCCCCTTTAATATAACATTACTGGTTTAGAATAATCTGGGCCCCAAACCAGGGCTTATAATGAAGTCAAATGATTTTTTTTTCTCCCACAATCCAAAAACATACATGCAGATTCATTGTCTCCTGATCAAATTGACCCAAGTTAAAGCAATGGGAACCATAGACTGAGGGGGTGGGCTTGAAAGGTTTTGGACCCTACCCAGAAATGTTTAGAAAATCATAATAGATAAGCTATTACTGGCAAAAATGTTTACTAAAGGTGCCCATACACCTTAAGATCCGCTCGCTTGGCGATGTCACCAAGTGAGCGAATCTTCTCCCGATATCCCCACCTATGGTTGGCCGATATCTGGAGAATCCAGGCTAATTCGATCGAATTATAATGACGGGCATAGGCAAAGTCGGTCCGACTAGATTTTTAAACCTGGCCGATTTCAGCCAGATATCGGTCGGGCAGGCCCGTCAGCAGTGCCCATACCCGGGCCAATTAGCTGCTGAATCGGTCTAAGGGACCCATACCGGCAGCTAGAATCGGCCCGTGTATGGGGACCTTAAGGCTTTGGGTTCAAATTACATAAACTGTATTACAAATGGCAAAAGAAAAGAACACCCCAAACCCCAGTTATAGGAACTGTTGCTTTTTATCTTAATGCTGTTGGTCAATAATATCTTAAGGAACCCCACAAGACTACCCAGAATTAAAATAAAAAAATGTTTAAAAATGACCAATTGATACCTATCAAATACCTACCTTGTAAGGCCGCTGTGTAATATCTATAAAAGTGCCATTGAATATATCGGTGCTATATTAATAGCAGAAATAATCATAATTGGCTATTTGCGTTGGGTTTCTCCATAGTAACCCTGGACAATTTAGTATCTCTAATAGACACTAGTGGGGTTCATTTATAAACACTGGGCAGCTACCTGTAGCAACCAATCAGTTTTTAGATTTTTTCAGCAAGGTGGAGGTTAAAGACTGAAATGAATCATTTGATTGGTTGCCATGGGTTAGTGCTGAGATGAGAATTTGCCCATTGTTTATAAATAACCCCCCTTTGTTTTATTATTATCTGGCTGGTGTATCACGGAAGGGGTAGCACCTTTAAATGAATGTGTAGGCGTCCCCGTGGCAAAGGTTTGAATCACTTTGGGAAATTGCAAGTGTAATAAAGTGATACATATAGTCGTCTCTGTATATCACTTGCACCCACTCGTAACTGCCGTCTGCCTGGGAGCCACTGGCGTGGGCAGATTATGTCATTTGTCTAATGATTTATATGTTTAATTCCTGCAGTTAATTTGGAAGCGGGCATGACGGCTTCTGAAGAAATACCTTCACAGACGGCGAAGAATAATGACAAAATCAACATTTCATCCGACAGCGAAGTGGAGATTGTGGGTGTTCAGGAACATGCGAGGTAGGTGGGCACAGATTTTTCCTTCTCTGTGATTTTTATAGTATAATTAGCAAAGGAATGTTACTTTCTAAACAACAACTGAGCTGGACCTTGAATGGTGAGGCTTAAACCAACTATCAAGATCTCCAGACTGTCTGTGTGTACCCACATATGGGAGGGAGGTGCCATAGTGTTTCCCTTAGACAGTACAGTATGGGGGTACAGCTTATTGTGTGCCCAGAACATTCCTTCTCTGTATATTTGTATTTATACATATGGGTAGGGGGTGCCATAGTGTTTCCCTTAGACAGTACAGTATGGGGGTACAGCTTATTGTGTGCCCAGAACATTCCTTCTCTGTATATTTGTATTTATACATATGGGTAGGAGGTGCCATAGTGTTTCCCTTAGACAGTACAGTATGGGGGTACAGCTTATTGTGTGCCCAGAACATTCCTTCTCTGTATATTTGTATTTATACATATGGGAGGGAGGTGCCATAGTGTTTCCCTTAGACAGTACAGTATGGGGGTACAGCTTAATGTGTGCCCAGAACATTCCTTCTCTGTATATTTGTATTTATACAAATGGGTAGGAGGTGCCATAGTGTTTCCCTTAGACAGTACAGTATGGGGGTACAGCTTATTGTGTGCCCAGAACATTCCTTCTCTGTATATTTGTATTTATACATATGGGTAGGGGGTGCCATAGTGTTTCCCTTAGACAGTACAGTATGGGGGTACAGCTTATTGTGTGCCCAGAACATTCCTTCTCTGTATATTTGTATTTATACATATGGGTAGGAGGTGCCATAGTGTTTCCCTTAGACAGTACAGTATTATACATTAGACCCGAGGGCTGATTATGCTTTACTGCTCTATCACAAGACACCAGTGCTTCTTCCCTAATCTGGGCTTTTGCCGTTCATCTTTGCCAGGTTTGTTCATCCAAGAGGGGGCGTCATACAGAGTGTGTCTTCCTGGAAGCACACCGCCAGCAACCAGTACCACAGCTCCCACCAAAACCCATCATGGACGGCTGTGGCCCCCCAGCCAAACTGGACTTCTCCCCAGGAAGTAGTTGATCTGACTCTGGATGAGGATACAAGACGCAAATATTTACTGTAATATCGGTCCCACTGTGTTTTCCACCCATCGGGTTTTTTTTTTCCCTTTTGTGGCGCAGATCTTCCCCGTAAAGTTACCGACACTCTCGCCTTCCTGTGAGCAGTGGAATTACTGTTATATTTTTTCTGTTGCTGGATATCACATGATTTATGGGCAGGTTTGTCCAAGTGGAGCCTAGTAGTGATTTCATGACCCAGTGACCTGTAGGTCAGAGATATAAGTCTAGCTTATATACCCCCCCCCGTTACGCCAATTAAATTGGGTGCAGCACCCCCATATCAGGTCTTCCCCCCCCCTCGCAGAATTGGAATGCATTTGTTTAGAAAGATTAATATATGCAGAAATATTCCTATTTATACCGTGCTAGGAAATAAACAGAAATAATGTAACTCTTGCGACATGAACACTGAGGAGACCGAACCTTAACGTTATTTGCTTTTGTTTCATTTTAGAAAAAAACTTTGTTTCAGGGAATACAGAAAAAAAAAATAACCGTTTGAATAGTGAAAGCACATGATTGGTTATTCTCAGCAAAGATCCCACTGGCGCATAAGGGTTAATCATGGCATTTACATGGCGAGAGCTTGGTTTCCCATGTCGGAAAGGTCAGTGTTGTTTCATGGTGCCTCTCACTACCCAGAATTCCACCTTCCTGCAGAGTGGTAGCTCCCAGCTTTCCCAGCAGGACAGGTCATAGCTCATAATGGTTTAGGCCAAGTCAGACATTGGCTTTAGGAGTCTGTGCTAACATTGTATGAACATGACCCATAGGCCACACAGTGGTTTAGCCTCCATGCGAGTGCTGATTGTTAGCTCATAGGGTCCCTTTTTTAAATACCAACATCCTGGGCATTTGGTTTAATTGACTTCATTGGTTATTTGGCCACTTTGCACAAACAAGCCCTTAAGCTTCTATAGCAGTTGTGGCCAAAACGTCGATCGCGGTCCACCAGTCGATCCCCCGTGGATTTCTGGTGGACCGTGTCGAAGCCGGGAAGTGCGGCGGTCCCGCACATTTATTGGGTATGCGTAAGTACGCGGTGAGGAGCCAAAAGTCAATGGCCGGGGGAAACAGTCCGGGTACCCCTGTTCTATAGAAATATACAGTATGGATTCTACCCTTGGTGCTACTGATGGATGGGAGGGAATTGTTCTTGAGCAAAACTATCAGCTCCATTCCCATAAAGTAAGGGAGAAGAGGGGCCTGTCTGTAATTAGGGTGTGAGGGGGGGGTAACTAATTGTATGTAGGTGCTCGCTATTCTAACTGCAATAGGCCAGTAAAATCAAATGGGTAATGTGAGTGTTGGGCAGTATGTGAGTCGGGGTGCGCCATGCAGCTTGAAGCCACACAGGCCCCACTTGCTCTTACACTATATGTCAGCTACTTTGCAACTTTAAGGGTGAAGACACATAGAGCTACTAGTAGGAGCTACTTATTGTGGCTACAGAAATAGACAATGCTAATCATTTACTGTCTATGGCAGGGTATTTTCTGGCATTAAGTAGCCGTGACAAGTAGCTGCTATTAAGTAGCTCTATGTGTCTTTACCCTAAAGGAATAGTAACACCGTAAAAGTGTATAAAAGTTGCCCTGCACTGGGGGCACCCATTGAAAGGGGAAAAGGCTCAGGTTACATAGCAGATAACAGATAAAGCCCCATTATATTCTACAGAGTGTATCTGTTATCTGCTATATAACCTGTGTTTTTTCTACTATTTTCTACTATTTCCCCCTACATAAATGGCTGCCCCCATGGCTACACAGTAGCTGTAGCAAACACACCAGTTGTACCAGAGTACATTATATTTCAATGACTTTAAAACACTTTTTTTTGGTGTTACTGTTTCTTTAATTTTCAATATAGAGAAAAAGGTTCATCTTTGTTAATTAAAGCTTGTTTTGGCAAGTCCTAGCGCCCCCAACCCATGGCAGCCAATCCCAAGCTTGCTGCCTCCTGATGCTGAGGGGCACATGGGCAGTGTTGGGGGGGCCGTATGCACACCTCAGCATCAGGAGGAAGGCCCTTCCTTTGGAACTGCACAGATCCACCCCCTTAATGGGGCATAATGGGAATATGGGGGCAGTTATGTAGTAATGTGGGTGCTGAGGCTGTAGCTGTCGGCCATTACCTGGGAATAATTAGAAAGCTCCTTTGCTAGAGTGTTCTGTTCCACCAATCCGTTCGGAACCAGCTGAGCCCATTCTCATTAAATCTTCCCACTAGTCCCGACCTGCATATTCGCCTTCGATCACCATTAAAGGGACATGCACCACCGTAACACCTAATACAGTTTGATTTTTGCTGCTTTTTTATTTTTTTATATAATTTAAGGAGGAGTTGTGTTTCATCCAGAGCAGATTTGCCGTTTCCTTAAATACCGTGCTCTTGGCCCAGTCAGTAAGTGACGCCCTTGTTCCATACAGCCCATTGTGACGTCGCCTGTTGGGCGTTGAGCGTTTTTGCTGTGCATCATGGAAACAATAGGGGTCATTTATCAACACTGGGCAGATTTACCCATGGGCGGCAACCAATCAAATTGCTGCAATCGTTCTACCTGCAGCTGGCTGAAAAAAGCCAATCGCTTATTGGTTGCTATTAGTTACTGCCCGGTATTGGTAAATGAGCCCCAACGAGCGTGTAAATATGGAGACCCTGTAGGTTGGCTTCCTCCGACTGTGCACTGTTACCGTTCCGACTGATCATGTATTTTAGTCTGTTGCTGTTTTTAATTTAATTTAAGACACTACTTCTATTCCTGTAGCCAACGTTGTGGCGTTCAGATCCGCAGATACAATCACTGGATGTATGTGGCTGTTGTTTTCTTGCTTAGAATTGCCCAGCTTTGATTGCTTTTCCCTATTCCTCTTGGGGTGGGGGGGGTAAGGAGATGTGGAGCCATTTTCAGGCCCAAAGTACAAGCACTTGTTCGTATGGTAGCCCCAATATTTTTTTGTATAGTGTTAAAGGGGTTCACTTTTGAGTTAACTTTTAGTATGATGTAGTGGGTGATATTCTGAGACATTTTGCAATTGGTCTTTATTTTTTATTATTTGTAGTTTTATTATTATTATTAACATTTATTTATAAAGCACCAACATATCCCGCAGCGCTGTACAATAAGTGGGTTACATACATTGGACATACAGAGTAACATATAAAGCAACCAATACAAGAGGGGAAGAGAGCCCTGCCCAAAAGAGCTTACAATCTACAAGGAGTAACATATAAAGCAACCAATAACCGATACAAGAGGGGAAGAGAGCCCTGCCCAAAAGAGCTTACACTCTACAAGGAGTAACATATAAAGCAATCAGTAACCGATACAAGAGGGGAAGAGAGCCCTGCCCAAAAGAGCTTACACTCTACAAGGAGTAACATATAAAGCAACCAATAACCGATACAGGAGGGGAAGAGAGCCCTGCCCAAAAGAGCTTACACTCAACAAGTAGTAACATATAAAGCAACCAGTAACCGATACAAGAGGGGAAGGGAGCCCTGCCCAAAAGAGCTTACACTCAACAAGTAGTAACATATAAAGCAACCAGTAACCGATACAAGAGGGGAAGGGAGCCCTGCCCAAAAGAGCTTACACTCAACAAGTAGTAACATATAAAGCAACCAGTAACCGATACAAGAGGGGAAGGGAGCCCTGCCCAAAAGAGCTTACAATCTACAAGGAGTAACATATAAAGCAATCAGTAACCGATACAAGAGGGGAAGGGAGCCCTGCCCAAAAGAGCTTACACTCTACAAGGAGTAACATATAAAGCAACCAATAACCGATACAGGAGGGGAAGGGAGCCCTGCCCAAAAGAGCTTACACTCTACAAGGAGTAACATATAAAGCAATCAGTAACCGATACAGGAGGTGAAGAGAGCCCTGCCCAAAAGAGCTTACAATCTACAAGGAGTAACATATAAAGCAATCAGTAACCGATACAGGAGGTGAAGAGAGCCCTGCCCAAAAGAGCTTACAATAGTTTTAGTTATTTCTAAGTTCAGCAGCTGTCCAGTTTGGAGTTTCAGCAGGTATTTGGTTGCTAGGGTATGAGTTACCTTAGCAACCAGGGAAAGGTTTGGATGAGAGACTGGTATAAGAATAGGAGAGGGACTGAATAGAAAAGAAAGTTACAACAAAACTGGAGCCTCACAGAGCAATAGATTTTTGGCTGCCGGGGTCAGTGACCCCCATTTAATAACTGCAAAGAGTTACAAGAAGAAGGCAAATAATTCAAAAACTATAACAAATAAACAATGAAGACCAATTGAAAAGTGGCTTAGAATAGGTGATTCTATTACATACTAAAAGTAAACGTATAGGTGAACCCACCCCTTTTAAAGGAAGCCTAAAGAAGTCAGGGCAGAAATGCTGCATGGATTTGAGTTCTACCCCAGCTGAGGCTACCGCAGCCCTTTAGCAGAGATCTGTGCCCCCCCATCATCTTATCTGCACGTGCTCTGGGCACCCGAGCTTAGGGACCAACTCCAATATACAGTATATATACAATATAACATTCACTGTGCAGCGTTAATTAGCAATGAATTGAGTCGCGTTGCATGGTAGCTCAGAAACCAGTGCAGTCACATCAGAATTTAATCATCATCCCTGTAGCATCAAGATGAACTTAATTTTTTGCTTGGTCATTCCCCCCCCCCCCCCCTAAACTTAGCATCTCATCTGCAGCCCACTGAGCACGTGCAGTGCCACTGACACTCAAACGATGCCTAAAAATGCATGCTGGGGTCATTCCTGCTATAGGGCTGCGGAACCCCTGGGCTGGTACAGTACGCGCAGAATATAAAATACAGCATTTCTAGCCTGATTCTTTTAGTTCTGAAACCACCTTCTAGGATTTGGGGGTGTTTTTTTTTTTTTAATCAGAATGAACTTCCCCTTTAAACCCCTGCCGGGGGTTCTGGGTTTAAATACTTCACAAGGCACATTTATTTTATTTTTTAATTTCTCCTCACATGCATTTACCTCACCTCTTTTAGCTTCGCTCTGCGGGGTGGGGAGGGAATGGAACGAGAGTGTTATTATAAATACATATATTTTTGGTGCGAGATGAGACCTTCTGTTTTTTGAAATAAGTCTGTAGCATAAAAAGGTAAGAACTATTTTAAGACCGAATAAACTAGAGTGAATTATTTAATCCCTCTGTGTTCTCTCTGATTTGTATTCATCTGCATTTGAAGATTTACTTTTTGTATAGTAAGGCCACCTGAGAATGCTGGGATATGTAGTCCAGAGAGCTGCACAGTGTATGTTGCCTAGTGTACCAATTCTCCCCTCAAGGGGGCAGCAGAGTGCAGGTTGGCAGAACTGAAGGATTCCCATTGGCTGCTGACACAAGCATTTCCCTGGCTCATTTACTGTGTAATGTGTTGCTGCAGTATCAGTAACAGATTTGCCGCAGCTTGGTAGCACCCCTGCCCCCCGGATTCAGGGTTCCCCTGGGTCCTTGCATACAAGGCTGCTTTTAAATTTGCTCCATTGTATACACTGTGGGGCCCTCAGGGTCCGGGACTGCACACTTACAGTAGTTACAGTCAGTCCTCCATGCTTTGTAATGGATTAACTGGGGTAACTTCCCTGAGGGACCAGCCTGGTAACTGCTGCAGTTTGCACAGACACCACTAGGTGGGGCACATGCTTACTCTTTGGAAGAAGATTTCCCCCTATATGAACTGCTTTTTTTTTTCTCAATAAATTAACCAATGTTATTTAAAGGGCCAGTAACACCCTATAAACAAAAATGACCTTCAGTGCAGAGCTGGGCTGGGAGTTGGGGCAACTACGGGGGCTTCGGGGCAGATGAGTGGAACTGGCTAAGATGGAGACAAAGGGATAGGGGTTGATAGTAGGGTAACATAGCAACAGTAAGTTGCCTTTGGGTGTTGGTTGGCTGCTGGGAACCAGAAGGCTGATAATTACCCCTGTGCTGCGAGGCAAGTCAGCCTGGCCTGATTGGGGACTGCTTTCCCTTCATTATAAGCCCTGTGCAGCAGCAGCACCCAACTGTGTGTGTTCCTTCATTCATCTCTCCCATAATTACATGTCACAGAAATCCCTGGGGTTCCTACCCACAAACCCCCGTGTTCCCTACAGCTACAGGACCAGACTGCACCGCTCCTCTCTAACAGGGGCTCAGAGCTTTGCCCCTCACCTGCCTGGGCAGCATCTGATGGGTTAATCACCTGCATTAATCTACATACATCTCCTTGTCTCAGCAGTAACCCCTTCCCTGCCAGCTCTTAAGGTACACATCGCCAAGCGAGCGGATCTTCTCCCGATATCCCCACCTACGGGTGGATGATATCGGGGGGATTTAGGCTAATTTGATCGTTTGACCCAGATATCAGTCGGGCAGGCCCGTCGGTAGTCCCCATACACGGGCCAATTAGCTGCTGAATCTGTCTAAGGGACTGATATCGGCAGCTAGAATCGGCCGGTGTATGGGGACCTTTAGGGTGAAGACACACAGCTACTAGTAGCAGCCACAGAAACAGACAATGCTGATCATTTACTGATAATTGTCCCTACGTGTGTTTAGCAGGGGCAATTCTCAGTATTGTCTATGGCAGGGGATTTTTTGGTGTTTAGTAGCCGTGGGAAGTAGCTGTGGCTGCACGTGGATGGACTCGGTAGGGAGATGAGCCGGGCCCTGACAGGAGGGAAGGATAGGTAACTCCATCCCCGGCCCTGTGAAAGGAACAAATAGCAGGAAACACGACTCCTGCTCATTAGGAGAAAGCCCAGTAATGGCTCCTAATCCCTCCCTGTGGCGTCTCTGCTTTCAGGTGTAAGTAGGATACCCCAAGCTTCCTTCTCTTTATCTCTACCGACACCCAATCCTTCTGATAAAGGAGAATTAAAGGGGATGTAAACCCATAAGCAAATTCCCAATATACTGTACATTCAAAAGATCAGATAGGATCTGTGCCACTGTGACAGAATGCTCTGTTATACAGATAGCTAGAATCTCAGCCATAAAGCAGGGCAGGACTGCTGCTTACAATGGGGGGATCAGATAGGATCTGTGCCACTGTGACAGAATGCTCTGTTATACAGATAGCTAGAATCTCAGCCATAAAGCAGGGCAGGACTACTGCTTACAATGGGGGGATCAGATAGGATCTGTGCCACTGTGACAGAATGCTCTGTTATACAGATAGCTAGAATCTCAGCCATAAAGCAGGGCAGGACTGCTGCTTACAATGGGGATCAGATAGGATCTGTGCCACTGTGACAGAATGCTCTGTTATACAGATAGCTAGAATCTCAGCCATAAAGCAGGGCAGGACTGCTGCTTACAATGGGGGGGATCAGATAGGATCTGTGCCACTGTGACAGAATGCTCTGTTATACAGATAGCTAGAATCTCAGCCATAAAGCAGGGCAGGACTGCTGCTTACAATGGGGGGGATCAGATAGGATCTGTGCCACTGTGACAGAATGCTCTGTTATACAGATAGCTAGAATCTCAGCCATAAAGCAGGGCAGGACTGCTGCTTACAATGGGGGGATCAGATAGGATCTGTGCCACTGTGACAGAATGCTCTGTTATACAGATAGCTAGAATCTCAGCCATAAAGCAGGGCAGGACTGCTGCTTACAATGGGGGGATCAGATAGGATCTGTGCCACTGTGACAGAATGCTCTGTTATACAGATAGCTAGAATCTCAGCCATAAAGCAGGGCAGGACTGCTGCTTACAATGGGGGGATCAGATAGGATCTGTGCCACTGTGACAGAATGCTTTGTTATACAGATAGCTAGAATCTCAGCCATAAAGCAGGGCAGGACTGCTGCTTACAATGGGGGGATCAGATAGGATCTGTGCCACTGTGACAGAATGCTCTGTTATACAGATAGCTAGAATCTCAGCCATAAAGCAGGGCAGGACTGCTGCTTACAATGGGGGGATCAGATAGGATCTGTGCCACTGTGACAGAATGCTCTGTTATACAGATAGCTAGAATCTCAGCCATAAAGCAGGGCAGGACTGCTGCTTACAATGGGGGGATCAGATAGGATCTGTGCCACTGTGACAGAATGCTCTGTTATACAGATAGCTAGAATCTCAGCCATAAAGCAGGGCAGGACTGCTGCTTACAATGGGGGGATCAGATAGGATCTGTGCCACTGTGACAGAATGCTCTGTTATACAGATAGCTAGAATCTCAGCCATAAAGCAGGGCAGGACTGCTGCTTACAATGGGGGGGGGATCAGATAGGATCTGTGCCACTGTGACAGAATGCTTTGTTACACAGATAGCTAGAATCTCAGCCATAAAGCAGGGCAGGACTGCTGCTTACAATAGGGATCCTTACAGCTAGATAATGAGCATGTTTAGCCGGTTACCTATTCAGCCGGGGGTCCGGGTGCTGCCGTACTATAATATCTGGGAAGGCCCAAGTTTACTGGGATTGACATACAATATATAAGGGCTCAGAGGCAGCCGACAGTCTATTGGCCGACAGGCAGCTCCGCTACATCAGCATCTCTTCCCTTTGTGCCCTGAGCTGCTTTTATGATGGAAGCCCTGCGTGTTTAATTGCACATTCCCGGCACAGCTCAGGCTACATCACTCGCTCCTGTCAGCCATTCGGGGGGGGTGCAGAGCCTCCGCTGCCTGTAATAATGGCCCTAAATCCATCTGGCAATTTACCTTGGTGATTAACCCCGGCGCTGAGCTAATATTGGAACCCCGAGCCAATGACATCAGAGCAGGACTGCATTGCGCCTTATTGTCTGCCCTGTAGGAATTGCCCCAAGCATGCCGCTGCCTTGTTACATTATTATTATTATTGTACACTGGCTTCTATATATCCTGCCCCAGGAATCAGAAAGGGATTTAGGGGGATTGCAAATATGGGTGTGGGCTCCGCCAGGCAGCAATTGTAGCAAAGGTGGGAGGGGATAGCGGGTACAGTAGTAGTAACACTAGGGTCAGATGTGTTAGCAGGGTCCGCCCTCCGTAGGGTCACAATTGATTGCCCACTGGTCACCTAGGCCCTCTGGGAGATGAGCCCCGCCAACTAGTCAATTCAGGAAATAAAAATCCTCACATACACATGGTCTGCTGATCCGCCCTGGCCACGCCCCATTATGCCCAAACTCCACCCACAATGTTCCCAAACTCCGTCCACCCCTGTCCCCTTTCAGACCATTTAATCACACCTTCTCGTCTGAAGGCCCCTGTCTGCCATAAACCCACCGACTGAAGTACCCTCTGTACCCCCTGATGGTGGGGGATTGTGTGTTGTGTCTCCAGGTGGAGGAGCCCCAAGTTTGTATGTAGGGGGCCAGGGATATAAGCCCTGATAGTGACAGTAGGGTTCAGTGGAGACAGAAGAGCCAGTTGGAGAAAGAAAGGGATTTAGGGGGGCTGCTAATATGGGAGGGCATAGCGGGTACAGTAGTAGTAACAGGAGGGTAAGATGCATTAGCAGGGTCTGCCCTCCATAGGGTCACAATTGATTGCTCACTGGTCACCTAGGCCCTCGGGGAGATAAGCCCAGTTGGAGAAAGATGGTGAAACTAGGGCAATTTGGTGATAGCAGGGCAAGATGGAGGCGGTAGGGTAACTGGTCAGGGCATGCTGCCAACCCTAGGGCACAATGGGGAGGGCTGTATCCATAGCTCAGTGAGGTTTTCACCCAAACTGATATATCAGCCAGGCCCAGGGCCGCCATCAGGGGGGCACAGGGGGTACAATCATCCCGGGCGTTTTTAACTTTGAAGGGGGCCCGGCCGTGCTAGAGTTTTCTTAGCTCGGGCCCCCTTTAATCAAGTATGGGCCCTATCCTTATCTGGCGTGCTCAGCTATGTGCCGCGGCTCCCCGCTACTTCTGAGCTTTTATAAGGTTGTGCCCATGCGTACTGACGTCACACGTACGGGGCGCAACCTTATAAAAGCGCAGAAGTAGCGGGGAGCCGCGGCACATAGCAGAGGACACCACCGGAGCATAAGGAAGGAGCAGACCGCTGGGGGAGGGAAGGGGGGAGCTGGAGGATGCTTGGGGGCCCTGCAGGATGCTTGGGGGGTTCCCTGGGGAAGCAGGAGGATGCTTGGGGGGCCCTGGGGGAAGCAGGGGGATTCTGGGGGAGAGCTGGAGGATGCTTGGAGGGGGCCCTGTAGGAAACAGCAGGATGCAGGGGGGGGGCCTGGGGGGAGCAGGAGGATGCTGGGGGTGCCCTGGGGGGGAGCTGGAGGATGCTTGGGGGGGGCCTTAGAGGAAGCAGCAGGATGCTGGGAGGGGCTGGGGGGAGCCGGAGGATGCTGGGGGTGCACTGGGGGAAGCAGCAGGATGCTGGGGGGGGGGGCCCTGGAGGAAGCAGCAGGATGCTTGGGGGAGCAGGAGGATGCTTGGGGGGGGGGCCCTGGCTACCAAAGTCTGTATTTCCTTTGTATTGATGGGAGGGGCCATTGGGGGTGTGGGAGGAGGGGGGCCCAGAAAATCTTGTTGTGGGGAGCCCCGTGATTTTTGATGGCGGCCATGGCCAGGCCCATTAATATGTGACCAAGCCCCAATTGGGTGTCGGCCTGTAAAGCTGTTGTTTTGGCCAATAAGCTGAATAGTAAGTAGGCAATATCAGCCCCTATATGGCCACTATAAATATAACTGGGCCCATGGGCTTTAGCTTGGAAAAGAAGTTCTCTCACAGGTCCAGCACCTAGGCCACATAGTCACCTGATTCTGGAGGGTAAATGAAATATATATATATATATCTCCCATCATTCACTGGGACTGTGAGGCATGGGCTGGGCATATTGTTGGGAAAATGAATGCAGCGCCAGATACTCCCAGGGGGGGATGGTAGATCTGCGCAGGAATTTGGGTCACCCCAAGAGACTTCGGGCAAGGACATATCAGTCAGGTAAGAGCGCCCCCCCAGGAAATGCCAGGAAATACATAAATCATTGCAGCTCTTGTGGTACTACAACTCTCTGGCAGCCTTAGCTACTATAGAGTAATACAGAGTACTACTGAGTCATACAGAGACATTGATTCCAGACCCAGTCACTAAGGCGGCTTCTCTATTCTCTCCCTGATGAAGCTCTATGGGGAGCTCGCCTTGCTCCGATCAATATCTCTATATAAATAGAAAGAGTATTGAAGGCGGCTCAGGCACAAGATGTGTATGGAGGGAAAATGCCGCTACATTTACCGGGGTGAGGTTTTTAGCACTTGGTAAAGGGAAACATGGGATTCCGTGCTCTTGTGGGGAAATGTATTTGCTGCTACTCACATGACTTTCTCTACTTCCTGTCCATACAAAAAAGGAACAACCCGGTGCTTTGATATATATAAAAACTTGAGGTTATATTCAATATCCACCTAGATAAAATATGTGTTTAATGGGGCAAAAAGTTGCACGCACAGTGGGGGTCATTTTTGAAGACTGCAGCTGGGCAGTTACCTATAGCAACCAATCAGTGAATAGCTGCAGGCTGAGTAATAGTAGCAAATACCTGATTGGTTGCTGCCTGGGTTCAAATTTGCCAGTCTTTATAAATGACCCCCACTTCCATGATTCCTTATGGGGTCGATAGAGCCACAGTTCCTGCAGTGATATTGACTCACCTGTGGCTACACTAACTGACTATTAGTTGTACATATGACTTAATGGGGTGGTTCACCTTTATCTTTAAGTATGTTATAGAATGCAGTTGGTCTTTGTTATTTATACATTTTGAATTATTTGACTTTCCCTTCTACCTCATTTTAGCTTTCAAATGGGGGGGGGGGTCACTGACCCCTGCAGCCAAAAAGCTATAAGCTATTGCTCTGTGAGCTTATAATTTCATAATTATTATATTATTATTGTATTATTATTATTATTTATATAGCGCCATCAATTTACGCAGCACTTGAAGGGTACAAAAGACAGAACAGTTAACATATACATATAAACAGTTCAGTTACATTGGATGAGGGTCGGAGACACTAGGGGGAGGGCCCTGCTCGCAAGAGCTTACATTCTAAAAGGGAGGGCTGGGACATAAGGTCAAGGTAACTAGCATGGCGTTAGAGTTCATGTCTTTTTAATCCTCTCTATTCAGTCCCTGTCCTATTCATATTCCAATCTCTCATTCACGCAACTGCCTGGTTGCTAATGGTGCACCATGTCGCCAAGCGAGCGGATCTTCACCCGATATCCCCACCTACGGGTGGGCGATATCGGGTAGCAAGTAGCTAAAAAAAAAAAAAATCCCCAGGGCCAAACGATTGAATTACATTTGCGGCCATGGGACAGCCAGTTTGGGGACTGCATCAACGAGCCAATGTGGCCCCCGATCCGACTGGATTTTCTAACCTGGTCGATCGATATCTGACCAATTTCAGGCCAGATATGGGTCGGCCAGGCCACTTGGTTCTGTCCCTACACGGGCCGATAAGCTGCCGAATTGGTCCAAGGGACCCATATCGGCAGCCACTATTGGCCCGTGTATGAGGACCTTTAGGTAAACAAGACCCTAGCAACCAGATAGCTGCTGAAAATCCAAACTGGAGAGCTGCTGAAGAAAAAGCAAAATAACAGGATGGATGTGAAAGATCAAAGAAGCAGGACCAGAAATGCAGGACCAGAAAGCTCTCTAGCATTGGTCAAGACCTTTGAGACCACATCAAACTGGATATTCTGCCAAAAATGGCTAAATAGAGGCCCAGTTATTTTGGAGGAGGGTCTGTTTGTTGGAAAAGACCAGCCAGGAGAGTTAAAGGGGAAATAGGAAGGGAATGAGCATCAGCAAGATGGGCAGAGTCCCAGCAATCATGAAGGTGCCGTTGGGAAGCCCCAAAGGGAAGGTACAAGGAGAAACCCTATTCCGTGTGGGATGTCTCTTTAGACTGTTGGGTCCAAGTCTTTTATCAGAAGGAAAGGCTCAGGCTTATCTCAGCCAGGTCTCACCCATAATAAACTACAGAGGATAAAGGTTTTACCCATAATTCCAGCGTAATTGCAATGGCAGAAACTCACACCCAAATTGAGCACCAATGGAACACAAGTTGCACATACGCCATTATGGGTGCCATTCGGGCAGGGCTGGGGCGTTCCCTTACATGTCCTCCAATTGGGGAGCTTTAAATTCATTACTGATCACTGGCTTTAGGCACTGATGCTTGAGCAACCAAGACAAGGGGGATGTAGTTCAGCAATGCTGATAAGGGACTTATGGCAGAAACACAGACTGACATGTTTGTATGAGAGATAATGGCGGCTGTTATGAATGATGACTTGTTGGTGAGAGGCACATGTGCTGGAATCAAATGTAATTGCCGAGTGGCCCCTCGGAGTGCGACTCCCCCCCCCCCATTCCCGGCCTTGTTACTGAGACAGACATATGGCTTCTGTTGTTCAGGACGCCGGGGAACCAACCTGTCATTTCAGAGAATCGCAGCACCGAGCTCTTTCAAACAGCTCCACATAATCGGCGCCATTTACCGTGCAGTTACTTTCTGACTCATGAAAATGAAGATAAACTGCCAATAAATTGTTGCCTTACAGACGCGCGGAGGCACAAAGCCACAATTACATGTAATAGAAATAGCGAGGGAATGCGGGAATGGGAAGGGGAGTCATGTGTCCACTATTATTCCCCCAATTCCAGGGTCATTTCAGTGTAGGGTCCATCATAAGCCATTACAAAACACCAGTAGAGGGTGTAACCTGGAAACCAGTGGGGTGTGGCCTGATTCCATTGGGGGTGTTCCGAAAGGGGTTGTTAACTCCCCAGTTTGGAGTTTCAGCAGCTATTTGGTTGCTAGGGTTCAAATTACCTTATGAATGGTAATTATTTGAATGGTGTTCCTATTTGTCTCCTTCATTCTCTCCCATTCTGGATTTATCTTCACTATCCTCAGACCTGCCTTGTAGATAAAGATGAGTAGTCAGACTAGAAGCATAGAAAACCAAATAGTTGGATGAACAGGAGAGACTGACCGACGCCTGGGGCCAACGGGACTTTTCCTCGTTGGTCAGTCTGACCATGACCTTATGGTCAGAAGGTCCCTTCTATGAAAAATAGAGAGAAAAGATCCAAGTTGTGCTCCACCTAACACCCTAGTCTACACCCATATTTGGACCAATTACTGCTCTAGTAAAGCACCACCTGTTCTTCAGTTGGAGAGTGCTTAGTGCACTCCATTTCCACCAGGACTTTTCCTCGTTGGTCAGTCAGAACATGAACTCACCTCAGGAGCCACCTTTTATGGTCAGAAGGTCCCATCTATGAGAAATAGAGAAAAAAGATCCAAGTTGTGCTCCACCTAACGCCCTAGTCTACACCCATGTTTGGACCAATTACAGCTCCAGTAAAGCACCACCTGTTTTTCAGTTGGAGACTGCTTGGCACACTCCGTTTCCACCAGGACTTTTCCTCGTTGGTCAGTCTGACCATGAACTCACCTCAGGTGCCACCTTTTATGGTCAGAAGGTCCCATCTATGAGAAATAGAGAAAAAAGATCCAAGTCGTGCTCCACCTAACGCCCTAGTCTACACCCATGTTTGGACCAATTACCGCTCCAGTAAAGCACCACCTGTTCTTCCATTGGAGACTGCTTAGCACACTCCATTTCCACCAGGACTTTTCCTCGTTGGTCAGTCAGAATATGAACTCACCTCAGGTGCCACCTTTTATGGTAAGAAGGTCCCTTCTATGAGAAACAGAGAGAAAAGATCCAAGTCATGCTGACCTAACACCCTAGTCTACACCCATGTTTGGACCAATTAGTGCTCTAGTAAAGCACCGCCTGTTCTTCAGTCCATTTCCAACTTTTCCATTCCCCTTTCCTGTGTGGAAGTGGGCAGTCACTACTCAATCCTGTAGGCACCACAAGGAACTTGATGATGGTGGACTTGCAAGTTCTTCTTTAGCCTCCAACCCTTGGGCTTTGTGTTGACAAGTGTTGACCTGTTAATGTATTTGCCCCGGTTCCGGAGAGGGCGCCCTGCCGAGCTGCTGTTACTGGAGATAACCCAGCTAATCCGGCCTCGTGAATAACCATCATGTCTCTTCTCCTTTCATCTCACGGTTTCATTTTTGACAAATGCCAATATTAGTGATGAACATTGGCTCCGCTCCTAGAAATCCCGCGAGTGAGAGATCTAACTGGGCCTGTGATTTACCTCATCAGTTGCCCCCGTGTCTAATATGGGCTTTGAGTGACCGCCTGGCTCCGGCCCAGAATGTATGTTATCTGCATTAAACATCCTATTATCTGCCTTCCTGTTAGATACAACTTTATGAGCTGATTCAGAGCTGAAATTGTCTCATTAAATCAGACGCTCAATATATGACATTTCCGCCACCGTAAGAGCCTCTATAAAACCCCTCGCTGATCTGCTCTATGTACCTGTAGGGACGTAATGAGTTCCCTTTTGCAGCCGTACTAGTTACAGAGCTTGCCCAAAGATAGCTGGTTAGCATTGTCTGGGCCAGTGGTCTCCAAACTGGGTGGCTGGTTTATCTAGAGAAGGGGTCTCCAACCTTCTTTACCCATGAGCAACATTTAAATAAAAAACAGTTGGGGAACAATGAAGAAGGTTCCATGGGAGAGACCAATAAGGGCAGTGATTGGTTATTTGGTAGCCCCATGTGGTCTTCATACCTCCAAAACTTGCCTCCAAGCCAGGAATTTAAGAATGGGCACCTACTTTGGGAGCAACATCAAAGCAGTTGGTGAGCAACATGTTGCCCCTGAGCCACTGGTTGGGGATCACTGACCTGGAGGAGCCCAATGCAGTGCCCTGGGAGTCCAGTCTGAAAGCTAGTTGACATTTGGAAGGGGACATTTGCTGACTTGGATATCCTTACAACCATAGATGAAGGATGGCTGTACAAGCTGCTGAGGGTCTAGGTCAAGGTGGGCCTCTCAGGGAAGATCTGCTCATTTGATAAATTAATTCTGGGTCACAAAGGGAGGTCTCAGCCCAAATAAGTCTGAACAATTCTGGTCTAAAAGCCCAAGGTAGACTTTCCCTTCATGTGTCAGATGACCTTGCTTTCCCAGGAAACCTCTCTTTCCGATCATTGACCTCTCTCTACTGAAATCTGACTGTAGCAGTCACTTCTTGATTATGAACTGCTGAATCCATCAGTGCAGTACAGATGGGGTGAGAATAGAAAAATATGCCCTCTCTTACTGGGTAGTGGATGTCTTAACCCCCTTTCCGGAGACCTGGTGATGGCAGTGATGGCTTATTACTTCTACCCGGAAACTAGAGGGAAAGTGAAACATCCATATTGAAAACAACCATTTCAGAGAAATGTTTAATAACAAAAAAAGAAGTTAGTTGCAAAGTACTTATTTGTGACGTATTTTCTGAAAACGGAAAGATTTTGAAAAGTCGAATTTTCCCTTTAAGTTGCATAGGGCTGCTGTACAAAGGAAATAGAGCAGCCCCGTGTATATAGCTTTAAGTAGTAACTCTAAAGTTCTCATCGTGGTAAAACACATCAATCACGTGATGTGCAAGCTGGGGGTATACCATGTAGTGCCCACCAGTGCCCCCACCACTGCTAAGCATACCCTGGCCACTGGGGGTCACTATTACAGCATTACATGGGATGTATAATAATAAGGATATTAATACCATATATAACATATATATAATTAGTAGAGCTGGCAGCAAGCAAGCCCACAGTGCCATTAGTGCCCATATCCCATCCCACCAATCTGTTTAACCCTGGCCCCCACCACTGCTAATCACACCCTGGCCACTGGGGGTCACTATTACAGCATTACATGGGATGTATAATAATAAGGATATTAATACCATATATAACATATATATAATTAGTAGAGCTGGCAGCAAGCAAGCCCACAGTGCCATTAGTGCCCATATCCCATCCCACCAATCTGTTTAACCCTGGCCCCCACCACTGCTAATCACACCCCTGGCCACTGGGGGTCACTATTACAGCATTACATGGATATATATAATAATAAGGATATTAATACCATATATAACATATATATAATTAGTAGAGCTGGCAGCAAGCAAGCCCACAGTGCCATTAGTGCCCATATCCCATCCCACCAATCTGTTTAACCCTGGCCCCCCCACTGCTAATCACACCCTGGCCACTAGGGGTCACTATTACAGCATTACATGGTTATATATAATAATAAGGATATTATTACCATTTATAACATATATATGATTAGTAAAGCTGGCAGCAAGCAAGCCCACAGTGCCATTAGTGCCAGTTTAGGCCCAGAGCTGTGTGGGACTGATGTGTCTGATTACATTTGCACATAAGCAATATCTGGAGGACCTATATCCCTGATTATGTGCGGCTGGAAGCATGATATTATACCCACTGGAAATACATTAGCGCACTCATATAAATGATAGCTTTCATTCCCGGCCGGGCAGTGCCAGCGGCCGCCACAAATGATATGGAGAGATATTAATGAGTCCCCAGCCTGGCGGCGCTATGGAAATATCTATTACTGGATTTCTCCCAAGGAGTTCCTGACGCAGGGATAGAATCACATTTATGGCTCGTTAATCACTGTCTATTTAAACGGGATATGAGCGCAATCAATCCCTACGGTTTAGCCCCCCTTAGTAAATAACGCTCAGATGTTTAATGCGCCTCCGTTTATATCAGGAATAAAAGTGACGGCCAGCGGAGATGTCGGCTTATTGGAAGTAAAATGAAATGTAGAGCGTTTATTAGAGTGTTATATAGGGGCTGTAAATAGGCGTGTATTACTCAGTGTCAGCAGCTATGGAGACGCATGGGGGGGTAAAGAGAAGCGGCTGTATTGTGCTATGGCGGGGATAGGGACTCATCATAATGTAAATAGTGCAGATAAATCAGTCATATACAAATAATTACATCTCTCTGTACAGGCTATGAGCAAACTTGGGGGGCTGTTCCTGCTGAATTGTGCTTAGTACAGGGGAATCCCTATGTGCCATAGTTTTATGGTATCTCTCTGTACAGTCTATGAGCAAACTTAGGGGGCTGTTCCTGCTGAATTGTGCTTAGTACAGGGGAATCCCTATGTGCCATAGTTTTATGGTATCTCTCTGTACAGGCTATGAGCAAACTCAGGGGGCTGTTCCTGCTGAATTGTGCTTAGTACAGGGGAATACCTACAGTATGCTGGTTCTGTATCTCTCTGTATCCTTTCTGGATTATTGGGATGGGATTACAGGGATGTCGGGGGCAGCCTGCTAATGAGACAGGGACTGCTTACACGAGGGTAAAACTGCAAGCTCAGCCAGTAATACCTACACAGGAGCTTGGTGGACAATAAATGGAAAATAAATACACATTCAGCGCTTAGTAGTCCCATTAGGCAAATCCATTGGGAAGGGAGAGGGCCCCTTAATGGCGCCTTTGCACTTTTATCAGCATCATCTTCATCACTTTGTGAGAATGTTACTGCTTACCCTGCGCTCCTGCAGCCGCACACACTGTGCCCCTGGGCGCCACACTGGCCTATTCCTGTCATTATAAAGCACCGACGGGTCATTGTGTCATTTGTATTCAACATTTAATGTCTGTGTCTTAGTTTTACTGATAAGGAGGAGCTTATAAAACTGCCAATACATTGATATGAGAGCGTTAATGGGGAGAAAGGCAGTCAGTTCAAGGCTAATCAGCCGATATGGGACATTTACTGTGCCACATACGAGGCGGATATAGTGACGAGCAGGGGGTTGTAGTTGGGTAGAACTTGGGCTGAAGGACAGAGAGGGGAGAGTGGTTATTAATGGAACTTATTGCAACTGGGCCACTGCTATAGGGGGAGTCGCACAGGGATCATTGCTGGGCCCAGTTATCATTATCGCTGAGACTGCAGGGAGCCTGGAAAGCAAAGTGTCCAGATGGGAAGATGGCACGCAGTGTCGGACTGGGACCCCAGGGCCCACCAGAAAATCTTATATCATAGGCCCACTCTCCAAAATATTTTTCCTCCTTTCCTCACCCAACCTCTTTATTCTCCTATTATTTTTAATTACACGCTGGCATCTATTCTTCCATCTATTTCTCCTCTGTGTTTCCATTCATAAATAGCAAATGACCATGAAACAGGCCAAATAGTCAGGAGCAGGAGGGCCCACTGACACCTGGGCCCCCCGGGAGTTTTCCTGGTATCCTGGGGGGCCAGTCCGACACTGATGGCACGACAAGAAGTTTTGTTAAAGGGGAACTACACCCAAAACGGTTGGTTTTTTGCCTAATTAAAAAATATAATTCTAAGCTACATCACAATATTCATGAATTTATCATTCTCATTGGGTTTAAAGTTATTTGTAAATGTAACTGCTATTAAACGCAATTAGTATTATCTGCACTAGGAAGTGGGGTAAAAGGTTAATGTGGTAGAAAGTTAGAAGAGGAAGGTCAATGTAATGGGGTTGGGAGGAGAGGGTGGAATAATGGGGTAAAAAGGAAGTGTAATAGGAAGGAAGAATGAGAATTTGGTGATGGGGTAGGGAGGAGGAGTAAGGTAGGATAATGGGGGAGGGAGGAGAAAGAGGGTGGGATATAGGGGTATGAGGAAGGGTGGGATAATGGGGGAGGGAGGAGAAAGAGGGTGGGATATAGGGGTATGAGGAAGGGTGGGATAATGGGGAAGG